>NC_079481.1:28568939-28891663 GCF_026230105.1 Diorhabda sublineata
AAGAATATCTGAAGACCCTTAGATGGATAAATGTGTATCCATGTTAATGATAATGGGTTCATGTTGAGATATGTTCGCTTCGGGCATGGTATTATTTAAACCAAACGTGATATTAGAGAAAATCATCTCGATAATTTGAAACTAGATAATGTTTTGTACTCGGGGGGAAGCTGAGAAACATATTGTCGTTTGTAATTTATATTTAATCATAATATATATGTTTTGTTAAGTGTATATGCACAAAATACAATAATGAGTGCGAATTGTCTTCAAAGAAGCAAACAATTTTCCAACAACTATCGTTTTTTCTTAGTCATGAGTATATGAATACGTTGATCCACCACGTCAAATTTTTTAACGTCCCTCTGTATAACAAAACTATAAATCCCTAGCCTTATATTATAATATTGAATATTCCGACTTGCCCCCAACGATCGAGTACGCATACAATTTTTTTGAATGTTATTGAAAAGATTCTGTCAAACAAACAGATGATGTCGGTAAAATAGGTACCTACAAGTGTTGATAGATGAGATCGGTAAAATAGGTGTTGATATAATTATGTTCTTATGTTATATGAGGCAATAAATAATTTTTTTCATATGTGTTATTATTGTTAATTGGATTTTTTTAACAATAGAGAATCGCTGAAGATAAACTGTAAATATTGTAATCGCTTCAAGCACATCTTCTTCTGTATCATTACTATTAATGTCTTTGTTAGACTGAAATTTCAGTCCAATGCGTTATGTACTAACGTCTTTTTAACTATTATATTGTAAATGTACATGTTTTGAAAGAAAATGCTAATTTTTTTGTTGTTTCACACTTCCTCAGCAATTTGCTGGGAAACATTCACCACCTCTGCGGAGTCCTGCTTTGCAGAGAGGCTCGGACGGTTGGAGTGTCCTTCTAGTCGTCTACGGCCCCTTTTGTCACTTATGGCATCGTTCCTGGAACATACTTCATGAGCGACGGGCTATCAGTGGTTTCCTTTTACCCTACGTCTCCCTTCCCCTCTCGGGATTAGGAGTTCGGGTTCCTTTCTCTCTGCTGTCTTTGTCTTTCATCTTTTTCCTTGTTGCTGAGAATACTCTTAGCCATGTTCTGCACCGATTTCCAGTTCTCTGAGCTGTCAAGCATCTTCTCTACAATGTTGTCTGGAGTGAGCTCGCATTCCAGCTGTCTGCAAGTCCTGTCTCTGACCTCTCTCCACTTGTAGCATACGAAGATGTCTTTTCTGAACCTTTTGGCATAACATCGAAAGACGCCATGTCCTGTTAGGACCTGTGTCAGGTAGTAGTCAACTTGGCGGTGCTCGCACTTAACCCACGGCTTGATGTCTGGTATTAACCTTTTGGTCCATTGGGCCTTTACTGTCTCACATTCCCATCTAGTTTGCCATGTTGTGAGGGAACTTTCTCTAGCGATTCTGTAGCGATTTTTACTTGGATGTTCTTTCCTGGGCTAAGAGATCAATGGGCACCGTAGCCGTAATTACTTGGAGTGCTACCCCAGACACAGTTCGGAAGGCGGAGGCTACACGCAACAGCATGTCTCTTTGTGCTCTATTGACCGTAGTATAGTGTTTTTTTTCTCATAAGCGCTTTTTGCCATATTGGAGCTCCATATAGGACAATATTTTGCATAGCACTACACAACACTGCTCTTTAGATTTGCCTAGGACCTCCTACGTTTGGCATAATCCGAGCAAGTTTGGACACCCTTTCTATTGCTTTCTTTGTTACTGTTTCTACATGTTTGCCAAAATTTCTACTTTCGTCAATGGTTATACCTAGGTATCTCAGGTTCTTTGCTGGCTTTATATTGACTCCGTCTATGCTGAAGCTTATTTGCTCCCTCTTTTGTTTACCCTTTAGTAGGAGTGCCTCAGTTTTGTGGGGGGCAAGAGCAAGCTTGTTGTCTCTCATCCAGGTATTTATTTTTTCCAGGCACATGTTGGTGTTAGTAACCAATGTCTGTTGGCTTTCTGCTCCGACTATCAGCGCCAGATCGTCCCCCTGAGGGAATTTTTCGATTTATTAATGGTCGAAATAATAAACAAAATCAAGAATATCAAAGAAGAATATTTATTCCCATGGCAGAGATCGTTGACTCTTTACAACGACTCTAATACACAAATCAAGTAAGCATGGAAATGACAAGCCAATAAAGCTAGTTTTATATGAAGTGCACTTGGCGACACCTCTTGGAACAAACCCTGTACAAGAGCTGACAACTAAACGACGAGCAACATCCTTCTATCAACCAAAATGAGATTGCTCAGAAACATCTCGAGATGCAATTTAGAAAAAAGAACGAAAACAGAAGGCGCGAAAGTAAGTTGACAGATGGAGAGGTCAACATGTACAAAAGCGATAAACATTTAGATGGATTAGGTGAAGAGAGAATAACCTCTAAATCTCTAAAACGGTGGATTGATTAACACCCTCATAGAGCTAACTATTTAAGTAAACAAGTCAAGTATGAAGTTAAAAGGAAAGCCAGACGAATATCATGGACATGGAGATACTGGAATAACAAAGCAACAACAAAGCAACCCAAGATGAGTTGCAATTCGAAGACAGAAGGAAAGAATGCGACCAGAAAGCACGAAAGTAATCAGAAATAGAAGTAAACATGGAAGAGCAATAACCATGTGGTCAGGATTGCTGGCTCTAAAACAGTGGAGAGTATCATGGAACTCAATATCCTCAGAGAACTTGAAAAATTCAGAATGAACCTCTGCAGAGTCTTCCAAAAGATTCGGGAGTGAGTAAATGGCATGAAAATAATGTTAATTTTGAATGATTATGTATATCCATGTAGTTTTTTTGGCGTAATAAATAGTTCTACAATACTATCTGAAGGCCAGGGGCGGTTCATGTTCTATAGTTCACAATCCGTAACTTTTTAGGGACAACCTGTACAATCGAAAGATAGAAAAAGTGAATTTTTCAATCGATTTCTCAACAAAACTTTGCTTAATTCGATAATATGTATGGTTCAATGGTTCGCCATAAAGAGACATTCTGGAGAAAATTATCATAAATTGTAATTATCCATTGAAATCTTATATATTAAAAAAATTGATAATTTCCATTCCGAGTTCGTTCAGGCGTTCTACCCAACCGATTTGCTTAATTTCTTTTTTTTTTTTTAATGAAAGGTATTGATTCACGGATCAGCCATCAACCATCGGATTTCATCTAATTTTCACCATTCTCAAGTTATACTCAAATGCTATTTCCCCCTGTACATTACTTATGGGAGTTTTTCACATACACACGTTCTATCCTCAATATATCAGGTTATATTCAAGATAGAGACTTCGTTTTGGTTTAAGAACACTCGCTAAAATACTTTCTTTCTTTTGAGTTTTTGAACACTTAAATCGGTTGAGATGGAGATGATCTAAGCGCGGACATTCAATGTGGAGTTATGGATTTTTGTAGGTTTTTGGCAAGTTTTCTATATTCAAAGATTAATATCTCAGGTTCTAATATAGCTACAGAGTTCGTTTTGATTTAAGAACACTCGTTGAAATACCTTCTTTCTTTTGAGTTTTTGAACACTTAAATCGGTTGAGTTGGAGAGGAGCTAAGCGCGGACATTCAATGTGGAGTTATGGATTTTTGTAGGTTTTTGGCAATTTTTCATTATTCAAAGATTAATATCTCAGGTTCTAATATAGCTACAGAGTTCGTTTTGATTTAAGAGCACTCGTTGAAATACCTTCTTTCTTTTGAGTTTTTGAACACTTAAATCGGTTGAGATGGAGATGATCTAAGCGCGGACATTCAATGTGGAGTTATGGATTTTTGTAGGTTTTTGGCAATTTTTCTATATTCAAAGATTAATATCTCAGGTTCTAATATAGCTACAGAGTTCGTTTTGGTTTAAGAACACTCGTTGAAATACCTTATTTCTTTTGAGTTTTTGAACACTTAAATCGGTTGAGATGGAGATGATCTAAGCGCGGACATTCAATGTGGAGTTATGGATTTTTGTAGGTTTTTGGCAATTTTTCTATATTCAAAGATTAATATCTCAGGTTCTAATATAGCTACAGAGTTAGTTTTGATTTAAGAGCACTCGTTGAAATACCTTATTTCTTTTGAGTTTTTGAACACTTAAATCGGTTGAGATGGAGATGATCTAAGCGCGGACATTCAATGTGGAGTTATGGATTTTTGTAGGTTTTTGGCAATTTTTCTATATTCAAAGATCTATATCTCAGGGTCTAATATAGCTACAGAGTTCGTTTTGATTTAAGAGCACTCGTTGAAATACCTTCTTTCTTTTAAGTTTTTGAACACTTAAATCGGTTGAGATGGAGATGATCTAAGCGCGGACATTCAATGTGGAGTTATGGATTTTTGTAGGTTTTTGGCAATTTTTCTATATTCAAAGATCTATATCTCAGGTTCTAATATAGCTACAGAGTTCGTTTTGGTTTAAGAACACTCGTTGAAATACTTTCTTTTGAGTTTTTGAACACTTAAATCGGTTGAGTTGGAGAGGAGCTAAGCGCGGACATTCAATGTGGAGTTATGGATTTTTGTAGGTTTTTGGCAATTTTTCTACATTCAAAGATCTATATCTCAGGTTCTAATATAGCTACAGAGCTCGTTCTTTTCTATTATCATGATTTCTGATACTTATTTAATGGATTCGTAAAAGCTAGTACATATTAAAACACTTCTTGGAGAACTGATGAATAAATAAATAAATATTTTTGCTATATACTATCGAATATCTTAATACTGACATAAGAAAGAGATTTATAATTAAAATATAAACAATTAGATATTTCCTAATAGGTGGATTGGTCGTTGAGGTTCATTTGCATGGCCACCACGTTCCCCTGAATGAAATACAATGTTTTCAATTTTTTGGGGTTATCTTAAAAGCTTGCAACATCGATCAACGAAACGAATGAAATGCTCGATAGAATAAACTTCCATTGTGAAGCTAAAAAGCAAAATCTTGGGATGTGGAAGTAACTGGCATCGACATACCTGTTTATACCTGGTAACCCGGTAGTTCGTCCAGATAAATAACTACGTCTGCACATTCTACATGTTTTATAATACCAGCCAGCAAGTTTGGAATGTCTATTTCTACTAAGTTTATGGTCGCTTTGTATTTTTTTGCTTTTCTTTAAAATTAGCCTTCGCAGTCTTATACTTCTATAAGTAATAATCGTTTGGATGCCAAATTCATTACATCCTTTTGGTTCGAAAGCTAGAAAATAAATAAATAAAACGACGCTTAACCAATTTGAACAGGACAACGCGCGCGACGACATCGCAAAAGCGGCGTCGCTCGACGCTCATCGCTTGAGCGTCGCCAGTGTGAACGCACACTTAGTGCAGTATAAAATTTTCCTATTATCTTGATGAGTAAAAAATATTCTGTTCAGGATTTTTTAAGACAACCCGTTTTTAATATATGTTCTAATATAATAAATTTGTCATAAAATAATTTTTATTGTATTATTTAATTTTTGCACAATTCTATTATTCAGAAGGATTCTGTATATTTAGTTTTGTTGTTGAGGTAATAAATATTTCATTATTATTATTGTGATTATCTTAAATGTTTTCAAAAAACAGAATCTCACTTCCCGGAACTGAAACTTCCACTTTTATCCACTCGTTTCTACTGATACAGAAAGATAAAATTTAATCTCCTTATTAAATGGATGTTAAGTTTGATAATAGAAACAAATCCAAACGTTTTTTTCTTTCAGTTACACAGTCGTTTGAAATATAAAAATCGGTTTATCCAAATCAACTAATTTGACTCATTACGTAAAACTTACAAACCAAAAATTTATCAGAAATTATGTGTATGGTAGGTTAGGTCAGTGGTCGGCAAAGTGCGGCTCGTGAGCCGCATGCGAATCTTTGGTTAGGTTAAGTGTGGTTCTGGCACAAATATCTACGTAAGGTGCAATAATATTTTCACTCAAAAAAACTTGATAAGAACAAAATTACATCTTATTTTGATAAATTAAAATTCCTCTATAAATCGAGAATATACGTAATATTTTCTTCAAATTAAAAGGTAGGTAGGGAAAGGAACCTTAATTTTTTCGATACATTCAAGAAGAAATTATCCATTTTGCTCATTGCATCATTTCACTCTCCGACCATGCTGAAAAATCCCCAAGAAAAGGGGAAGCATTTCCCAGTAAGTTTCAGGAATTTGAAAACAGCAAAGCAACTTCAGTATTTGTCAAAAATACTCTAAATGCTACAATAACCGAGTCAAAATTTTCTTATTTCGAAATTGACAGGTGGATTTTCAAAATAAGGAAATATGGCACTCTAAATACGAATGTCTTTGTGGTGAAGTGGAAACATTGGAGAAGGAAAAATGTTATATTAGTTCACAACACAAGTGATTTGCTTTGAATGACCTGAAAAAGGAGGACATGATTACTTTCAACGCTTGGAATAGTATTCCTAATAGTTACGATAAGCTGAAAAAGCTCGCGTTTTCTATACTCTCCCTTTTTGGTTTTAGATAGACTAGGATAGACTAGGATAGACTAGGATAGACTAGGATAGACTAGGATAGACTAGGATAGACTAGGATAGACTAGGATAGAGACTAGGATAGACTAGGATAGAGACTAGGATAGACTAGGATAGACTAGGATAGACTAGGATAGACTAGGATAGAGACTAGGATAGACTAGGATAGAGACTAGGATAGACTAGGATAGAGACTAGGATAGACTAGGATAGACTAGGATAGACTAGGATAGACTAGGATAGACTAGGATAGACTAGGATAGACTAGGATAGACTAGGATAGACTAGGATAGACTAGGATAGACTAGGATAGAGACTAGGATAGACTAGGATAGAGACTAGGATAGACTAGGATAGACTAGGATAGACTAGGATAGACTAGGATAGACTAGGATAGACTAGGATAGACTAGGATAGACTAGGATAGACTAGGATAGACTAGGATAGACTAGGATAGAGACTAGGATAGACTAGGATAGAGACTAGGATAGACTAGGATAGAGACTAGGATAGACTAGGATAGACTAGGATAGACTAGGATAGACTAGGATAGACTAGGATAGACTAGGATAGACTAGGATAGACTAGGATAGACTAGGATAGAGACTAGGATAGACTAGGATAGAGACTAGGATAGACTAGGATAGAGACTAGGATAGACTAGGATAGACTAGGATAGACTAGGATAGACTAGGATAGACTAGGATAGACTAGGATAGAGACTAGGATAGACTAGGATAGAGACTAGGATAGACTAGGATAGAGACTAGGATAGACTAGGATAGACTAGGATAAACTAGGATAGACTAGGATAGACTAGGATAGACTAGGATAGACTAGGATAGACTAGGATAGACTAGGATAGACTAGGATAGACTAGGATAGACTAGGATAGACTAGGATAGACTAGGATAGACTAGGATAGAGACTAGGATAGACTAGGATAGAGACTAGGATAGACTAGGATAGACTAGGATAAACTAGGATAGACTAGGATAGACTAGGATAGACTAGGATAGACTAGGATAGACTAGGATAGACTAGGATAGACTAGGATAGACTAGGATAGACTAGGATAGACTAGGATAGACTAGGATAGACTAGGATAGACTAGGATAGACTAGGATAGACTAGGATAGACTAGGATAGACTAGGATAGACTAGGATAGACTAGGATACACTAGGATAGACTAGGATAGACTAGGATAGACTAGGATAGACTAGGATAGACTAGGATAGAGACTAGGATAGACTAGGATAGAGACTAGGATAGACTAGGATAGACTAGGATAGACTAGGATAGACTAGGATAGACTAGGATAGACTAGGATAGACTATAGTTTTCCCAAGCTTTTGAAAGTGTTTAGCTCTGGGCCAATACACCCTTATTCCAGTTTTTTCTGTTCGCTATATTAAACCCATCTTTATATCATTCGATGGCATTTTTAATGTGATACACAAATCTCAGTTTGTTCTTGACGACTCCTTCTCTAAACATTCTGAGTGAAATTTTCTCTACTAGGCAATTCTCTCATGACTAGTCTTTGGAGCTTCCAGCCATCGATTCTCGTGGTGTTCAGATCATTTCTAGTACACAAGTCAGTAATAATATAACGATAGCATATTTTGACCATTCTGACTTGACATTCGACCATTTGATTTTAATTAATGAGGGTATATAAAAACCGGTTTGTAAGAAGCAACTGGGTAAGCTCAGATTAAAATGGTTGGACATTAATATTCTCTATTAAGAGTTTTCAAAATACATTTTTCACATAACCTCAATCAGCTTATTTCTCATTCGTTGTAATCTATCGTTTCCTAAACGATTTTCCGAATTATAAAAATTTATCGATTTTATATGTAATGAAAATAAAAGTCAACATATACATGATAAAAAAATTTAAACGTTTCATTCGACATTTGAGCTTCTCTTCATTAAACAGTCGATCTTTCCAAAGATAGACGTTGAAATTGATTATGGCTGTCAAAAATAAGCATCGGTGGTATAGGCTACCCGTTAGGTGTACCTGTTGGTACCCGATGCTCCCGACAATGATAAACTATTAACATAACTCGATTCGTAACAGTGTTCTATAGATATCTGGTAGCAATTAAATATCATTTTGATTGGGATAATCGATGAGGGAATATTTTTATTTAATTGGATTAGGGGCGATTATCGTGTTTCGTAATCGACCCATAATCGATTTTAATTAACTCAGTTATCAAGATATATATAAGTTATGGCAACGCTGTATTATCGAACGTGTAGTCTCCGCATTATGTGAGATTAAAAAAGAAGAAGAATTCTCTATCATCCATAATCTATTTAGAATGCAGATTTACCCTTGAAGAATTTCTTAATACTAAAACTTCTACTAGTTTCGAGGTGTGGTATTTTCTTCAAAATAATTCGATTTTTTTTTTGCGTGAAATCAATAAAATCGTTTCAATTCTCAAGAATGTAAATAGTATACTTATATGTACGAGTCTGTGTACGCAACATGCAACCATAACCATTGAAATGGGTAAATGACGATATTACCGACGTTCTTCTACAATAATGGCAGCCATAAATTCCAGGGTTATTCCAATTTGAATGCGAAATCACGTAAGATAGTGATCAGTTAAAACAAGACTGTTAAAGGACCTCCGGGCTATCCTGAGACTATCTTATTAATCAGAATTTTATTGAAATTAGTGAATTTTTGTTAAAACTTTTTTTTGAATTTATACTGATAGGGAAAAATCTAATGGGAAACTATTAAGAGAAGAAAAGTTGCAGTTGGAAACGATGTCTCATAGTCCATTCGTTTAGCTGCCAAAACAAATTAGTTAACAGTTAAAAGTCTACGGTTAAAGTCAGTATATAAAGCAATAACAAGAATATAGAGAATAATTTATTTGAGCATCACGTTCCTTAAAAACCTGAAAATTCTCATAGACATAAAAATGGACTTACGTGAAGAACTCTTCCAACCCCATCTGTTTCTCTGTTGATTTATATACTTATAAAAAATCTATACCTCGAATCCTTTCGACATTAATACAATTTATACAAGTCACAGTGAATAGAAAACGTGTTCAAACAAGCTCTATGGAAAATATTGGAAGTGCTACAATGTAATAATAATAATAATACTAAGAACCAACCATCTGTTACCTCTCTAGTAGTTATGGATTGTTTTATAATTTCTGAAAATAACTTCACCACATTATTCCCTTCCAGTTTCCATCCAAATCATAAATGTTCTGGCAAGTCGATTGGTCAAAAATAAAGAACTACTGATGAGCGAAGCTGGTATTGGTTTTGTGGACGTCTTCATCTTTCATTTTTTGCGAGACCAAAACCAGCAAAAGGCTTACAAGATCAAGACTAAGGCCTGCAAGACTCTTGCTTTTTTCATTTATTCCACATCCCGTACGGACGTCATTATTGCAGAGAATATATTCTGGTTCTTATATTTTGATATATTTTAAACTGCTTTTATGAGATAGATTTGTATAATTACAATAACAATAACTTTAGGTTCGTTTATGAAATGCAAGACCGGCAAGGTTCTTGCAGCAAGATCAAGACCAAGACCAAGACCAAGGCCAAGGCCAAGACCAAGACCAAGACCAAGACCAAGACCAAGACCAAGACCAAGACCAAGACCAAGACCAAGACCAAGACCAAGACCAAGACCAAGACCAAGACCAAGACCAAGACCAAGACCAAGACCAAGACCAAGACCAAGACCAAGACCAAGACCAAGACCAAGACCAAGACCAAGACCAACACCAAGACCAAGGCGAATTTGTTCTTGGTCTTGAATTTGCTTATCAATATGAACAACAGAATTGGCCATCTCGATCGGCGTCTCAACGTCTCGAGAATCAAGAATATATTAAGGCAATCGCAAAGTAATATCGTTTATGATTGACCACTACTGCCAATCCGGGTTTATACTCTAAAAAAAAAGCGTGTTTGGTGATATTAACGGAATTGCTTAAGTGCTGAAACCTGTACCATCTTATTCCTCGTATTTCCTCTGTCATCTTTATTTCATCCATCCATCCTTCCTTCCTCCGCGGCCTTCTTTTCTGCTTTTTTAAAATTGATGCATCATATATCTGGTATATAAATCTCATTCTCATTACGTGCCCAACTCATCTTAGTTTTTCTTCTTTGGTGTTGTTTTGAATTGGTTTCAAATTCGTAAATTGTTTTATTCTTTGTTTCTCTTAGAAATCCTATTCGTATACTTTGTATTATGTTCTTTTGATGTTATCCATATTTATAATCCGTATGTCAATATCAGTACGACTACTTTCTTTATATATTTCTATTTTTCTTTATTTCGGTAATTCCTTTTCGACTAAAAATTGTGTCTCAAGTACGTTGAATAATCTACTCTCTACTACAGTCCTCTAGCTTTTGTTTTATTCATGTCTTTCATCTTATTTTAGTGTCATGACAAGGTATTTCGACCTTTCGATCTGCTTATTTTCGATTCTTCTAATTTTTTTATGCATCTTCTTCTTTAGGCTTATTATCATCGTCTTAATCTTCTGCTAGTTCATTTTCATCTTCATTATTATTATGTTTAAGTTTAGATTGTCTCATTTTCTACATGGTAATAACGCAGATTTCTATAGTGAGCAATAGGATCGAGAGAACCAATCTTTAATCGAAAATTATTCGGCAATTGGATGATAACAAAAATGCCATATCGAGATATTCCACTCAAAAACCTCACAAGAAGCTGCTTACAGCAAGTGCATAGAAACAAAAATAAGTGTCAGATATGGAATGGAGAAAGGAATAAACTAAGAAACTTACTGCTCCAATTTTCTCTTCGACTTCATTATATCTTCCAACTGGATTCAAGATGCTCAAGACCTAGCAAAATGGTCTAGGTTAAGAGAGGCTCATGTCCAGCAGTGGACGAAACAGGCTGCTAAATTATGATGATGCAGATGAAAAAATAGATACAATAAAGTGGAAATAGTCTTATGTCTATTCCGTCAATTCGTCATCATTGTAATACTCGAGGAATGCCTACCAAGTGCCACTAAAATACGTCTACTGGGTATAAAATCAAACCTGAAAGACATGCTGAGCTGTACAGATCGTAATAACTGAGTTTTATGTTTCTTTAAATGTAATAAAGTTAAATGGTTGTGATCTGAGAAGAAATAGTATGAACATGGTATGGGTATTTCAAATTTCAAAAAAAATAATTCAATAACTGTGGAAGAACGTATAAACCAAACAAAAATTAAGTTGAAAGGATGGAAGCACGAATATTGTATCAAGAAACCAACAAAATATACACAATTACATTTAATTAAATGAGCTTATTCTCTTAAAACAAGTCTTTAACTGCTTAACTGTTTGTATCTGTAACGTTATCCACCTTGTCTGTGACTTAGTCACCTTGAACGACCCCTGGGTGTGAAACATAAACTCTTAACCTATCCGACAACAAGCTTGGTGATGTTGGGTTGGTTAGATACAGTTCACTAGGGCTAAATAGACGATGTCCTTTTCAAATTAACACCTTTTTCCAGTGTGAAATGGAACAAATAAACTTCCATCCAGATACGCTTCTTTTATTCGCTTTTTCTATTATTGTATCGATACTATTATAATCATTAAAACAAAGCCCGCTGCATTTTTTTGAACACACATAGTCCGCGAAGAACATTACATAGAAAGTACGGGTTGGTCCATTAGAAGATAGAACCTTTATAACAATACAATAGGCAAACATATTAAAAATCTTCGTAAGATATTCATCTTAAAACGGATTTAGTTACTGTTCTGCTTTATTACCATATTGTATAGTGAAGTAGAAGTTACACAGGACAGGAATAAGTTTATATATAAACGTATTCAACTCAATAATAAAACAAAATTATTCAAATTGAATTGAAGTATCGATGGAATATGAATTTCTGTATTTTCGTCTTTACATCTTCTTTCTATTATTGTTACTAAAGTTGTCGTTATCTAAAATGATTCTATATCTAGTTGACCAATCGGCTGCTACCCCATAAATCTAAAAACTGGAGCTCAGCTTTCACACACAACTCTACCCGTTAAAAATCTGGTAATTATACACTTTCTCGGTCACCTGGTTTTTTGGCTCTAGAAAATCGAAAAATGGATGGATTTTAATGATCTTGGTCTCAAAATGTTCCATTTTACGGCGGATTTATAAAAAAAATTAGTAGAAATAGCTGGAATAAAAATTTCTCATAGTTTTACTGTTTTAAATCGTAAAAAAAACGGTTTTGCAAAATAATCCTTTACAAAAAATTATGGTAATTATACACTTTCGCGGTCACCTGGTTTTTTTGGCTCTAGAAAATCGAAAAATGGATGGATTTTAATGATCTTGGTCTCAAAATGTTCCATTTTACGGCGGGTTTATAAAAAAAAATACGAAAATTAAAAAAAATAAATATTTTTTACAGTTTCATGACTTTAAATGCCAAAAAAATGACTTTCTACATATAATCCTTCGTAACTGTTTCTGACGTCGTGGAATCAAGTTCGTATATTTTTTTTTCGCAATTTACATAAAAAAATGAATATTTTAAAAAAAAAGTTTTTCTACTATTTAAGGTTTAAAACTATTAAAAACCGCAAATTCAGCCACTACCCCCGTGTTTTTCATAAATTCGTCGTAAAATGGAACATTTTGAGACCAAAATTATAAAATTTATCTATTTTTCGATTTTTAATGGTCCAAAAACTATTAACATTGAATAATATAGTACGAAACTATTCACGAAAATTGATTGTTTTTCATCGATTTCATTTTAAGCTATAAAAACTGAAAAAATCATTCTTTTTGGATTTTTTTTAAATTGTTTATTAAATAAAAAAAATATAAGAACTTTATCTGATAATGAGATAATTTTTTGTAAAGGATTATTTTGCAAAACCGTTTCTTTTTTACGATTTAAAACATTAAAACTATGAGATATTTTCATTCCAGCTATTTCTACTAATTTTTTTTATAAATCCGCCGTAAAATGGAACATTTTGAGACCAAGATCATTAAAATCCATCCATTTTTCTATTTTCTAGAGCCAAAAAACCAGGTGACCGTGAAAGTGTATACTTAATTACCAAAAATCTATCTGGGTTACCACGTCCTGATTTTTTTTATCCAATTTTAACTACGTAATTTGAAGATTCGTAATTTCCAGATCATTTTACGTAAGTTCTTCTAGCACATTGTGTGAAATAACTCGTAGGAGTGAATACAAAAATGTAGTTGTTTAACAATCAACAAATCTTGATAAAATTCCAACTGTATAGTATTCCGACTTATAACTATTTCTATTTGCCATTGCAACTAAAGTTTAGCAGTCATGTGGTGTAAAACTGTATCAAATTTCTTGATGGTGGGCTCACAATTCAGGAAAGATCATTGAGAGATTTGATCTCTCCTTTTTTTACATGTTATACCACAAAATTTCAATTGGCTACTGATCTGGATTACTAAATGCATATCGTGACAACCAGTCTTCAAGTTCTTTAGCCGTAAGACAAAACATCTTGTTTAGAAATAAATTTAAGATTAATCGAAAGCGTGTCTTCAGCTTCTCACTCCACTAGGTGGACTTACTCTCAAACATATCTTGTTTCATTCGTACTATCTTCAACGGATCACTCCAAACAATGGATTTCCTTTGAATGTAGTTCATAATATGTGTAGTTTCCTACGTGTAAGTCTAATTTACATCTGAATTATTCTTTGTAAATTAGAACTTCATAAATAGAGTTCCATAGATTCTGAGATCATAATTTTTAATGTTTACTTCACGTTATTTTAATTTCTTTCGAAATTTTTGTCCAAAAAATACTTATTCAAAAGAAGAATTAAAAGAAAACAATAAACTCAAGTTAGTTCTAAAATCTAGCTTTTTATCCGCTCTATTTACTCATTTATCATTCCGATTTTGCTCAATTATCCTTTTTGCCGATTTGATTTTGAAATAACGCGACTTGTTTCTGGGCCACCGATTTGACTGTGTTATATAATTTAACATTGAGTCGAACGGTATATTTTGACTTATTAACACCTACTGCAATTTGATAAGTAATTTCACCTTTCAAATCAGAAGCAGTTTTACCACGAAACATTTTTAAAACGAGTTATAAACATCAATACATCTAAAAGAAAATAATTCATTTCAAGCAACCAGAAACTCATATTGCTAATAAAATTTTTGGTAATTGGGCCAAGGAACATGGATCAAGCTTGCTTTATATTTTGCTGGTTTGATTTCATTTTCAAGTACTGCGAGTCACTGGGCAGATTCTTCTGTATGGGTCATTTGAAATAGAGATATCTGTAGAGCTTGTAGCCTTAGAACTATTCAAAAATGTCATTTTTTAACTTTAGAGATCTTTTAAAAGAGGTATCACTCAATCCATCTTGCAATTCAAATATCTAATCGCCTTACCAGTTATTTAGAGTTGATACTTTTCATTGGGACAACGTGTATAAGCAAAACTAAGATTAGCTTGATAATCAAAGATGAAATTCTTGACACGCTACCAAAAAGAAACAGATCAATGATTAGATTTTGTAATATGCCGTTCGGCTTGTTACGGTTTTCTTTTGAATATTCTTTTGTTCACGTATTATGGCACAGTAGCCACTTTCGGATTTATTTAGCATTCCATATTTTGAAGAAATTAATTTGTTATCGACCTTCCAAACCTCGAAACTAATCTACAGATCGAATCAAAGTTAATTTGTGGTAATTTCATTTTCTATATTCTGTTCTACAGATGCCAAGTTGCATGTTTGAACCACGAAGTATCCAACCACCAGACTACAAATTCACCTCTTCCAGTATCTGGGAAACCAGTTGAAGGCTGCAACGGTGCCAGATTTCCATAGATAAGTCCTTGCTTTATCTAAAATATATAAATAAATCTGAGTTGTTTATAATTTAAAACTAATTTTGTTCGTTGCGAGAATTTATTATTTTTTATTTGGATAATCGTATCCGAGGATTGTTTTAGATTGTTTAATTTTTATTTTTAATTTAATTCATAAGGTGTTTCCTCCTTTTTTATCAATTGTTAACGTCGTTAAAAAGCTCCAATATTTAACTGAGACCGCTTCCTGAGGAAGAGTCTCCTGCCGTGGAATTTAAGGATAAATCCATTCAAAATTAAAGAGACTTTCTCTCCAAATCCATCCCTGTATATCCGAGTGTAGATCTTATAAAGTAAAAGCAAACTTGAGTAAAAATTTAACTAATTTATTACTGTTTCGTAGGGAAGGTGAACAATGGTACCATAGTACGACAAGTATAGAGAATATTCGTTTATCCTTAATAGGGTACTATTCTTGTACTATTGTATCCTCGATGGTGTGACCAAACAATGTGTCTTTCTTGATATTCTTCTTCTTTGCGTATACCCGATCTTTTACAACGTACACAACAGAGCAACAATGAGTTTTGTTTTATGGTAGTGTGATATTAATAACGAGAAATAATATTGTACAGTTATTTTAAACAAAATAATGAACCAATTATTTAAATATTATATTTTTAGTAGATTTTTAGTGGTGAACATAAACCATCAGTAAAATATATTTAATCCTTTGAATCTTTATGTACGTTTTTAAAAATATACAAACAAAAAATTCTTTTTAAAAATTAGTGATTGTAATTAACGCGTTCTTATTAATTTCCTCTGTATGTTTATATATTTGTAAGTGATTTTTTGGCCTCGATTGTCCTTTACTTTGAAATATCAAATTCAATTTAAATTTGGTACATTTGTCGAAAACGGACGATGTTTAGATTCGCGAAAATTTCTAATTTTGGTTCGTGCCTTTTGAATGAGAGTAAGAAAGATAGAGCTAGCGGTCGCGCAGTCCCAGATTTACAAAATGCAACCATCAACACATCTGTACATTTCAAAGACGGGTTCAAAATAGCAAATTTAAATAAAAAACATAAAATACAAATCTAAAACATTGAGAAACAGACTCTTAGACATCCGTACATAAGTCTCTCAACCTAGACCATTTTCCTCGGTCTTTGGTATCTTGGATGAAGTTGGGAGATATCGTTTTCAAATCCGGTCGTCCCCTGCTTCATCTCTTTTTGCGACATGGCCATCCCAGTTCCATATTAAATGCGTGACTCTTCCAATTGCATCCGGGGAGCTGGCTACATAAAACAGCATCGATAAGGTACACGACGTTTGAGCTTGGAAACGTGGAGCCCGTAAGGGCCGGGAAAACTCATATGGTACACGAGTGAAAACTCTTGGATCGTGGAGTCCGAACCTCAAATAAGAAAACTGTAATAACGCCAGAAGTTCTGGAGGTCGGAAAGGCCTCGCCAGAAGTGACCGAAAGTGCCGGAAAATTCATCCGAAAAACCTCACGTGGTACAACTTTTTTGCAACATAAGAACTGAACTAGATTCTACTCTGGGTACTTCTTCGTTATGAAAAGTTAAATATTGGATAGCAGAGTTTGAACGAGGCCGTATAACCTGCTAGAACCTGCGTCGCAGAGGTCGACCAAATGAGGTGACTGCTCCAGAAATGTTGAAGAAAATCCGTGAAGTGGTACTGGATAATCGTCGACCGAAAGTGCGCGAGCTAGCAGATATAGTAGGCATTTCAATAACTGTGATACATCGCATATAAACTATGAATTTGAACATGAGAAAGCTGTGCCGCGTTTGTTCACAAATTAACAAAAACAACGTCGTGAAGAAGATTCCATCGAGGATTTGACAATGTTTAAACTTAAAGGATGAACTGGCTGAATAGGATAGCGTGTAACCTGCGAGGACCAGCATGGCAGTGGTCGACCAAATGAGGTGAAGACTCCGGAAATGTTGAAGAAACTCCACCCGATAATCGTCGACTGAAAGTGTGCAGGTTAGTAGACATAGTAGTCATTTCAAAAAGGTGCCGCGTTTGCTCACCAAGTAAAAAACAGCCGCATTTTATGAAAATAACTTTTACATTTAATTTGACGTAACGCCTTATTGAAATAACGATCATTCTTCTTATAAATGTTAGTCTTGACAAATAATCCACCTGGTATAAAACTCCTGACGACTATGTTACGCTCTGAAGCCCAGTAGATGACAATTAGGTAGCTTCTTGCAGAATTGACACCAAAGAATCGCCGTTTATCCTTCATCAGCCTCACACCCTGTCTCCGTCTCTGTTATACTATCCGCGTAAGACGAAAACATCCATATAGCGAAGAGAATTGATAGAATGTGATAAGGTGACGTAAGGTATGCAGTGTGTCCAGTATACGTTATAGTTAATTAACTAGTGATCCGTAAGAAGTAAGAAGAATCAAGTAGTCGTGGCTGGTATTTTATTCTGCTTGTCCTTGTGTGTGTACCTACAAACAATCGAATAAAAATATCATCGGGTGGAGGGTACTGAGATAACATGTAAATAAATGGAGTGGAAATTCGTATCGGGTGGCTGGAGAATTGTTTCTAGTTTATTATTTCTTTTTTTTTTTGTATAATAATTAGATCGTTAAATAATTGGAAACCTGTCTTACACAAGTTATCCGAGAGGAAAGAACATTGATAGTTTGAACAAATTACTTTATTTGCTCCTATTGAATTATATATTAATAACTAGCTGACCCGATTCGTTCTGATTGTCTCTGTTGATTATTATTTGACTTACCTTTCACAATAATAAAACGCGTACACGTTTCTGTTTTGATTTAAAACTATTTTCAAAAAAATGTCAAGTACAATATGTACAGGTACGATAATGACCGTTGTTAGGAGCTCACAACACGTGTTTATTTACATGACAGTGAAAACTAACTTATCAGTTAATAATAAATAATTATTGCACTTGAATTTAATGATAAATTTACGATGATAGTTGCACAGAAAAATCAAAATGATACGTATAACAGTCTACAATCAATATAAAAAGGCAATTGAAATTGTAAATAAGAATTTATCGTACTACAATTATTATATTCGATCGTCATCTTGCAATCCTTTCGCGGATCTGGGGATAAAAGTCATGACAAAAAACCAATAAAAATCTGACCAAAAAAATTAAAGTTTATAACTAACAAATAAAAAATATGGGTTGTATGTATTTTAAATGCTGTATCTTAAAAAAATGGAAACAAAAAATTTCTGGTCCTTCGAGCAGGGAAAACTATTACTACATCAGACTAATATACACTTTATGGGTCCATAGGCCGCTGGTTTATACCTATCTTGAAGGGCTATACAGTAGTAGTTACTATGGTTTTCTTAGATACCTGACTATATTTTATATCATTCGATGTACTTTATGGTATTCATTTTAGGGATTGATTCAAGCCCAGAATTCTACAGATACGAGCAGTGATTTTCCTGGTGGACCTCCAGGCGGACCTCTGGTTGGACCACCCGGTGGATAAGGTCCTCCCGGACGTGATTCTTCGCTTGGTGCGGATGGTCCACCGGGACGTGGTCCACCGCCCGGATCACCTCCAACAGAATCATCAAAATAGATACAAGCAAATAGATAAAATGAACAAAATTTGTTTTATTATAATTTGAAATGACAGGACTGATGGTAACTAGATAACCTCAAATAAAGAGTCGACGAGTTTTTATTATTTGACGTATCCAATGATTATTTCATTTTTATCTTTATTTGGTGTTAAATGTTACTGTTGAAACCAATTTTTCGTCTCCAAAACCTTCTCATTTTTTTATTAGAAAATTTGATAACATTCTAAATATCCGTATTGTGAAATCGTATAGACAAAGACCGTCTTATAGGGGAAAGAAGAATAAACTAACCTAACTAACAAATATGAGTTGTATGTATTTTTAAATGCTGTAACATAAAAAAATGAGAACAAAAAATTAATCAACATTTTTGGGGATGAAAAATAGATATTTTTCGATTCTCAGACCTACCCGATATGCACACAAAATTTCATGAGGATAGGTCAAACCGTTCAATTACAAACACAGCGACACCAGAATTTTATATATTAGATTTTACTACTTTTGAAGCAGTACAAGTTAAGTTACTCACTATAATAACTCAGAAGGTATGAAATTTAGATTCATTAATTCAGATGCCACCACCTCTACATTTGTTTGGGGACTTTAGCCTCCTCCTGACTAACCCTAACGTGAATTTTTATACTTAACAACTTGATGCAAAAAATTCGTGAAAATAATGCCGTGACAACTCGCCTTTCTCGTACAACCCTTACCACAATACACATCTTGCTACTACTTTTATTGTCGCTTATAGTATTTTAGAATTAGCTTCGCCATATCAATTGTACTGCTGTTTAAAGTTGTTTGGAGGGTGATTATCAACGTTGTTACCCCGCATATTCAGGAGAGCGATCCAAAGCATACATAGCAACGCTCCAGATTCTCCATCCCTTCTAAAACATACGTGACGGCGATGATCTCTTCATTCTACACAAATTAATGCCTTTGAAGTTTGGAACCAAAAAGAAGTTGACCGTGGCGAAGGCGAAACAACTTTTACGTCCCCATGTTTTTTTCAATTTGATGTCAATTCTGCATAATAATTGGTATTTTCCTGTACTTGCTCTACCCTTAGTCATCGATATAGATTGCACCTTTTTTAGAATACCAGAAATTGGTTTTAGTCTTCTTCGGAATATGTCGAGGGAAATCCATCGTTTCGACTATTCTTTGGTATCCGGTGTCCGTCCGTCTGTCATGAAACAACGAAGAA
This sequence comes from Diorhabda sublineata, assembly GCF_026230105.1. NCBI lineage: Eukaryota > Metazoa > Arthropoda > Insecta > Coleoptera > Chrysomelidae > Diorhabda > Diorhabda sublineata. The sequence goes on from NC_079481.1 coordinate 28,589,247, forward strand.
ACTCCCTTTAGGACAATGAACACTGCTCTGGAGTTATCTCACGATTACGATTGTTGTCAAGACACCCACCGCACCAAAATTCCATTCAGAAAATGATCAATGCGATTTTTTGACAAGCCTACTACTACCCTACCTTCAATCCCGTGGAATCTTGTTTCGTAATCCTTCGTATTTGCCGTTTTCAAGGCTCCAACCGACGTGCATCCCTATTGAAACCATGACCAGAAAAAGATTAGCAAAGATCGCACGAGAGGGTAAACCAGGGTGACGACGACCTTTAGGAATACCTCCAAAAAGATGGATGGATTCGTGGACATCAGCATCTCAAGGAGGACAAGTTGGAAACTACAGACCTAATGTCTACAATACGTTGGAAAGAAGAAGCTATCGAAGGACGTAGGGTCACCTTAGATAAAACGCAAACGCTCCTTGATTTCTCTGTGCGAATTCTCTTCCTAGCACAAGAATCAAAATTTTTATAAATACTGTCAAAACAAAACTATTAGTTCCACAGTTGCCGTCTATGAACAAGCTCTTGCGATACTGGTGCTATCGAAGGCTGAAGCAAAATACTTATCGGATGTACCACCCGGTGATATGGATCTGTAAGTAGGAGAGTTGGACTTTTGGACTGTACAACTTATCCCAAAGTATGCTGGAAACCAGATTTAAGTCAGTAAGATGCCAAATTAGCTTTGAATTTAAAAAAAGACCGGGAACGAATAGAGATTAACTCACCCCAGATGTTACCTAGTTCACCAAAACACTGGAGACTTTTGTTCAACACAGCTTCGTTAACCAGTAATAGTCTATCTAACGCGAAAACCGTCGAAAACCGGAGGAAATTGATACTGGGTTTGAATAAGGCTAAAAAATTACCAACCTAACAATTCTATTTTGAAATTTCTCACGAACCGATTGCAGATATATTGCTTTGGTTGTCTACCTCATAGAAAAATGAATAAATGTTATAATTTAAATAGAAATCCAACATCAGATTACCCGAAACAATATGTACTATTCCAAAAAAATAAAGAAAAACTAGTTATATCACCCACTGTATTCAAAATACGAGAAAAAATAAACTCGAAGAATCACATATATTTGTCACCGGGTGACAGGTTGCACCTCTTTTGTCAATTGTCCTGGAATAAACCTTTAAATCAACATATATACGTTAATTGTACATTCAAATTTATTCACATTTGCAATCACAAAACGCGACCGTTCCGTTGTTTTCATTTTTATTTATTTTTCCACCATTATTCAAACCGAGCACTAACAATGAACATAATTGAATCAGGACGTACCCGAAACGTCGTTCCAGTGACAGATCACCAACGGAATATGGAAAACATGAACGTCAAGAAAGGGGGAAAGGTAAAGATATATTCTACATGGCGCGGGTAAATTATTAAACAAATTAATTATTTTTTAAACAATTTACTTTTTACTTTACTCAGTAGGCCCATTTTAAATGCCGGATTTTAAATCTTTTATAAACCTCTTGATTATAAAAAGATATCGAGTTTCTTAGAAAAATATTTTTTACCCCAGTTATCGGCCAATTAAGATAACCTAACCTAAACTAAAGTAAACCAAAGATAATCTAAGCTACATTAAACCTAACCAGTTCATAAGTTCAAAGTAGATAAAAGTTTAATTAACAAGAACATGAATTTAAACGCACGGCGATTCTTACTTACACTAAACCCTACACTAAACACTAAATTATTCGCCAACATTTATTAGTAGACGCTTATTAACTGATAAACAATCGACAATTTATACATAACGGTTTTCTCGATAATTCGAATTCTAGAATATATACAAACAGGACCAATTTTACGTTCCATTCGTTTAATAGGCATGTTTGTGGACAGAAAATAATCCGAAAGGACTAAATCTAGCTAAAAATATGCGGGACGTAGATTTCTATAAGTAGCGCCTTATAAGGGGGTCCAAATTATTGTTGTATTATAAATATTTACAGGAACAGTTATATATTGAATCCGGATGGAAAATCTTGCACGGATATCGACGAATGTAAGGAAAATTCTAGGATTTGCAACGGGGGGAGATGTACGAATACTATAGGCAGTTATATTTGTCATTGTATCGATATTATCCTGGTATCCATTTTAATCTTCAACTAATTTTTATAAAGTTTATCAGAAAACTAGGTTAAATTCAGGACAATTGACAGCTGATGTTTGACGGATGACACAATACGAAATATTGGAGGGAATGAGGTGGACAATTGACAGCTGATGTTTGAAAGATTACACAAAATGAAATGTTGGAGACAATAAGTTAGAAAATTGACATCTATAGTTTAGAAGATGGCACAACACAAACGATTGGAGGAAATGAAGTGGAAATTTCCAATTTTGTTAATTATAAAATCAAGTTACTTTTTATTTTCCTTTGTGGAACCATATATATTTTAAATAATACTTCCCAGTAGTTCTTTTGATATCCTTTTTAAATATATACGGTACGCTCATACAAAAAACAAAATAAAACAGATATTTTCACCAATAAATTGTTTAAAACAAATAAGTCTGTCGTGGTACGCGTCTCAAACCGAAAAATAAGTGTTTGAGGTTTATTAAAAAAAAGGAAAAGAATACTGTGGTCAACTCGTCCGCGAACAAAGCCATTCATGGACTTTTTCTGAAATTTCTTGTATTCTTGAGTCTCTAATTGACTTATCTTGTCCGGTACTTCTTATATGAGAACCACCGTTCGCTTGACAATTAAAAAAATAAACAGAAACATCCGTGACAGGTGAATCTTTAAAACTTTTTATATTGTTTTTGTTGCATACAAACTTTACATTGTACCACTTTGAATTTTTTTCTTCGGGTAAATATTTAGAAGCATTTTTTTATTTAACACATACGGTTCCACTCATTTTGAAAAGAACAATTTTCTAATAATTTGAATTTTGATGTGATTAAACGTAGAATTATTTGGTGTTGACGGTTGCATTTGTAATTTAATAGATTAATAAAAACTGAACATAATTACACCCTGTATACTTATACAGGTAGCCCCAATTATACGACCAAAACCTACCACAAACTGACAGCGTAAAATACCTAGGTATCCATCTAAAGATCTAGACAAAGGACTAATTTACCAAACATTACTGGTTACTAGAATGTCAATCAAAAGATATGGTAAAATAAACTTTCAAAGTCTCTTTCATTTTGAAGTATATCAGTTGATATATACTTCAAAATGGCGGCCGTGGGGTAAATAATAGATGTATTTTGTATTGATAAATTCTAGATCTGCTTCAGTGTAATTAATATAGCTGGAACTGATTATTTATATTATTTTATATATTATTATATAGTTTTTTTATTAAGCTGTAAAGCAATCTACAAAATTTAGAAACACTTGTATTTATTTTATGCATAAATCATGAGATTTTTCAGAACATTAACCTAGTGGCAGCTGAATGTTACAAGGAAAAATTTAAAGCTTTGGATGCATTTAAGCCCTATAGCTGAAAAGAGCTGCAGTCAAAATTCTGCCCATTTTCCATACTGCTTAGTCGAAAAAAATCAACACGCTACGTTTCCGATAGGAAATTTCGGACTTTCAGATGAAACAACTCATTAAGAAGCCCTTTTGCAATAAAACTGGAAATAATAAGGTCTAAAATCCAATAAATAACATAAACTTACGTGAAAGTATTTGTTTACCCCACGGCGGCCATTTTAAAATAAGCATTAGCTGATTTTGACTGATTTTGGATTGAAAATATTGACATTTGATGGCAGCTCTCGTGTCTTATGTTAAAAGTCACGTACAAACTAAATCATAACGCAATATTTTGCAAAAAGTAGGTTGTGGGAGAATGTATTTGGCTTTACAAACATTAATCGTTACATTTTGTGTATTTTGTCAATTTTTATCTTAAATTTTGTTTGTTTTGCGTACACGATGAATACTACAACAGTACAAGACGCATGAACACTTCGGATTAGAGAGCAGTCCGGAAAGTGATTTAGTACGGTACGAGATAGATGTTTATGGACGAGGCGACGAAGGAGCCGAGTCAAGAATATCTAATCGAGTACCAAAATCATTAAGGTAACATTGTAAACAAAGGCAGACATATTGAATTGGAATTTAAGAGTATTGTAAAGTACAAGGATGCCGTAAAGTTCCATTTTCCGGACTCAAATTAATACTGTGAAGTCTACTTTACAGTAAAGTATGAAAAAAGTTTTCTATAACATAATCAACGTGATAAGGATAACCAAAACTTATCAAAATACAAAAATTTCGAAAGAACTAAGTCCAGTTAACTTTTCAGTTTGAGTTAACTGTTTTAAATTAATAATAATTTTCTATTTCATATTTTTATCGGCAGTCCTTTCACAGAATTCTTAGATTCGTATTATTTAAGTAGCAAACAAATTATAAATCTTTATAATGACATGTGCAGTGCATCCCCCACTAACCAGATTTTCTTTCAGATTGTGTAAATAAAACATTGTTGGTTCCACAGTTTCCCAGTTTCCACTAATCATGAGTTTAATGGAAACCTGCTGCACTAACGAGTTACATTCCATTGAAATTAAAGATATAGAAGATGGCAATAAAAGAATCAGATCACCGTGGATATCGATAGGCTCTAGATTCAGCAGAAAATGTTATTTTTACTGTTTAAATCTAATTTTCCAATTTTCCATATTTTAGTTTGTAGTAGATAATTAGTTCAAAGGATAAGAATAAAAAATACTATATTAAAGTAATAAAGTTTTTAGATATTTTATCTCCGTCCATTTTGAATTTAAAACTTGACAAAGCACATATTTTTTGGTTGCTCTTTCTTTCAGAAATCAAATGCAAAGTCTTTGTTTACGATGCCTATAGTTTTGAAATATTCATATAAAGCTAACTCACAAAGTTACATCAAATAGAATGGTTATTTCGAGACTGAATATCCTGTCATATATCATAAACAAATCATGTCTAGAGACCAATTTGGCTCTAGAAATATCGAGGTTTTACTAAACAGTAAATTTAGAGCAGTTCACTTCCAATTTTGGTTGGTTATCCTAGTTTATGACTAGAGGAGTTTGTGACTTTAAAAGTTACGTTTAAATACATTTTTCCTAAATAAAAAAAACCAATTATTGATCGTGATGATTTATTCCACCCAATAAATGAGGCTAATACATTAGTCAAGTTCAAAAACAATTTTTAAATTTAGGTACGGAAATAGATACAATTTTCTAAAATTAGAACCGGAATTGTTGAGCGTACAACACAATTACACAGTTGGATCAAACTAAAATTAGATATTATTGGTTTTAAAACAATTTCGTGTGTATTTTGGAATACTTTTAAACCAGTTCATCGACTAAGAATTGTAGTTTCGTCAATCGATGACGAACGTATGAAATTTATTGTTCTGAAATTACGAACAAAGTAAAAGATTGTGTAGGATTCAACTAATGAGGAAAATCAATTTTTTTTATGCAAAAAGCAAGCACCAGAGTGTAAACCATTTTACACTCAAGTAATTCGTGTGGTGTCTACGATGTAGAAATGCCTGTGGGTATTGATTTTGAACTTCTATAGGTTGTAGTGTTCGGGAAAGACGTGCCTTCGTAGCTAATTCCAGAGACTTGAGCTTCTCCACAGAAATCAGTTGCGATAAACTGAAGTTCAGGTTGTCTGCGGGAGAAATCGATGTTCACGAGCCACGTCTACCTGCTGATTAGGTCTTGTAAAAACTGCTCTAGGTGACATTATGTTGATCAGTTCGAAAGAGCATTTACAGTGGTCAGAGTCAAGACAGTGACCTTTCTTCTACACTCTAAACTTTCCAAGCTTCTGAGTCGAGCATCTTCAGGCATCCAAGCTTCAAATGAGCGGGCAATATTTCAAATATCGACGAATCTGGGCCTTGTAGAGGATTACAAACTGTTGCGGAGTAATAGCTTTTTGGTCTTAAAGAAGGCTCCAAGTTTTTGTGAAGCTGCCTTGACTAAATCGGCCAAGTGACTATGCCAGGATATATTGCTTTCAACCTCAACACCCAAAGAGAGTATGTGACAAGATGCTTCCCTGTGGAATACCAGCGTTGACCTCAAACTTTCCTGAGGTGTGTCCATCGAAAGCGGCTTGGATAAATCGGTCTTTGAGCAAAATACTAAGCAGTTGAATTATGTTCCCTGAGTAAGGAGTTATTTCGTACAGCACTGCACAATCTGATCAAAATTCTCTTCGACTGATAAAATTTACATAAAAAACTGCATGAATCTACCAGAAAACAACTACAGTTGTACACAGTTGTACAGGTATTCCAAAATGAGTCCAATCTATCAAGAGAAGAAGCAAATGGTCGCTTTTGCTAGTTATATAGTGACATTTAGGCAACGAAAAGCGATCAACTGTTTGCTAAAAAAAACATGTAAGTGAAGACGGATCCTTTTTAAGCATGCATCATTGCTAAAGCAATTGAACCAGCAGGTCGAGCTATTCCTCTGTTCCTGATTTAAGGCTAGTGACGTTTTTTGTTTTTAATTATCAAAAATATGTTGCGTAGGTAACAAATTTCAAAAGAGAAGTAGACGTTTTTGGGATAGAAACGAAAATTTTGAATCTAACTTGATAGGATTGGAACAGATGCTTGAAAATAGGTTTAAACATATAAATATTTTGTTTTGCTTCAATAAAGTTAATTGATTATTCACCCATTTTCAATTTAATAAAAATTTACGTACATGTAATAATAACCACTTACGCTTTCATCCATTTGATGTGTTTATTGGATAAATATATATGATTTTTCCACGAAATCACAGTATTTTGTAACAAGATCTGAATCGTAACGCCTTTTAAGTTTTTATAATCGAACAATAGATGGCCTTAATGAGTTGTGGCACTTCTGTATTATGATTTGTCATTGCAAAGTCAGTGACAATTTAGATATTGGTCAAGTGAACGTTTAAAAAAGCAAGTTTGTGCAAAAATCAGCTCGTATTGGATGATTTTCTATTATTTTAAAAAAAGACTTACACAGAATAGCTTCGTGGTACTTTTGGTAATGAAGCACCGTTTTAGAAAACTATTTACGGTTGGTTTGAAGGATTGAAAACGTTCAAAACCATGTTTCTACGATTTCAGCTTCAGAGTGGAAAACATTTTTCCATAATTAGTTTGAACATATGCAAAAATATATAAACCTCAACGGCGAATATTTCGAAAAGCAACAAAACACTTTGTTTGGAACTGTTTTATTTATTGTGAAAACTTAAAAGACAATTCTCATGTTATATTCATCTAAAAATGAACTGTGAATCAATGTATATAAATAATATTCAATTACAATACAGTCTCTTTAAATACAAAAAGAAACACTGAAAAAGAACTAACTCAAACCAAGATAATATGTAAGCTTTGCAGAACTACAAAGCCCCAAAAATATGATTTCCACGATGACCATGTTATAGTCTAGAGAATTAGGTTATTTAACTGGATAAATCGGCAGCATTCAGGCCAAAGCAATAATACGAAGGGTAGAAACTCGACTTTTCGAACTATCTAGCTCCTTAGGACAGTTTAAATTGATTAACAACATACTATAATAGAGAGCGCGATTTCGTGCAGTATGGAAGTTGTTTGAAGCCAAGATATTCTGTGAATATTTATACAAAAAATTATAGAATTGCGAAATATTTCATGAAAATATTTAACAAATAAATGAAAGTTGCCTTTATAAAGAAATAAAAAAAGCCGTGAGCATCAGAGCTCCATCACGAAAGTCGAATTTTTCGTCGAACTAAGAATTTAACTAATACACAAACAAATCTTTCCATAAAATGAATTTCTTGGAAATGATATCAATTCTCAATCTTATTTCTTTAGTAAAAAAAATCACCCTAGCAACGATCATACTCGTATTATTCATTAAATAGGAGGCGGTCCAGTTCAACAATTACAACGATCAAAATGATTTCGGGCGTTTTGTGCTAGAACAACTGAAGAAGAAAACTTTGAACTTGGGAAAGACAATTCTTCAACATCACCCCTACTTGCATGCGAAGTTCGAACCCTCTACTACTTTCCTGGCTAATACCAAGAAGAATAATAAATTACATCTCCTCCGACAATCCACCGAAATTGGCTTCTCTAATTGCTCGCAATTACGAGGAGAGGGTCGTAACCACTGACTAGTTTCGACGTTGTTGCTTCTCTTCAGAATGGCGTAACGACCTGTCGTCCGGAGTCTCTAGTCCGAACTGAGAACACAGTCAGCCGGCGCATCTACTTGATTTATGTATTTAAACATTCCTCAGGAGACGTCTTCTGGCGACATCTTCACGTCCAAAAGCGATCCATTAGTCAAGTAGATTTCTGCCGAAAACGGTGATATGTGCATTAAAAACATAATATCTATTTACACCCATTATTTTGAATTTCTAAGAATTTAACTAATACACAAACAAATCTTTCCATAAAATGAATTTCTTGGAAATGATATCAATTCTCAATCTTATTTCTTTATATGGAAAATTTGCAATTCCTCAATAACTTTTCATTTCACAAGTTTCACAACTCTTTCTCTCAAATGAAAATTCATAATTTCAATAGACCCGGTGGGGTATCGAACCCTCTTGTTCAATTCCAATTGACAACAAAGAAAAAATTGTCTTAATGACAAGAAATTTCGAAAATGGGAATTAAAAAAAATCACCCTAGCAACGATTATATTCGTATTACTCATTAAATAGGAGGCGGTCCAGTTCAACAATTACAACGATCAAAATGATTTCGGGCGTTTTGTGCTAGAAGAACTGAAAAAGAAAACTTTGAACTTGAGAAAGACAATTCTTCAACATCACCCCTACTTGCATGCGAAGTTCGAACTCTCTAGTTAAACTTTTTCTGGCCAAAAAATAAGAAAATATAACAAAAATGAGCATAAAATTGAAAGGGGTGGAGATGGAAAGTTTCGACCTTAGACAGGAAATCATCTCGCAACTAATTGAACCTACATGTGAAATTTCATTTTTCAGTCGCTTTTCGTTTGACCTGCAGAGGTGAGCAAAGGTCAAAGACCACTTTTTTTGCACTGCGACCCCTCTAAATATTCATTTGTTTTCAACCAAATTCTAATTACAGCAATCCGCCGCCAAAAAAGCCATGTATGCTAATTTTGAGCCAAATCGGACCCATAGCAATAGCTCGAGAGACGAAAATAAGAATTGTAGCTTAAACAGATATATAGATATATATATAAACTACAGACATTCGAAAAACCCTCATAATAGTGTTCAGGAGGTCTCAAAACATGGGAAAAATGATGTGCCCCCCATTTTTCTTTTAGTCATGCCTACCGTAATAGCCTAATTTTTCCTTGAAAAATTCGACTAATAAATGGTTCTCCAAAAAAATCTGTCAAGAAGCTGTTTGTCACATCACTATAAAATTTGATTTATTAAGCGATCGTTGCAGCTTCATTTTCGTATTTGCGCTTGCGTATCAATCACCACCTTATACGAAAAAAATTTGACGTCACAAATTATACACTGATCTAAAAAAAAATGGATATATCCAATTTGAAGATTCTAATTTTAAAGATTTAAACACCGCTTACGAATCTTGGCAACTCGCTAAACAAACTTCTAATTCTATCCAAAAACATATGACCGAAATAGTGACATCACACCTGACTTACAGAACCGAAATTAGACTTTCGAGTTTTCTGTATTTCAACTGGCTCCCGACAAATGTTAGCAGCTGTTTCCCAATAGTAGAATTTGATATTCGTTACTAAAAAAGAGGTTAAATATATTCGTGTTTACTGATGTTAGGTTACGCGGGACGATCGATAATTACTACACAGAGTATTATAAATCAGATAAATAATAAATCGTTACAAATGTTCAAATAAATTGAGTACGTTTCTGGAAACTATCGAAACTCCAGATTTGGTCAACATCTAAGTGACGACACGGAAACGGTAGCGGAAGGGTAAAAAGTAAAATCGTACCAATTTCTCGCAGAAATTTTAATCATGGCGGCCATTTTAAATCTCACTTATACTGTCCTTCCCTTTTCTATAATTTAAATTGTCTCATTTAGGTCATACGTTGGACATATTGTCCCCCAAGAAGTCACTTTAAAAGATAAATAGACAACCCCATTCCCCAGGACTTACAAGTCCGATACGTGACTCGCACCATCGAATCCAACAAGTCTTTGGCCAAAGACACCCTTCTTACTCCTCGGCTACTTTTCTCAAAGTACAATACGAAAGTTTCCTTATCCCCCTTTCGGCTGTTAGAGACGGTCTACGAAGATTTCACCTAGACCATTCCCCCATCGCCATCATATGGAACCTTCCCTAAATTCCACCTCGTCGATGTTCAGTGTTGTAGATTTTCCGCGGTTTTCCCGTAACTTGGTCAACTTGTTCATCAAATGGACAACGAAAGGAAATAGGAAAGGAAATCTTCTCTTCTCCTTCCTTTTTAATTCTTCTCACTCTATTACAGTTCATTTCACTCTACCATCCTAAATTGAACGCTTTCCCAGCCTTGCAGAAGAGAGGATTTACTGTATCAGGTCCTAACCTATAAAGTTTGCCATCCCTTAGACAAAAAACCCAACGAACCTCTCTCCATGATACAAACTCCAGATAAAATGTCCTTGAATGTCCTAGATTATATATATAGTTCACATCTACCGATGTTCTCCATCCTTGACTTCAATCTTTTTAAATATTCCTCTTTCATCCGTCATCTTTATCCCACTTGACATCATGTAGACGCCCTCTTCTCTTGTTTTCTCTCAGTTTTTTGGTACTTCTCTCTATTCAATCTTTCCTACCTCATCTATATCTCGCTTGACTTCTTGTAGCCATTTTTTCTTTGGGGGGGCTCTTCTTCTTCTCTCCTTCAGCACCATTCTCGCAATTATCCGCTGTGGCAATCTGGCAATGTTGCTCTTTGTACTGGTACTATTCGATTCTTTTATATCGTTTTCTCCAGTTCATTCTCATGTCTTCAACCATGTTTTCAATGCATATAGAAACTCTGATTCTGATCTCTTTTTTTTTGTTCTGATACCTTTCAGAAATCTTTCTGTCTAAGTCCTAAATTATCAAATTTTTCAAAGATATATCCTTTTCTAGTTGTTATTCATTTCGCAGTTTCGCTTTCATCTGCTTCTGCAGTCAATGATCATTTTCTTGTCTATTTATCATATACAGCACCGATTTTCCTAAAAAATCTACATACCCTTTGAAAAATTGTGATTAATAATGAGTGCTTGAAACGATAAATTGATTCTGAGCAACTTTTGCTTTTGGAACTATTAGCGATTGAAATTGTAGATTTTTGGACTGTTTTCGCAAATAAGTAAGGAAATATGCATTTAATTGGAAAATCTGTAGGAAGCAAGATTATAGCTTATAAAAAATTTAAAAGAATGTGTAAAAATGACATTTGCAGACCCAGTACAAACGAAATTATTACTTGTTAGAAGATGATTGGTATTTTCTTACGCCAAAATTAGAAGTTTCTACGTACAATAACCAAAAACCAATGCATTTTTTGTGGAAAACTCATTCTACCTTTCTCAAAGTACATTTAAAACCCTTTATTTTTATGTTTTACAGGAATTCCTAACATCAAAACAAAGCGAGTTATGAAGAGATTAATGTCGATTCTTATTATTTCGTTGGAAATAATCTCACCCTCTCTTCCACCCTATTTGAAAAAAAATCGTTGTCACTTCACAATTCACTTACTATTTATTTCCTTGTAATATGTTATAAGATTTTTAAGGACTAATTTTTGAACAAAATCATTTTCGTAATTTAGCAGAAAATCACATTTTCTTCAAAACAACGCAAAACTATTAGTGATACGTATAATTTTCCAACATTTTAGGTTTTTCTTTTCTAAAAACTCTGGCGTTTTATTTTTTGTAGGCTAAAATTTGAGTGATATTTGGCCTATTAAAGTTTGCGACAGTTCGCGCATACCTTTTTTGAGCATAAATCTTTTTAAAAATAAGATATGAAAACAAAATTAATTCTAAATCTGATAGCATTAAAAAACCTACGAAATGCTTTTTATAAGAACTTGACAGCTTATAAACTAAGCAAGTTATAGGCGATTTTCAAGATTCGAAATGCTGGCTTGCTATTCTTCAAAGGAGAAAACAACTACTTTCCTGGCTAATACCAAGAAGAATAATAAATTACATCTCCTCCGACAATCCACCGAAATTGGCTTCCCTAATTGCTCGCAATTACGAGGAGAGGGTCGTAACCACTGACTAGTTTCGACGTTGTTGCTTCTCTTCAGAATGGCGTAACGACCTGTCGTCCGGAGTCTCTAGTCCGAACTGAGAACACAGTCAGCCGGCGCATCTACTTGATTTATGTATTTAAACATTCCTCAGGAGACGTCTTCTGGCGACATCTTCACGTCCAAAAGCGATCCATTAGTCAAGTAGATTTCTGCCGAAGACATTAAACCATTATATGAGGCATACTCAGTAATTAAAAAAAATAATATCTATTTACACCTATTATTTCGAATTTCTTTATTCGAAATGTTGGCTTGCTGTTCTTGAAAGGGGAAAACAACTACTTTCCTGGCTAATACCAAGAAGAATATTAAATTACATCTCCTCCGACAATCCACCGAAATTGGCTTCTCTAATTGCTCGCAATTACGAGGAGAGGGTCGTAACCACTGACTAGTTTCGACGTTGTTGCTTCTCTTCAGAATGGCGTAACGACCTGTCGTCCGGAGTCTCTAGTCCGAACTGAGAACACAGTCAGCCGGCGCATCTACTTGATTTATGTATTTAAACATTCCTCAGGAGACGTCTTCTGGCGACATCTTCACGTCCAAAAGCGATCCATTAGTCAAGTAGATTTCTGGCGAAGACATTAAACCATTATATGAGGCATACTCAGTAATTAAAAAAAATAATATCTATTTACACCTATTATTTCGAATTTCTTTATTCGAAATGTTGGCTTGCTGTTCTTGAAAGGGGAAAACAACTACTTTCCTGGCTAATACCAAGAAGAATATTAAATTACATCTCCTCCGACAATCCACCGAAATTGGTTTCCCTAATTGCTCGCAATTACGAGGAGAGGGTCGTAACCACTGACTAGTTTCGACGTTGTTGCTTCTCTTCAGAATGGCGTAACGACCTGTCGTCCGGAGTCTCTAGTCCGAACTGAGAACACAGTCAGCCGGCGCATCTACTTGATTTATGTATTTAAACATTCCTCAGGAGACGTCTTCTGGCGACATCTTCACGTCCAAAAGCGATCCATTAGTCAAGTAGATTTCTGCCGAAGACATTAAACCATTATATGAGGCATACTCAGTAATTAAAAAAAATAATATCTATTTACACCTATTATTTCGAATTTCTTTATTCGAAATGTTGGCTTGCTGTTCTTGAAAGGGGAAAACAACTACTTTCCTGGCTAATACCAAGAAGAATATTAAATTACATCTCCTCCGACAATCCACCTAAATTGTCGTCCCTAATAGGGAATAAACAGAATCAATATTTTTATCAAAAATCAGTTTTTATAAGAATTAACAAAATTTGTTATACATTTATACATATTTTCATATTGTACTTGAACATCATTTCAGTCCCAGACGATGAGTATATATAGTATTGGAAAGCTCGGAATAAATATCAAAGTTTGTCCACTTCGGTGTTTCATTGCCACATTCCCAATAAGAAAACGCTTATAGATCATAAATTATATTAAAAATTGTTATATAAATCGATTTACACTTTTTTACCGTCATTTACTGGACTAAGTGACATCTCTAAGTATTTTGTTTCGTCTTCATTGTTTTATTTGTAAACCATTGACTTAAAATCATTTCTCTCTTCGACTTTTCGACCTTGGAAGGAGGAATTATTGATTAATAATTTAAAATTAGTTTTACAAAAAAGTTTTTCACTCAAGCATATTTTTTAAACTCACTATATAAAGCGATTTTGCTCTAATTCTAAGTATTTTGAAATTTGTTTTCGAAAAGCGTTTTACGCAGCGTTTTATTATCAGGAAGGAAAGGTTTCTGCCATTATATATTCGGAAGAAATATATATTTATAAATACTCGATACACGCGAAAATAAAACCGAAAATCTCGAGTGGGTCGCGAAGTATCGGTATTAGAATTTTACGGAGGAGTCCAACTGACAATCTAGTTATCCAAGGTGGTTGCAAAGTGTTTTGTTTTGTTTTCTAAATATATTTCTATAGGAAGTTTCCGCGTGTAACGCCATAACGCCATAATCATTTCGTTATTAGTCATTTGTACAGTTAAAGTAAGTAGGATGTTAATTAAAAGAGTTTATAGATTCACTTTACGTTTATCATATGCGCGTTATATTATAAATTATTGAAGACTATTCCACCAATAATTTAAATACGAATGGAGTTAAAAATCTAATAGGTTTTTCAATAATTTTATTCTGAATTACTTTATGAATGACAATGTCGTTAAAATATTCATTGAATATGGAAATTTATATACTTCATTTATCCTTACTTGAAGGACCATAAAAAAAAGAGTTCCGGCAGCAAAACAAAAGTTTATGTATACTTAGTAGGTCATAGAAGTGTGGCCAACGTACTCCTCGATTCCATATTCTATATTGCATCAAATAAAATGTCAATGCTTCTAAATCTTCTTGATTTTAGGTCTCTTATATTACAAATCTACTCTTTTTTAATAATTTTTGAAAGATAATTGACGTTTCGACTTTTTCTTTAAGTATTTATCAAAATATGATATTGACACTGAAAATTTGCATATTTATATTAATCAATAGATCATCTACATCATGAACATCAAAATAAGAATAAAATCAAACTAGAACTTTATTCTAATAATAAAAATTAATTTTCCCTTTTCCTTACATCTCAAATATGTAGCAGTAATCAATTAAATTATTTGTAGTTTTATTAGAATTTACAAAATAGAACTACATATAAATTTTACTTAAATTATTTAGGTCGTTTTTTATCATTTATAGCTTTTTCCTTGTGAACCATTTCTAAAAATTCTCTTTGTCGTGTATTAGATTCCGTTTTATTTTTGTTTTTATCAGATTGATGACCTTTTAGTCTATTTTCTAAATACTAAGATGTTTGCCCTATGTAGACAGTGTCATGATATTATTTCTTTTGTTTTTTGATGTTTTAGATTTTAATTTATGCAAATATTTAGATAACGTGTTATGTCAATAAGCATATTGAAAAATTTCCTCTTTGTTTTTGTAAATTCGGCCATGAGTTAGGTTAGGTTTCTGTTCGTAAAATCGGTTGCTTGGTTTTAAGCTTTTTTAATAATTTGTTATGTACTTTACAATGTTTAGTTTTCAGTTAAAATTTCTTCACTATTTTCAAACTTTTTAAATTTTGTTGTATTAACCTGAATTTATACATTTTTGGAAACATAATTTACAAATATCTGACAGTCGTGTACTTGTACAATATTTTCATATCTAATTCAGTTTTTCTGTTTTTAAAGTAGCTCCCCAAAATCTTACCGAATTTATATGTACAAATATTCTATCCCAAATTAATCTTGTGGAAACTACCACACCAAAAAGAGAGTTTGTTGGAGTGGGCCCTGATATAGGAATTGCTCCTCTGCAGGACTGGAGTTGTTGTGGTTGTAAAAACGAAAAGAGAGCTTGCAAATAAAAACGGCACTTCTCGGTTTGGGTTTTTGTTGAATTTTTGAAAAATTTGTTTGTTTATTTGAAATTTAAAAGGGGGCGTTATTCACTATAGCTGAGAAACCGGTTCACCAGGTTGCAAGGAAACCGCAGAAAACCTGCAACACCGACGATTAACGAAGAGTGTGTGGGGTGAGTGTGGGGGATAGGGTTTATGGGAGAATTAGCAAAGAAGTTGAGGTAGATTTCAGAGAGGTCATCATTCGCTGTAGCTAGCAGCCGAAGGGGCGGATAAGGGACTTTCCCTTTGGATTTTGAGTCGAAGGGACGTATATTGTTGACCCAGAAGGGTTTCTTTGGTAGTGGAGTTATTTGATTCGATGGAACGAACTACTTAAGGGACTTAAACGTCATTTAGGCGGCTAGGGATGGTGGTTATGTTATTCTATGACCAAATCGAGTTGTAAGCAAATAAAATAACTTTTTTTTTCAAATTTGTTATATAGAATGCTAAATTTCTATTGGTGACAACTTTAATGAACAATTCGAGGCCCCTTTTCTTCCGTTCCAAAGATCTGAGTGGTGGGATATTATTAAAAAGCATATAGATTTGAGAAAAGATTCTGTTTTATAACTTGAGTGATTTAATTTATTACAAAAGTGATGTTTCTCGGCTATTTGCCTCTAATAAGGATTTATGATTAATTTTTTGTGCTAAATCTGCTAAACTAAATAGTCGAAACATCAGTTTTTACAAGATTTATCGATAAAAACATAAAAAAAGGTCTAAAAAGTGAAAAGTTGAAGTTAAAACAAATATTTCCGTTTCAATAACATATCTTGCAAAATATTATATGCTAGCAACGAATAAGAACATATTAATCATGATATTTTTTGCATAAAATGTAAAATTTGTCAATAAATATTTGGGAATTCATAATGTTGTGCCGCTTTTATTAATTAAGACATAGATTTCAATCTAAATGTTGTGACTGAAAAATATACTTTTTTCTATTATTTTCTACGCCCTTTCAAAATCAGCTTTCATCACTCACTAATGACTTCATCGAATTTTCAATTAAACCAAAAAATAAAATGCTTTGTCTTTAAATAATCTACTTCTAATTTTAACGCTGCTTTAGCAAAGAAAAAGTTGTTTAATTGGGAATCCGATGATCTGTGAGCCGAAAATAGGTTTGTCAAGGAAGATCATTGATATAAATGGATAAAAATTATCTCAACTAATGATTCTCGATTAGACTCCTTGTAATATCTTGATAAACAACTGCAAAAAATCGACTTATTCACGCTATTACAGTATTATTTTCTATCTGGTATACACGAAAGTGCTCTGCATACTCTTTCGATGACGTACGTTATAATCCTAAAACTGCCTAAAACAGTGTAGCGTGAGGTAACTAGGGAAGTTCGTTGCTTTCTGTCCAGCACAGTGGGCTAGGTCCCTCAGAAACAGCTTTTCTCTTTCGCGATTTTTGAACTGAATAACAATATACCATAATAGAGTTTTGATAGATATTTATACGAAGGGAAGATTTAAAAACCAAGAGTAGAGGTCATAACTAAGTATTATTATAGAAAAAACTGTTGTAAGTAAAAAAAAACAAGTAAACAAGGTTACATCTTTTTGTAAACAAAAACCGAAAGTTATTTTTTTATGAAGTACTCAAAACAATCATCTAAAACTAAATCTAATATCACAAAAAACGTAAAAATGGAATACTAGCAGGTTTTTTTCCGAACGAGATCTATGTTGCATTTAATTAGTCCAGACAAACTTGCATTCTACAGGCTCAATTTGGTCGAAACATTCCATCTCACAGTTACAATTATCGCCAAAGTTTTGCTTGGTACAACACCCTCAACTCTTTTTCCTTTTGGTATTGTCTTTTTCCATAACGAATTACGTGAAATTTGTTAATTTCCCCGATGCGGTGTAGCACTGGCTTCTAAATTGAGGTTATGTTCTGAATTTTCAAGTAAATAATCAGTCAACTGTACATGTTGTAAAAGATATACGCTTACCAGCTCAATGTAAGTTCCAGTTCTGTCTTATTCTAGTTTGCAAATTATATTTTTCTAATAGAGATTTGAAAAGCGAAGTGTAAACAGTTTTCGGCGCTCAACCAATGAAGCAACAAGTTGCCATATATAATATTTAGCACGATCACTCATGTTGAAGGGCCTTGATTAAAATATTATTTAAATATAATATTTGTCATGTTGTTTTATATTTACAATTTTTACGGTAAATTTCATTATTCGTTCCATCGTTTTATAAGGCATGAATATTTCGAAATTTTGCAAATGTCATTTCCTCCTATGCAGAATGTGAAGTAACGATGTTGAAATTTGATTTGCAATAATTATAAAAGAATAGAAGCTCCCCTCGTATTTTTGTACCTTTCATCATTGAATGACTAATACAAATGATTATTGGTCTAAATAATAACGTGACGCCTGGCCTAAAATATCGAGAGAGAGAGTTTTAACCATGACGACGCCGTGACGTTGAAAATCGCGAGGGCGGCCCAACGTGGGCTCAAGAAAATCCTACAGCCGACTCACATGTATGTCCGTCGCGAGGATTTCATTCATGTTTTGAACTCAACCGTCACAGTTCATGCCTAGGACGAACTCTCTAACGCGCGAGGTCAGCTGATTAGTTAATATATTTTTTTACCGAACAAAAGTCGCGAGTGGTGGTGGTGGAGTCCGAACCGCATCCCTTAAGACGCAAAAAGAAAGAGAGAGTGTCTCCGATTGCCGGGAGTAAGCGTGAACGTTTCGAAAGTTTTCAAGGACATAACCTAAAAGTTCGTTTATAGTGAAAAGTTCATTAAGTGGTGTGAAGTTGTGTGAAGGAACAACTCAAAAGGGAGTACGGACATGAAGTTTGCTGTAGTTTTAGGGGATATGTGTAAAGAAACGGTATGAAATAATATCGACGTAAATAATTTGTACTCGATGTTTTTTTTGATGTGTGAGTGTTAAGGTTAGTGTCAATTTTATTTTTGTAATGAATATTTCTATTTTAAATTAAAATAATCAATTATTAAATACTTTTATCGAAGTATATTACAGAAATCCAGCACGAAATAAATGACGTTAAACGTTTTTAAGGGAATAGTTCGATTTCCGTGGCGCAGCGGTTTAAAAGATTAAAGGATTTCGCTTAATTAGACCAAAATAAGTCGAAAATGAAGAATGAAATTTTTTGGTATCTCATTTCGTTTTCGAGATATCGATACTTAAAGTTATAATCAAACGTCAGTTCAAATTTCGCTTTATTGAACAGATGGCGTTAAATTTCAAATGAATATTTTATCATTTCAAATTCCAAATGAATCTTCTAATTCAATAAACAAAAGATTTTTTATATAATTCTTATATTATTTACCTCGATATTCCAAAATTATATTGAAAAAACAGATTTTTGATAACTTTCAACACTCTGTGATCAATATAACTTAACATACGATAAATAAATGAATAATTTGATGTTTTTTATAAAGAATTGTCGATTGTTTTTCATTGTTTATAAAATAAAAAGAAATATATAATGACAGTTTGAAGATTTCTTTCGAGCAAAAAGTACGTTCTGAATGCTTTAAAAAGTTATTTATTTTCGTTTATTTTATAATTGAAAAGCCAGACTACTGTAGTATTCCACAATTATCCTGAAGAAGTTCGGGCGAGAGGGCGAAGCCCCCTATAAGAAAAAATAATAATAATAAAACTAAAATAATCCTCACGCGAAGAAAAATTTTGTTTAGACAATTTTGGCTGTAAAAAATTCACGATTTTTATACTTTTTACACTCAAAGTGCACCACGAGAAGGTTAGGTTAGGTTAGGTTAGATTAGGTTAGGTTAGGTTAGGTTAATATATAAAAATATTAAATAAAAATAAATTTTTCCAACATCAAGTATCGATATCTCAAAAACGAAGCGAGATATCGAAAAATTTTATTCCTGATTTTCGACTTATTTTGGATCGATTTACAAAATAGCGCCACGGAAATCATACTCGTGCCCGTTTTTAAAGTAGATATTGAGAATACTAGTTTTTCCATTTCCAATTTCAGAGGCTTAAAAAATCAAACCAGATATAATTGATTTGATTGAATTATTAAAATATTTTAAATGACTACAAGTAAATATTATCCCACAACTTTTAGAAGTTTTATACCAGTAGAAACCTCAGTGATATCAGGAGATGTCAAAGTCAAAATTCGAATAAGAAGAAAAAGAAAAATTTTCGAAAAATTGTTTGCAATTGTAAATAACTATAAACCGAACACACAAACAACTAAATAAATACAAAAATAAAATGAAATCTAATTGTAATGTATAAGCACGAAAAACACAATAAATAACGATAAAATTTTCTGTCTTCAAATACTTGCGAAATGCGGATAAAGATTTGATTTCAATTGGCCAATGATTGTGCACTTTTCTCATATTGCACACTATTGAATCTTTAACTAATTCTGAACGTGGAGTAATTGATGTGCAATGACTAGTTCCAGCAATGATTCTTGCTGTTCAGTCTGAGTAAACAATTCTTTTTTGTAGTTTGAAGATTCCGCCAGATTGAGCACCCGATATATCGAAGATGCGACTCAAAAAAGGCGTAACAAATTGTTATAGAGGTTGATAAGTTCAATTCCTCGGGAAATGATCAGGGTATAAGATAATTTTGCATATAAAGCTTTGATATGTAGCCCCCATTCCAAATAATTGTCTTTTTAAGGCAATTTGGACAAGTGCCACTTTTGATACAAGCTCATCTGTACCAGTCAAGGATTTATGGGCATAAAAAAGAAACTGTCTTAATTCAGATTGGCTTCAGGTAGATATGAAAGCAGATCGTGAGTTTTAACCTAAACGGACAAAGTTATAGATCATAATTAGCGACAAAAATGATCTTGTTTTTTTTTCTAAGAATCATCATCCTTAAGATATCATCAATCAAAAAGTTAGAGGAGCTTCATTATTGTTGAGCTCACCAGAATGATGAACAAATAAACTTTATTTAAAAGTTAAACTTTACCGGGCACATAATTATTATCCTTGTTAAAGCCTTGAGGAACCTTGGTTTCGTAAGTAGTTCACCGAAGTTAAAATCATATCTGTACTACATCGCCTAAATACTTTGACCTATTGACCTATTGTATACTTGTTATTTCGAAATTATAGTACCCATTAAAAAGTATTGATATAGATTTAGCTTCGGTAAACTGCTAATAGTTCCTCAGTACGATCCCAAATGCTACACCATTTAGAATTTAGAGCAGCCGTGGCAGCAAAATAAAATATGTGAAACTGGGAAAGATGACACAGCGAACTGCACAGCTTTAGCTTAATTATTTTTATACTATACATCTGCCTTTTGAAAATCGTCACGTGAAATATTAAAGTTGTCAAAAACTCTATTTTAAAATCATTAGGTTAGATCTAGAAAAACGGATTAACCTAAACAATAACAAAGAAAATCAGTGGTTAGATAAGGGATAATCACCAGAACACGTCGGTGATTCAAGCGGAAAGTCTTGTTATATATCTGGAGGAATTATTAAAGTTTAGTGCATTTCGAAATCATTTCAGAAAGTCGAGCCATTAATGAAGAGGTATATAGTAGCTAGCTGATACGAATACACGTTTTATGAAATAAATATCCAGATTTATTTAATCGGAAGCGGAATCTCTTACAACAAGACAATACTCAACCACATACTACGGAATAATATGGAAGAACTTGGTGGTATTAAAATACTATCACATCCAGCTTTTAGTACGGATCTTGCACCGATAGATTACTACTTAGAGTTGACGATTTATTACCCGTTGATATTTCGCTCGACCAATACACTACGTTCAACCGCTTCAAACACTAAAGATTTCCGTCGAATATTTTGAATGTATACGTGGAGTATACAATTACTTCGCCACGTTTAATTTTGAAAATATATTTTTTTTCCTACTAATATCTACTTAGTCACGTCATACTGGATATAGAGAATTGATATTGATTTTTGACTTCGAATATCTTTAATTAATACGATTAATGTAAGAAAACTTAACATACAAATTGAAGCTATCCCAATATAGAATATCCAAAGTATCCTTTTCCTCCTAAGAATCTATCACTCTCAACCGTTGTGTTTGTTTATAGAAAATTCACCTCGAAACATTCATTTTTTTACGTCAACTACCACACACAATATCTGCTCTTCCATATGTCAAAAATACGTATGTTAAAACGTTTTTGTTCATCCTAATGAAAATAAAAGAAAACACCTACATTTACAAAAAAAAAAAACATTTTTATGTCTGCGAGTTATAGTTAAGCTCGAATGCTTGACATCTTCGACAACTGACAGCTGACACATAAATTGACAATTATTTGCTATAAAATGTTCTATAGAAGAAAACATAATTCGTAAAAATGAAAAGAGGTTAAAGAGGTTATGGTGTATAAGTAATTAAGACTACTTATTTAAAAAGGACCAAAATCTAAATAGTATATTACATAACCAGTTTGGGAAGTGATACATAGTTACTGTTTTTAAACGTAACGAGTATAAAATACACTTTTCAACGAGTAGTATACATCATTTTTCCTACGACCACGTAAAAAATTATTTAAATAGGAAATTCAATTAAACAAGTATTGAAAAGTATATAAATACGTGTGCTGAAAAGTAGTAACATACGAATAACATGTATGATTGGTTATTTTTTAGTATATGTGCGAAATAAGCTACTTTTTTTAGGTAAAAATGAGAAGTGGTCGTAGGAAAAAGTATATTCCAAATTTTTCCCTTCTAGAAATCGATGTTATCCAAGTACAGTCTAGACGGAATTGTAAATGAGAAAACCAGTAATTATGGATAATAAATTCTCTGAATGTACACTAGATTTTAGTTGGGCTACTCCTCAAAGTCTTGAATATTATAAACATTATAAAATGTAAATACGTAAACCCTTGGGGAGTAACTAATAATTTAATGGATCTGTAACGAAGAACACGAAGTTATTTTATGTAAGAATCTATGCAAAAAAATCTTTGTTCTCATTTCTGTTACTGGCAGTGGAAAATAAAATCATCAGATAATGTAGAAAAGCGAATCCAAAGCTTAATACCTTCAAGAAATGTTCTACGGATGTTATGAAATGTTCCACTTTCCCGATAAAAAAACGAAGCTACTTTCCAAAATTGTTCACGTATAACTGTTAACTACAATTTCAACTATAATATACAATATAAAATATGTATTAGGCATTATAGTTCTAAACCTCGTTTTAAAAACAGAAAAACTACGCATCTTTAGGTTCTTTGATAAATTTTCGACCTATCACAAAACTATTTTTCCATAATTATGCTTCAAAATAGTCTACTTCCAAATAATTCCTCTCTTGTAAGTAAAAATTTAGATTAGGAGACGGAGAAAAGTCCCGGGGGCCTAACTACGATCGGTCGTCAATCAATTCGTAAATTATAAATCAGTTTATGTGGTTTCCCCCTTCACCTTATCAAACGTAGTTTTAACTTTTTGAAAATAGCTGATGAACGCAATCCCATGACTATCCCAAAAATCATATTTACCACCGCTGAAACCGTTTTTCGGAGCAGGTTCCCCATTTGCAATCTACTGTTGGTCGATAAATAAACTTTCTGGCCTCAATCTGTGGATCGTCCAGTACTAACCTAACCAAAGTAACTGACATTTTCGTAAGAATATCTCAACGCATGCGTTAATATATTTTTCAGATAACCTACGTTGATTTACGGCTCGTGCTAACAAACTTCCACGCTCGAGACAAATATGTAATTTCTCTCAATAACAAAATTTAGTTCGTTAGCCCACAACTTATCAAAAAAAAAACTATAATAAAGTTCCATCGATCATTTATCGATTATTTTATCGAATTAAACACGGATTTTTTCTTGTTAAAAAAATCGATTGAATCGATTCATAATTTCGAAAATATACTTGAATATAAGTTCTCATTTCGCAACTTTGAAGGCCCACAACTCAGAAACAAGAGGTCGTATGAAAAATGAGGAACATCCTGTATAATGAACCATCCATTTATGAGACACTTCTTCACTTTATAAATTTAATTTTAACGATTTTGTGGAAGCAATTTGAATTCTAGTTATGATAAACAAATATTTTCATTCTAGGTGTTTAGAGTAGACGGAAAAGTGCAATCCATAACAACAAATTTCTCGAGGCATGGCAAACGATCGTTTCGTTTGCCTAGTACTTCGTCAAAATGTTAACCCTAACGATGCGAAGGGAAGATAGAACTAAAGTGCCAGTGACGTCACCAAGCGAAGAATTTGTGGATATATTACAAGTACAACAATTACTTTTAAATGAAACTCGTCGCGAACAACAACAACAACAAGCCGCAAGTCAGGCTTCAACGTCACAACCGTCCACGTCTCAAGCTTCGATGCTGGTACAACAACAACAACAACAACACGGTAGGATCGGGGAACTACATTCTGGATATTATTATGGAACGTACCAACCTACTACAGGACCTTCTACGTCGTCGTCGACAAGTGTAGATGAATTGGTGGCGATGTGGTTCTCAGGATCACAAGGCAGCGGTAAGTAAATAGTAGGATTTGATTGAATGATATCTGAATCAACGGAAATATGAAATCGATTCCAAGGAAATTAAATATGTACTCTAGCAACTTGAAATCAAATGACCTTCCTATATATATTAAAAATATTCACGAGACTTGCAGACTAGAAGAATCCAGACTGTCACAAATTACTGTGACAGCTACTCTGAATTGCATTTGAATTATTTTCCTATCTCATTTAATGTTATTATTCTTTTTTGAGAAGTCCAAAGTTCAAAGTTTACAAAATTCTTGAAATTACAATTGTCGCCATTTCATTTCGCTTGTTCGCTTAGGCGTGAACATATCAAAAAGTGTTTATCGCCTGCCAACTTAACTAAATTAAAAATTAACATCAACACGATTACCAACTTTGACTCTATATAAAACAAAATAGTTTGAGGTAAGGTCGGATCAGCTGTCAATTATTTAATTCTAAGCCAGATGCCAGATTATCGTGAGGTATATGACTATTTGATATCTTTCTATCTTGTATTTGGTCATATGTTATTCCCTTCTTTCACATGTTCAATCCATGTTTTTCTTAAGTCCAACTCATCTCAATTATACTTCACATGTTTTATCTCTAATAGGCTTGTTTCCACTAAGAATAAATGGTTTTGAGTTCCTATTGATTAACCATGATAATTAGTGAATGAAAAAACAACTTTTCTACAAAAATAATAGAAGATTAATAATATTTTTGGAAATTAATCATGTGACATTGAACGTCAATCAGAAAAGCGTGACGTCACACCTCGCGAAACACTAAGTTTGTAGCTGTCATTTTCGTATAGGTTATTTCGAGTTTTCAGCAATTATTGTTAAATTAATAAAGTTCGTTTTTGGTTTAATCTTTAAAGACAGGTGTAATTTTCCATGGAATCAGGATTTAACTAAGCAAACTGCAATAATTTGCCCAAAATTCATGCTGTTAAGCTTGACAAATTTTTTGCAATGAACACCTACTTTTGTTCATCGAAAGTCCGCGGTGTTATTATGTGAAAAACAAACAAAGTCTCATTTAATTAGCAGTTACTAGTCAGAGAGTCGCATTTACCCACTGTGGAATGAAAATTCTCAACTGATTTTGAGGTTAGGGTAATCAAAGTTTAAATAACTTCAACTTAATTAAGTCCTAACATTTTATATGGTATATGTGGTATATTATGGTAGATTTTGTACATTTATAAATAGATACATCAATTTTTGTTTAATACTTACATCAAAATAATCTTCATAGAAACACTTTCTTCGTATTTCTTTATTGTTTGGACCGTATATGAATAATTTGTCGTTTTTATCGTTGTACTTTCACATTGGGGCACTATACAGTATTTATAATAAGAGGAATTCATTATTTATTAAAAAACACGATTGACTGTCATAATCCAGTGGTTCCCAAACTGTGCGCCGCGAGCTAGTGCCAGGGACGCCGCCGTTGTCTACAAGCGCCGTGAACGTTGACCGGCGGCCTGTATTTCGGGTTGCTCTACCAAAATTTACTCCTAGGTATAATGAACTTATGAAAGACAAACAAGCGCAAACAAAAAATTATGGACTTTGTTCATTTCTGTATAATCTTTTTCAAGTTAGCACTTCATTTATATTTTAGATTTTTTTAGAAAATTAATTCTGTTTTCCTAATGTTTATTTCAAATTTAATTTTTATCAGTGAATCGTGTATTATTACAAATCTTGTAAATTAGTTAAATGACCTCTGTAAGAACAAGGTAAACTTTGTCAGAAACTGACGAATCTGTGAGAAATGTTAGAAATCTTGAATTGTGTGTTGTTATAAAAGTAGCAACAATTTTTTTTAATATGTTTGCTATGTAATAATATATTAACAATTAACTGTGAGGTAAATTAAAATTGTAATGTAATGCAATGCAGAATGGGTAAAATATACAAGGGCCATGCCATGTTTGTACTTAAAGGGAGCCATGGGTTAAGAAAGTTTGGGAACTTCTGGTCATAAACAAACACAGCTGTTTCGCGAGGTGTGACGTCATTCAAGACGCCATGACAGTCTTGACCTTTTTCGCGGTAAATTTCAAATTCATTTCTAAAAGCTCAAAATACTAACGTGAAAAACCCATTTTTCTTAAAATAATATATTTTTGTGGTGAAATAGATGCTAAGCTATAGTTTTAAGCTAATTTCCAAATTTCATCAACTAGCCTATCAGTTTTATCTGTTATTTTTCTCGTTATGTGTCATTTCTCTCTGTATCTTTTTTTGTTTTAAAACTTATTTTCTTAAATAATCTCCTGGATAAAAAGCAAGACAAAAAGAAATTCATAAACGTGTTTACGAACTCTGATTTACATCTCAACCTCAGAATAAGATTCACAAAATGCTACGTATGGTCCGTGCTACGGAAGGATGTACAATGAAAGTTAACACTATAAACAAATTGGAGGCATTTGTGAGATATGGATCTACCGAGATTTCGTGGACGACAAGAAAAACCAACGAGGACGAAGGGAATGGGAAAGAACGTGAATTGCTGTGCACGATAAAACGTAGGAAAACAGCATACTGGGGATTTGTGATACGAAGATAGATAGAAGGAAAGATAGAGGGAAGAAGATTGGACAGAAAGAGGAGGCTTCACAATGTCAAAAATTAGACAATAGAATTAATTCATATGATTATGAAATAAAATGATTAATCGATTCTAGAAGAAAAAGAAGGAATCCGATACATACGGACTATCTAGTTTTGATTCAATGCCATTTTTCCATCTGTACAGCATAGTAGGCCTGAAAATTTAATTTGTTTTTTAGTACTTTTCCCAATTCTTTTATTTTGCCTCAGACTGTCATTACATTGCATATAGATGTTTAGTGTTATGTTGTAGATCAGATCTTTTTCCGATTTCATTAATCATCGGCGAATATCAACATTTATGTTGGTTCCATCCTCCAAGTATTTTTGTTGTTTAGCACTTATCTTTGTGCTGAAATCCCCGATTCTTGGTTATTCATTCATTCATTCAATGATTTATGATTCTTCCACTTCAAAAACCACATTGTGAGTCCTTGAATGTTACGTATTCTTTCCTTCATTATTCTGGTCATTATTTTTGCTTGTTAATATTATACCTCGATAGTTTTTACTTCTATATGTAGGTAATATAATTCCCAGCCTGCAATCTAGTTTTCCTGCTGCATTATCGAGTTTAGTAATTCCGTTAGTTTATTCATTTCCTTTTCAACCGTATATTTCATCTTGTATTGTCTTCTCCTGGTGCTTTTCCCATCTTTAATCTTTTAATTGCTTCTACTGCTTCTTCTTTTCTTATCCTCACGAAATCTTTATTAATATTTATTTCCATCGTCTCTGGAGTAATTTTGATTATGAAATTATTAGATTTCAGAAATCGTTCCATTTGGAATACAACGATAGCGATGAATTTTTTATTAATAAACATTTCTGGAATCGTTATCGATATTTATACCGAATACACTGTTTAGAACTACCATTAACCCAAAATTCACACTTTACTGTGACTGACTATAACCAATTTATCGTCTTCGAACGAAGGTAAACTATTAATTTGTCTCCTCTTTCAAGCATTTTCTTTCAAGATAAGTCTTTCCTCGGTTAATTATCGCCAATTCGCAAGTTACGTTATTTTTATTAGGTCACAAATTAGAGCACTCAAGGATTTAGAGCTAGTGTCGTGATATGATTTTTGTAAATTCATACCCGGTGTTATTGGTTTCTGTTATATTGGAAAACAAACTGGTTATGTAAACGGTTTGTTCTTGTGAAAACTAAATCGAATAATAATAATATGACAGTGACAGAATGATTGATACAACAGTTTCATAATGTTGGAGCTACTTATCTCGTACTTGGTAAAATACAAGACAACAATTGACTCAATCAATCAAGCTGGAACCAAAGGTTTGTTCAGTTTATGGAAAATCAAAACACGGTGGCAAGTGTTGCAGATCCCAGTCTTTTCGTCAAGAACTACATCAGTGGCCGATTACTGATAGTTGCCATCTATGTTGATGATGGGATTCTAGTTGGTGATAGACCTGAGATAGACCAGTTTTGTCAAAATGGAGAACTGAATTCAGGATCACAATTGGCTCTTTGGATACGTTTCTTGGAATGCAAATATACGTCTAAACTGATGGTTCCATATTCCAAGAAGCTTACACCAAACGCAAAGGTTCAACATGATAGATTCAAATCCTGTAAAGTAAACTCGTAACAAGAATGGATCACCATTGGAGAAGAGTGTATAGTTTCAGAGGTGCTGGATCGTCCAAAGGATTCCGACTGGGAAGCCGTAAATAAGATCTTTAAATACATGAAGGAGACTTCACATTATGGTCTGTTGTACTGTGGAGGTATAGCCTTGGAGCTAAAGTGCTTCACTGATGCCAACGATCCTGAGACCCGACGGTCAAGATATGGATTTGTTAATACTTATGTTGAAGCTACTGTTACATGAATGAGTCTCGTAAGCAACCAATCGTGGCATTGAGCACAACTGAAGCTGAATATGTTGCCGCAAGTGAAGGAGCGAAGAAAGTCGTGTGGCTGAGTAGGTTGCTGAAGGAAATAACAAACCTAACGTTACTTGTTACAATATGAGTATTATAAGAATAATCTGGAACCCAGAGTTTCATCGTTGGACTAAGCGCATAGATATGCGCTTCCATTTCATACGGGAAAAAGTCATGAATAAGCAAATCAAGCTGGAACACGTTTCAAGTCATCATCAACAATCTATTGGAGTCTTGTGTTTGGGGGAAGGTGTTGGAGCGTACTTGGTCAAACACAAGACAACAACAATTGACGTTTTGATTTCTTTTATTTATTTTTTGAACATTGATTACATATGAGTAGTCGTTTTTCAATTACATTGTCCTTTTTGATTTGATTTTAACGCAAACTATTAACAAAAAACTGTAGAAAATGAATAAAATAAAACACTTGAATTTATCTCATGAAAAAAACTTTGGTCTAATTTCTTATCACGTACCAAGAATAATCTACTTCATCCTGTGTCGAGTTATACAAATTAACCGGATGCTGAATAAAAAAAAATCAAAGTATATGATTTATTTGAAAAAATATCCACATACAATTCAACTTATCGCAAATCATTCCACTTACGGTACGAAATGGAAATAAATAAAGTTTAATGTACATAAAATCGATTATTGTACGAGATATTTCCACTAAGATAATCTTTAAAGAAATATTTCTTTTCTTAATTTCTACGGGACAATAATCAAAAAATCACAGAAGACGCTGTTAAGGAAACAGATACACTAACACATATCCATGGTTTCGTCGAGAAGTTGAAGAAAATAAAAACAAAAACGAGAAGTGTAGAATATAACAAACCAGCAAACAAACCAAACCCATACAAATCATTAGCGGTATCAGACATTGAGATTCGCTTAGTCCCGTCTTATTCATCATAATAATGGATGAAATCATAAAAAATGTACGGCTGGGCTAATGTAATGAAGATGATCTTCAAAGGTTATTAAAGATCTTTAATCTCACAGGAAACCAGTACAATAATATGACTATCTCGACTGAAAAAATGATATAAGCACGAGCCCATTAGAACTAGAAGGTCAAATAATTCAAAAGAGAATGGAATACAATTGACACAACCGGTTATGGAGACGTAGAAGACGAGGATAAGTAGATAAACCAAAAGAAGTCGCGGGGCGTCTTCAGAACGTAGTATGACGGATGAAACACCTCGGACTCATAATGACCCGTACATCAGAAACAAGACCACAAACATCAAAAACGAAATCTCGGGAAAAACAGTATTAGACCGAGAAAGAAGCGAAAACATTAAAATAGCAAGAGATAAATCTCCAATTGGAACATGGAGAAGAAGTTGATCACGAAAGAGGTAGAGTGACAATTTAGAGCCAAGATGAAGAAAGATATCGAAGAAAAAACGAGCTTTAGATCTATTATGGAAGAAACAAGAAGAACCTTTTGAAAATTTGGTATTGGGAACATGCATTATATGCCACTTTCAATAGTACAAACCATCGATTCAATTATAAATAACATCAAAAAATGAATCGATGAAATTTTTAGATATTTCCTAAACATATTCATTTCTTTTTTAGACATTTAGAATTATTTTCATAAACTCTGTTATAAAGTTGAGACGAGTTTACAGTGCTATTTACATTGTTGACAGATTTTTATGTGGGGTATTTCCAGAAAAACTATCAAAACTTCGATATGCACATACCATTATAATATCTACGAGGTCTAGCGAATAAATAACGAGGTATAAGCGCTTTAGTGATGAGGGCCGATAGAGCAAATCAAAATTCAAGGCAATGTTGATCGTTTTTTTTTGACATTAACAGTATCGTGATGCCTGAATGGGTTCCAAAGGATCAGACTATCAACCAGACTTACTATTTGTTAGTTTTGGCTACACTGCGAGAACGAGTTCATAAAAAACGGCTAGATTTTGCACCAGGACAACGGACCTGCCCACAACGCGCTATCTGTGATGCAGTATTTAGCCAGTTAGCGCACTCTAGTGCTCCAACGTCCGCCGTATTCACCAGATTTGGCACCGTGCAACTTTTTTTTGTTTTCGAAGATAAAATCTGCTTTGAAAGGGACTCGATTTGAGTCGATGGAAGTGTTAAAGCAAAAAACGGCAGAGCTCCTTAATGCACTCACCAAAAAAGACTTCCAGGCACTGCTTCGATAAGTGGAATAAACGTGGAATAACTAGGGTGTAATTTAAATGGCTGAAATGAATTTATTGATCAACCTTTGGTCCGTTTTGGTAAACAAAGTGTTAGATAACATGAAATTATAACTCGGAACGGACTTTATTAAATCAAAATACCTACACGTTTATTTGTACGCGTTTTATGAATGGAAAATGACCGTCACAAAAATAAAACTACTGCCTACATTTTGACATTATTACAAGGTTGATTCACCTCTTTTTCATTATCAAAATCCGAGAGGTAAATAAGTTAAATTGAAATATTTATGAATGATATTACAAACCATATACTTTGATAATTGTGGGCGTACGAAATCGCAAAATTGTACGTGAATACGTGCCCTATCAACAAACTATCACTTCAATAAGAAAGTCGACAAAATTTTCGAATGAACTGACACGTGATCGTAGGAAATATCATCCGGGAAACAATAGAACTGGAATTAAGTGACAAAACAATAAATGGCAACAGTTGGAAAATGTATATTATCCATACTTAATCGGTGCACAAAATGAACGCGAACATGACATTTGTTAAACATAACCTTAAAGGTGCATCTATATAAAGAAATTTGAACAGTGATGAACGATTTTCAATTATTTATAATATAAACTTACTTCACTGTATGGAATATGCGACATTTGACAAGACATTGGTGGGTGAGACCCCTTAATTTGATTACAAATATCTGCAGTTACTAATACAACATATTTTAAATAGAACGAATTCTATGATCAACTTTTGAACTTATCGAGACTTAACAAAACATTTAATAAGAAAACCTGATTGTATATTCAACCTAATTTTAGTTTTCTGATATCCATCCGACTGTTTGTTATATGAATACTCATGAGTACAAATTCTATGAATCATAGAAATCAATGTTCGAGGTATTTGCAACTACAAACTACACTAGACAAGTGAGGTTATATTTTTGACATTCAGCGCGCTCTTTGTGTGCGTTATCACAGTTTCTCGACAAGTTGAACTATTTTTGACATTTATGAACGTCTAGAGCCCGCGTTCATTCTGTGTAACGCATTACTGGGTAATATTGAAATAGTTTAACATAAATTTTATCTTCCATTAAAGTCTTAAATTAGCGATTCATTCCTGTCAACCCTTTCATTCGAAATTCCCTTACACGTCATGCGGAATAGGCATCATTAATTCGTCGGGGTGTACGAAATAAACCTGTAAGTGACGTATAGAAAAATAAGCGTGGGTAAGTTGTTGTGTGTAGGTTATGCTTCTAAATAAGATATATAAATATAAGATTATTATGTAAGTACCATATTCCAAAAAGGTGATATTAAGAATAGGTTATAATTATCGTTTGACAGGATTGGATTGAGGGGCAGGTTCACCATATAAGATGAAAATATTTCAATAAAATAGAGAAATAAGATCAATTTTGAAAACAATTCCGCAATAGTCAACGACGTAATATTGAAACTAATATTATTTTTCAAAATTAAATGTAAAATTGATTAAATTAAGAATAAGGGACAGAAAAGCTATTAACTATAACTCTTTTTTTATGTTTAATGGTCACAATAATAGTTTTAGACATAAATTGAAATGAAAAACTGTTTTCGTTTCATTTTATCAAAGTGCCAACCACTTTTTCATATTTGGTAGATAATAAATGAATTATACTAGTTATAAAAGCTGCTGTAAAGCATAACAACTCTATAAACACCTCAATTGATTTCTCAAACTATATTTTATAATCCCGAAAATAATTAATATAATAGTAATATGTACAAATGGGATTGTTGTGGGATTGCAGCAATAAAACACCAAAGTTTACTATTTTTAATATATAATATAAGCTTTCAAATCTACAATTGCGGTATAATCAATTTTTTATGAAATATTCACTCCATTTTAATGCAAGAAAAAACTTTATAATGAAAATAAATTTTGAGATTGTTGATTTTGGTTGCTCAGTCTCACCAGAAACATGTTCATAAACTAGTGGGTAAAAAGAAAATACCTATCCTGACAAAATTATAAAAAACATTATGAAAATACAGATTAAAGGATATAACAATCAATTAATAAACATTTGATTTGATTTGATTTTTTGGTTACCATATCTACGAGAATTTTCTAAACAACTGAAAAATTATTTTGATTAATGCTAATGTTAGAATAAGTCATAAAGGACAAACATATCAACAAAATATTTCACTGAACTGAAATTTATATGAAGATTCTTGTAATAAGCGTGATACGAATTCTGTTTATATAGGACAGACATCACGATATTTGGGAGATAGATTTAAAAGGCATAAATACTATAAAAAGAGAAAACTGCATTAACAAACATTAATATGCATTTATTTGTGTGATACGAATTCTGCTTATATAGGACAGACATCACGATATTTGGGAGATAGATTTAAAAGGCATAAATACTATAAAAAGAGAAAACTGCATTAACAAACATTAATATGCATTTAATTGTGTGATACGAATTCTGTTTATATAGGACAGACATCACGATATTTGGGAGATAGATTTAAAAGGCATAAATACTATAAAAAGAGAAAACTGCATTAACAAACATTAATATGCATTTATTTGTGTGATACGAATTCTGCTTATATAGGACAGACATCACGATATTTGGGAGATAGATTTAAAAGGCATAAATACTATAAAAAGAGAAAACTGCATTAACAAACATTAATATGCATTTAATTGTGTGATACGAATTCTGTTTATATAGGACAGACATCACGATATTTGGGAGATAGATTTAAAAGGCATAAATACTATAAAAAGAGAAAACTGCGTTAACAAACATTAATATGCATTTATTTGTGTGATACGAATTCTGTTTATATAGGACAGACATCACGATATTTGGGAGATAGATTTAAAAGGCATAAATACTATAAAAAGAGAAAACTGCATTAACAAACATTAATATGCATTTAATTGTGTGATACGAATTCTGTTTATATAGG
The DNA here is from genome assembly GCF_026230105.1 of Diorhabda sublineata. Lineage (NCBI taxonomy): Eukaryota > Metazoa > Arthropoda > Insecta > Coleoptera > Chrysomelidae > Diorhabda > Diorhabda sublineata. The sequence continues at coordinate 28,623,378 of NC_079481.1, forward strand.
ACAGACATCACGATATTTGGGAGATAGATTTAAAAGGCATAAATACTATAAAAAGAGAAAACTGCGTTAACAAACATTAATATGCATTTATTTGTGTGATACGAATTCTGTTTATATAGGACAGACATCACGATATTTGGGAGATAGATTTAAAAGGCATAAATACTATAAAAAGAGAAAACTGCGTTAACAAACATTAATATGCATTTATTTGTGTGATACGAATTCTGTTTATATAGGACAGACATCACGATATTTGGGAGATAGATTTAAAAGGCATAAATACTATAAAAAGAGAAAACTGCATTAACAAACATTAATATACATTTTATTGTGTGATACGAATTCTGCTTATATAGGACAGACATCACGATATTTGGGAGATAGATTTAAAAGGCATAAATACTATAAAAAGAGAAAACTGCATTAACAAACATTAATATGCATTTATTTGTGTGATACGAATTCTGTTTATATAGGACAGACATCACGATATTTGGGAGATAGATTTAAAAGGCATAAATACTATAAAAAGAGAAAACTGCATTAACAAACATTAATATGCATTTAATTGTGTGATACGAATTCTGTTTATATAGGACAGACATCACGATATTTGGGAGATAGATTTAAAAGGCATAAATACTATAAAAAGAGAAAACTGCATTAACAAACATTAATATGCATTTAATTGTGTGATACGAATTCTGTTTATATAGGACAGACATCACGATATTTGGGAGATAGATTTAAAAGGCATAAATACTATAAAAAGAGAAAACTGCATTAACAAACATTAATATGCATTTAATTATAAAAAAAATTATGAAAATAAAAGTCTTTTCAGGAAACGACTCACCACTTATATTAATAAACTTTTCCAATGACTTCAAATTTTGGGACCAGTCATCTTTTAAAAGGCTTTAGAAATCAATGAATTTCTTTATATATCTCATCCTAGGTCCTTAAATTTTTTAGGTTACAAAATAACCAGTAGTCAAACCTTACCATGCGGCACTATAACGCTGAAAGGGGGTTCAATAATGGACAGCATTCTGTTCATTGACTTGGAGCACCATCTTGTAACTGTAACTGTATTCTCCATTAATCTCCCACTTTTACGACTTAAGATATTCTCCTAATGAACTTTCCGTCAAATTTTGATAATTGATATTTGTGTTTCAAGATTTGGATGTATGCAAAACTTGTTATGAAGTAATCTCCTAGTTCTAATTAATAATATAAAATTTATTGACGTAGTTCTAACGCGAGACGACATTTCGTGTACAAATCTAGATAATCATCATCATCATCATCAAGCCTTTGAATCCTTTGGATTATGGCAATCGCTTATAGCGCTTCAAAATCCTTTTTGTGAGGTGGATCACTCCTCGTTTTCTATTTTTGTTTTCTTTATAGTTTAATGTTTGTGTTGAATGCTTTGGTTATTACTTTCCATCCCTTTCGATTTCGGCATTATTCTTTCGACCATTTCAGTTGGTTTCTTTCTTACTATATGTCCTTGCCCAAATCTAGATAATAACAGAGTTAAATTATTCAGTTTTCTTTCATTTTATTCTCTTCTTTAAGATCTTAATTGATCAAATTTAAAAAAAAATGGAAACTCAATGGGAAAAATGTATTAAATCACAAATTTAAGCATTTAATTTATCATTTTTCTAAGCCGATTCTGTATTACTTTTATTTCGATATCTTGGATAAAGGTGATTGTGGGGGCGATTGGAAAAATCCAGGTGTTTTTTGTACTACTAATTAGTTCATTTACTATTCAAATCTGCAACAGGTACTTTAATTCTTTAACTAATACATAATTGAAAATTTCCATTTTAATCTGATCGATTCCTATAAATTCAAATTCAGTGCAGCGAGACTTTAGTACCTAAAAATATATCTGAACCTTTAGACCTTGAAGGGACAAGCTCATCACAAAATGATGCTGATTTTGAAGCTATTTCAAGATGCTTGAATGGGCTTGAAAAAACGCGTTCAAATCAACTGTGTCGCCTAAAATTTATTCTACTACATAACGAAGGGGAACCACACAACACACATTTTTTATGTCCACTCTATCGATCTTTTCTTGGAGGAAGTTGATTGCTTTCTAATGATCCTCCAAAACCAAATGTACGATGTGCCAATGTGATGTTTGTACCAAATATTAAGGATAAACTGTATCTGAAATTTAGCTCACACCCATGCTTACCCAAACTCCCAACGCCCAGTATGCAAGATGGTAGCAAACCAGCAAATCCTCGATTTAGAATCTAAATTTGAGTAAAGGAAAAGAAGTAGATTACAAAATGCTCACACAAACAGTGTTGCGAGCCCAAATCGACCCACGTGGGGACAGCTGGGGTCTGGATTGGCCTTGGGATGGGTTTAATACGCGGCGGGCCTAAAACTCCACTTCCTACATGGTCAACTGGACAGGTTTCCTGGATATGCATCAGGATTTGCGCGTCATGGAAAAGGACTACCTAGGATACGAATATAATGAATATAATTTTTTTAAGGACTCTTAAGACTTTTAAGACACATCCTAGAGGTGATAAAAATCTTTCAGCTTCTAGCTAACATAGATACTGTAAACGAATGATACGATATAAATTGAAATGTGTACGATGAATTAAATTCCGCGTTTGTTATAATTAAGATACAATTGAGTTTTGACGTAACTCATTGTTTTTTTTTTACTATTGATATAACTGACGTACCCGTGACGTCAGAGACAGAAAAGATAAAAATGCCGTAAATAAAAATAATCCCTCGAAATATGGGATTAGGAGGAAACAACGTTTTTTGTAGTGTTTAATTACTCATTAATGTCCGTAAATCAAATTTATCGCTGTAAGTGTGACGTTGAAAATAAAAGTTATCAGAAAATTTGTTAATGAAATATTCCTCTGTATATTTTATAGAAAAGTACTTTTGATAAATTAGGAAAAGTATTGGAGGGAAGTTCAGCCAACAAAATAGTAAACTGACACCTTGATTTAAGTTTTACAACAACAAACAGAAAAAAATCGCAAGAATTGAATAAAAATTATTACAATCCAATAAAAAATGCTTAATTTTCACAATGGGTGTGTCAAGTTACACACCTGAAATTTTTTTATAGTTTTTTTTAGATGGTTTCCCTCATAATTTACACACTTTTGCCATTTTTTTCGTAAAAATCTCTCTGTCTCTCTCTTTCGATAGAACAAATATATAATAGTCGCAAGACATAACAAATCTGGACTATAAGGGTGTTCCACTGTTTCCCAACCCAATTCGTTCAACGTTTCTGGCGTTGTCTTGCAGCTATATCGCACTACCGATGGGAATATCTCGTCTGTAGACAAGTTTCATCGTGTTTTTAAGAAGTTTGCTCCGGTAGGGTGCTAACCTGGTCTGGAGACTCCCTCGTCTTTTTTCCTAGCTTGGGGTCGGCAACAGAGTCTTTGAGCTACTCAATCCACCCAACAACCCTGCAGGCGGAGTTGAACTTTTAAAAAATTGTGGGAAAGCAATATTAAAATACAAAAAAGTACCTGAAGAATGGAAAGCGTTTCCATTGTAAGATCGTCTAGCGATATGGCGTTGTCTTGCAGCTATATCGCACTACCGATGGGAATATCTCGTCTGTAGACAAGTTCTATCGTGTTTTTAAGGAGTTCACTGTTCGTTTTTCAGTGAGAAAATCAACCGCCATCACTCATTTCATGTACCAGAACACGATACAAAACACCTTCCATGCTGACAGTGGAACCTTCGCTTTAACAAGCGTTCCTTCCTCTTGCTTTCTCCACTCCATAGTCGCGCGTTTACTCCCCGGAATATAGTTGTGTCCAATGTCTTCCTTGTGATGAATATCTAGTGCTATCAATTTTCTCCTTCCTCTTCATACAGCTGCAAGAGACGCTTGTGAATTTCTGCTCGAAATTCAGAAGTTTTGGCAACCATCTTGCTGGAAGTTTGAGGTAACCGTGTTCATGAATTAATTTTTAAATAGTACCTACGCTAATCCGAGGCACAACCTAGGTTCTATAAAAGGTAATGTATTTAAAGTCCTCCGGTAGGGTGCTAGCCTGGTCTGAAGACTCCCTCCTCCTTTTTCCTGGCTTGGGGTCGGCAACAGAGTCATTGAGTCAATCTACCCAACAACCCTGAAGAATGGAAAACAAGTATACCAATTCCACTGTCTAAAAAAAGGTTATAAGATGGGAAATAGAGAAATAAAAATTCTCTGCTATGCAGATGATGCTGTACTCATAACAAAAAGTGAAGACGACCTACAAAGAGTGATCCACAAGTTTAACATAGTAGCAAAGAACATGGTAATTTCCTCCCAAAAAACAAAAACACTGCTCATTGACGGTACCAGCACTGAACAGCTGATCAAGTTATGGAGATGCAGAATCAGAAGTAAAGAAACAAATACGGAAAGCCAATAGAGCAGCAGGATGCCTCTATAATACAATATGGAGAAACAAACATACAAGAAACTAAGACTAGTTATAAGACAAATAATAACATACACAGCAGAAACGCGGCCGGACACGTCCAAAACACAAAGAATGCTGGAATCAGCTGAGATGAGAATACTCCACATGTAATGTGGAGAAGATTAACGAGTGGTTATTGAATAAAAAAAAAGAATGGAAAAACCATAGAAGTGTCGGTCGACGTCGGAAAAGATGGAGCGATAATATAACTTGAACGCACAACAAAAGAAAAAAACAGGCAGTATTGCCTGTAGAAAAGATAGAAGAAGAAGAAAAACCTACACTAATGCCCAATTCTTCTTTTACAGTACTTCGTCGTACTGTTCTCTATGTTCCTTAGCTGACCAGTGCAGCCACAGTCTGTCGAAAGCACCCAAACATCGTCTAGAGAAGATATGAAATCGAGTTTCGGGTTTGTTTTGGAAACAAGTTTTTGGTTTTTGTTTTTGAAAACAAAACTAGTCGCAATCGAGTCCGTTTTGGTGGTAATCCGCCTTTAGATAACGCACAGGCTTCTTCATTACCGCGAAGTCTATATAAATTTGTAATCAAGTTTCTTTTGTTTTTCATTGAAAATGAACGTTGTACGTTTTATAAATTTTGTACATTTACCACAACTCTGTTTATATAAAGGTGACAAATGTCGTCACGACGCGACGACCTAATCTACTCTTAATTTACTAATAGGCCAGTCAAATTAGACCAAAAAATGAGAGTGAAGCTACATATATTCCCGTCAAGCTGAAAATCAGTAAAATTGTTTAAAATACAATTGAAAATGAAATTTGAATGTTCCCCATTATTTTCTAGTGTGGAAAAAATTTTATTCAAGGTCAAAGGTCGAAAAAATGAGTTTTTCGCGATTATCAGCAAAACGGTGAGTTTTATCATGAAAATAATTAAGACAAAAATTATAAATCATAAAATTATCTACAAAAAATGTATCAATACTTTTTTCCTTACTAGCCACCGTTTCTGAGATATAACGATTCAAAAATTGCAGAACAGCATCGTCGAAGTTTAGCAACATCTTCGTCAATTGATAATTTGCTTGATGAACTCACGACAGCTCCCACCAGTCAACAAAAATTTCTTATAAATATTCAGAAGAAGTCTCGGTTTATTTCATTGTTGTAAGAAAAATCTACTGGTGAAAATATATTGGTGATACGACTTTTACAACTTTTTGAATCGTTATATCTCAAAAACGGTGACTCGTAGGAAAAAAAGTATCGATACGTTTTTTGTAGATAATTTTATGATCTACAATTTTTGTCTAAGATATTTTTATGATAAAACTCACCTTTTTGCTGAAAATTGTGAAAGACTCATTTTTTTGACCTTTGACATTGAATAAATATTTTTCCATACCTGGAAATGATGGTGAACGTTCAAATTTTATTTTTAATTGTATTTTAAACAATTTTACTGATTTTCAGCTTAATGGGCATTTATGTAAATGTTTAAATTAACCGGATTATAACACTGGAAAAAGATAACGGTCCACAATATGCGAAAATTTCAAGTGAAAATACCTATTTGAGGTGTTAACAATATCGATTTCCACGTTTCCCACCTGGCCCTGACGTCACGTAAGCAAACCATTCATATCTTGTTCACATTGACGCGTTTGGAACAATGAATGAAATGATACAACCAATTTTCATTATATCGTAATATAACTTGGAAGATTTCGTCTTTATCGCATTTACGTAATATTAGGTAACTGTTGCGTAAAATAAATAAATAATTGCGTTTGCATTATATTAGGTTTGTTCCGACAAGTGTTATTGATTGTAATAGGTTCAGCGTGACGTAAAATTCGAATTAAACATGTAATCAAACCAATCGAAAGGTACAGAGTCTTGATAACATCGATACCAATACATTTTTCTAACGTTTTATTGACATAGAAGTCAGATCTAGTGTTTGAAAGACATTAGTTAGAGCCTGTGGAGGCTGGTGAGTTATAACTGTAAGCTTCAGCTTCCTTCAGTTACTCGGAAACAAGAGCAACGTCGAACCCATTCTTGGTATCGCCAAAAGTGTTGATACCACGTCTTTCAACAGTCTGCAGAAATGGACCATGATACCTAAAATGAGACAAACTAAGCCTCATATAAGTGGGCCTTCTAACTCTTTTACCAATCTCTGTACTTGAACATAAGTTAAATTCTGGTGACTGGTGTGTTTAAGACGCCATTTCCGCACTATGGGCATTATGGACGACCTGGAGTACTGCTCGTACATGGATGAAAAGGAATTTATACACCAGGTCATCTATGAGTGCCCGGCACTCATATAAGCTAAGCTCAAGCACTTGGGCACGCCTCCCACTTTGTCTAACAACATCAAAGTGTCTGATCGGTTTTTGAAAGAACGTCAACTTTTGCTCATTTTAAGTAACGATTCTTGGCTGCACACAATCAACTATGAAGTATGTGTGGATTCAATGGCGTCCAAAGATAAAGGAGAAAAAGTAGTTTTCTACCTTGTAAACGTGAAGCGGTTTCGTGGAAGCGCAATATCGTCTTGACACCTCCATACCTAGGGATGTAAACGATACATCGATGCTTCAGTGAAAAAACATCGATATTTTGTCATAAATATAAAACAAAATATGAATTATTTGTGAAGTATACAATTAGACAAAAACATTCTACGCGTAGGATCCTTAGGGAATAAATAAATCGTCATAATGGAGTTCAATGGAGCTAAAGAGCCATAAATTTCGTAAAACTGCAGCGGTACTAGGAAAGCGACCCCCGCACACTTTCTACGCCCCGCCGATGACGTCAATTCATTCATGGAAAACCTCCCCTATACGCTCTTCAAAGACGACGCACCCCGATCGATACACTACTGTCATCCCCTCCACAACGGTGGCGACCGTTCAATGTCGAGTTCATGGAAATCTTATCTTCGAAGCTTTTCCTAGAAAACGCTCGATCTAGGTCTCCATGATATTTATATAGGGATAATACGATAATTTTTTATATTAAAAATTATTAAATTTCCAAACGTTAAAGGCTTAAAACGAAATAGAATTATTCTTCTTCTTTTTCTCTACAACTTTCTCAAGCATTAGAGAATTGGAGCTTTAGTTTTATCTCTCTCCTTTCGTTCGTTTTTCCACTTTTTCGTATCCTTTGCTACTTCATTCATTTGTGTTATTGTTTTTTCCTGTCTTCGTCCTTCCAGTGTTTCTGCTTCTAAGTTTTCTTGGGTCTTTCCCTCTCTTGTTTGTGTTGTTGTTCTCTTTATGTGTCAAACATATTTTCCTTTCATCTCCGCTGCTCTTATTTAATCTTTGTCTTTTTCACCCTCATTTTTTTGTCTTCGCTTATTTAGATGTCAATTTATTCTTTTACTTTGTTTGCTATCTCTATATCTATATATCCATCTAAAACGGAAACTTTATCTATTCTTTATTACATCTTCCTCATGTTCTTTTCTTATACTTTTGATCTTCTGTTGTGTTTTTCATTGTGTCTACTCTTTCTTCCGTTATTTTAAATGTATCTGTTATTATTACTACATCATTTGCATTTACTAATTCGTATATTTTCTCTAATTTTAAGATTCTGTAGCCAATTATTGTCTTCAGTTTACGGTTCTTCTTTTTTATTGTTTTTATCATCTGATCCATAACTAGTATAAGTCATTGATGACTGAAACTGTCTCTTTGCTCTTCCTTCGCCTTGTTCTATCTATCTGGACATTCCTTCTTGCGTTTTTAAACATTCCTTTTGTAATCACTGTTATTTTCCTCACACTCTCATATACAATTTTGAGTCTATTGAGTCGAATACTGTTTTTAAATCGATAAATGTAATGTGTAATTCTAACTACCAAATGGTAAAAGTTTAAATGAGCCGTGACATCAAAGAAAATGTATTAGTCTTAGTTTATGAGCACACAGATTTGACGCTTAAAAATCATTCGTGGAAAAGCCTCGATCCGTAGCAGTGATTGCCGGTCACTGCACAGTAGGCTCTAGACTCAGGAAAATGGGTATCAGAGCCGACGATCTCTGTGCAGAATGCAGTGAAGAGGAAGAGACAATAGAACACCTAATGTATCACTGCACAGCATTAGCGTCGAAACGACTACAATGCATGGGGAGTGAAACATTAGAAGAAGCAGCGGAGCTGGTTGTTAAGGACCTGAATCACTTCATTGCAAACTGGAAAAGCTTGGGAAGGGACATGGCAACGGAAGAGATAGGGAAGGGGAATGAAATGGTGCTGACTGAAAAGTCAGCAAGGGTATTATAATGGGCTTAAGGCTTCCGAGTGGATCTCGGTTGAAAAGTGGAGTTAACCTAATCTAACCTAATCATTCGTGGTCAGGAGGGTATTGAGGTTTCAGAGGAAGCAGTAAAAAACCAACCTACTACCAGCACTTCCGTGGATCTTCTAAAGATACCATACATCGTTATTTAAAATAATTATCCAATAGCGCTAAAGCAATTAACCGAGATTAAAACGAAACGACGTAGAGGTCCATGTCCTGGTCCAGGTTTAGTTAACCGAACATGATAATACTTCGAAAATAATTCCAGAAGCACCTGCTCCAACAAAGGAAACGCAAAAATTCTTAACTTATTCGGTTGGAAACGTGTATGGAGCTAACACGTTTCCAAGCGATGCTCGATAAGTTCTATTTTTTAATAAGAATCGTGAAGCTCCTCAAAATAGCGTTAATTGACGACATCATCTTTTTATTGTTGGGTATTTTTTGACCACCGAGTTATTTTTCGAAGTCTGAGAACAGAAAATAATCCGAGGCGCTAAATCTGGCGAAATTGCATGAGGTATTAATTTGAACTGTAATTCATTAGTTTTGGCTATTGCAATAATGGATGTGTGAGCTGAGGCATTATTTTGATGAAACAACACTTTATCTTTAGCCAAATGCAGCCGTTTTTGCTCAAACGTTCCCATAAGTTCGTCCATCGTACATCCCAAAAAACCGACGCCATGACCTATCCTGCAGATGGAATGATTCGCCCTTTTCAGTCCATTGATTGTTTTATTGTTTTGGATGTGAAGTGATGGACCCACATTTCATCCATTGCCAAATACTCGATGGAAACATCTTCACAACGTTGTTTTTGCTCCTTGTGAGCAAACACGGCACCCATCTTGGGCACAGCTTCCTCATGTCCTAATTTTTTGTTAATTTGCGATGTATCGCACTTTTTGAAATGTCTGCTAGGTCGTGCATTTTCAATCGACGACCATCCATTACCACTTTATGGATTTTCTTCAACATTTCTGGAATCGTCACCTCATTTGGTCGACCACTGGTAGATGCTGATCTTCGCAGGTCGTACGGCCTCGTTTACTTTCTGCTACACAATATTTTAATGTTAAAAACGAAGGAGCAGTCTCGCCTAGAGTAGAATCTAGCTTAGCTGTTGTATTGATTGAGCTAAGGCTTTACAAATAAGTATTGTATCACAAAACGATGACCAATTTTTTCCATGTTCACAAATTTAATGGAAACGTTCATTATTGATGGCTGTCAAACAAATACAAAACTAATACAATGATATTTTTCAAGCAACAGCCTCTGTCTCTAGGTCAGGCCAAGTACTTCTGCATTCTACATCAAACATTTAGTCCTGACATTACAAATTACTATTCGTTCGGATCCACGGCGAAATTCTTGCATAGAAAAATAATTTGGATCTAAAAGATAGCGACAATTTTCATATCTAATACCAAGGTCTCAAAGAGCTTGCTAACCGTTGGCTTTCTTTTTGTATAATCAAATATTATCTATATATATTAATCGGGTTAAAACGTTCTTCGTCGTCTTCCGATTCCCAGTTTCCATTTTTCTCGATCTTCCCAAAGATCTTCTTTCAATCCTCTCTCTCGAATATCCTTCTCGATACCTTCTCTCCAACTTAATCTTGGTCTTCCTCTGTTTCTTCTTCCTTTTGGTGCCCAATTTAAGATTGTTTGGGTATGCGGTCTTCAGGCATTCTTTGGACATGTCCGTACCATCTTAACTGATTCACCCTAATGTCTTCCGTAATCGTGTGTTGCACCTTCATGATCTCCCTGATTCTGTCGTTTCTTATTTTTTCCAGTCTTGATATTCCTGCCGCGCGTCTCCAATAGTCTCCATTTCTGTGGCTTCAAACATTTTGACTGTTCTTTCTTTTAGATGCCAGACTTCGCTACTATATGTTGTTATACATTTTATTATGCTATTGTATATTCGATGTTTGTTTTCCTTGGATATTTGTTTGTCCCACAATACACTATTTAGTTGTCTTATTGCTTGTCTTCCTTGGTTATTTCTTTGTGCTATTGCTTCATCTAATCTTCCATCATTAGTGATGATCATGCCTAGGTATTTGTATTTTGTACAATGACTTATTTTTTGTTGTGTTTCTTCAAGTATTAAATTTTGTTGTTCTCCTCCAATACACATATATTCCGTTTTACTAAAATTTACTTCTAGACCCCATTTCCTGTATTCCTCTACTAGCTTTCTTGTCATATATTCTAAGTCCTCGTAGTCCTGTGCCAAGATTATTTGGTCATCTGCAAAACACAGGGTATATAGTGTGGAATCGATTAGTGGAATGCCCGTGTTCTTACATTTCCTTTTCCAGTGTGCTAATGCGTGTTCCAGGTATATCTTGAAGAGTGTGGGCGACAGACAGCATCCTTGTTTTAACCCCTTATTGCTGGAGAATCCTTTTGAGACCTTGTTTCAAATATTATCTTACTGCGATAATTTCATCCATGATCTTTACCAAAGAATTTTCTGTTTGTGTATTTAACACATAAATATTTTTCGAATTTAGCAAATCTATTGATAGTTTCCTCGACCTATTAGAAACAAATGATGTATCCCGAAGGAATTTCAACAATCCAAATTTATATTATTCGGAGTCTGACTCGACGGCTTATTTTTGGAATTATATAACTTGTGTCAGTTTCTCGACGTCATTTCTGACTCAGATATAACCGTAGAATCTTTGCCAGCTGATCGACGATATTTTTATTTTGGTACATGATGTTGTTATTTTTATAATTGTGTTAACAGATGTTTAAGCATATCGAAACTAAAATTGATTCTCGTTCAATTGCGTAGGTAACTAATTTTACGAAAAAATAAACGACGTTTCAATAATAAGATATCATATTGTTGTTGATTTTCCTTTGAAAACTTCATCGCTAATATAAAACTTTGTAAAGAATCTAATTATATTGATTATGTTGATAAACAACGCTATGAATATCTACATCGATTTAAACGGCTTAAGGCCGGGTCACACTTGTCACAACATCGCACCGGCCCGGCTAATAGCTCCAGCTCTATACATTCGCCACTCTCGCCAGTCTCGATTCAATTGAAATCGCGAAAGTTTCTGTGCGAAAAATGTTCAAAAATTTCGGCCATTGTCGTACTTGGTCTAAAAGAGGAAGATAGAGAAAACCGCAAAAAGAGAATGCAGAGTTATTTTTATTTTTAGCTTTGTTTTAGAGAAAACATTATTTTTCGTGAAACAAAAATAAGAAACGATTTGAAAAGCGCGATTTTTAGCAAGTTTTGTTTAAAATTTTCAAATGTTTGTATTATAAATTCCAAACGACACGCGTTCTGCAGCCGTTAAAGGAATGCACAATCGGATGCATCATCGAACACGTGTCGGAAAGATGTGAACTACGCTTTAGTATCATTTTCCTCTCAGACACTCGTCCGACTGTATGATCGTGGTCGGATCGGAAGGATACATGATAGGTGTATACCGGCCTTTATACGTTCATTACCAAAAACCTGTTGATACATGTATAAGGACGACGACTTTTCAATAAAAGATTTATTTTACTGTTTTTTACCTATTTACCCAAGAAAGAAAACAGTTTTCTTCATAAACGGTGAGCCAATTGAATGAATATTTTAATTTTTTTTATAAACATCAATCACAGCTACGATTTAAAATTATTTCTTATCATACAGGATGTTGTAAAACTACTTAAACACATTATTGATCGATGTTTGATGTACTTTGGTTGTACCGTTTATAAGATATCATATTTTTGTTGGCGTAGAAGTTAAATCCTGACGAATCCATTTAATTTAGATACATGAAGTTTGCAACAGTGATATAAGATATCAAATATTGACCAAATTCAATTGACAAGTACTTCATAACTTCAAATACAACAACCAGTATATTGAATACCATTTCCAACTTCCTCTCGTAGGTAGGACGTGGAAAGATCCTTGATGAAGTGAAAATATCTTGGCCCCATCGTGAGAGGTCCGAAATATGAGTATTGGAAAGCAGATGTCTTGGAAAAGGAACCTGCCAGAGCCATAGTTTCTAAAGTCAACATAACCAAACTCCGGATTAGAGTTGGTACAAGAAGAAAAAGAAGAAGATACCTTTGACTGACATGAAGAAGACGATGGTGGTTGTCGTCGATGGAGACAATTGATTCTTGGTGTTAGGTTCAGTAGTACACACCTACTAGAAAAATTTGCCAGACATACAGGTATGAATTCGCTTCTAGGATTCTTAGAAATCACTTTCACCAACGAATACATTTTTGCTTTTGGTTCCTTCGAAAACATCACCGTTTATACAATAGAAATCATATAAATACATGTACCTCACTCTTTATAATTATTCATCGATGGTTTGTGATGCACGTTTGAGTAGGTACAGATATGGAAAATGATAATAAAGAAAGTTATTAAATCGTGAAAAATCCTTGAAGAAATTGACAAAAAAACTGAAAAACTTGGTCACGAAAAACAAAATTACGTGCTTAAATTACGTAGATGTAGATTAAAACGTGTTAAAACTCTGGAGAAACCCAGATATCGATTCCCATAGTCCGAAAAATGGACAAAAAACTCACAAAATGGTTATATCATTATGTTGAATCACCCTGTAGGAGAAAAAGTCTACAAAAATTAATATATCTGCTATTGTTCCAGCAATTGATTATATTTTTATTGTTTTTTCGTGTTATTATTTGGTATTGTATTAAATATATTTTTTAAATTCGATCCACGTAAATAAAATCATAAAATTATTATATGCAGATGATAAGAATCAATTTTTATCCTTAAATTTAGTACTTACTACCCGTTCAACACCTACAAACCGCCGGTTTCACCGTTTTTACAACTATTTAGTAAGTTGAGAAACGAATCTATCATTTTCATTTAATTTATTTCCACCATAAATTTAAAAATTTAGACATTTATATATAACAGTGCAAAATAACTGGTGATTTACTCGTTTATACCCACTCAAATCTACAAATACGTATAAATAACTGTCAATATAATTTTATCATTTTGTCTATGAGCGTCAGGTAGTACTAGACATATGTTTGTATGTCTGTTGATTTTTTTTATAAACAATTATTATTAATAAACAGTTGCGAATATTGTTGAACATAAAATAAGTTGAAGAGAAGAATTTAACGTATCCAAGCATCAAATACTAACACTAAATATCAATATTGTTTCATATTTGGCAACGTTGTTAAACCTGAATAAAATAAATCTTTATTGAGAAATATACTGCGACATGGGGCATAAGCAAATTACATTTAAAAATTTTTAAATAATAATATATTTTATCTACCAAAAATCATAACCTCAAAGCACAGAACTTATTATAGCAGAAGATTTGTTAATGCAAGTCATAGAGTTGGACGTGTTATTTTATTCAGTTAATTTCAGCAGATTGATATAGGTGACATCTATTTGAAATAGTTCATACGAATTTAGACATAAATTTTTGCGAGAAAAGCAGCCGTTTACGCACTTAACCTTGTATGGTTTTTGAATGAGGAGGGGTTGAAAATATATTGGGCGAGTTGAGCTCGCTACGCCACTGCACATTGGAGATATGAAATATTTCTCTTAATATCTCAATTTTTAGAGTAAATAAATTCAATGACGTATTGGGTAAGTCGCGTATTCCATTAGAATTTTTTTTGAATAAAATCAACATTTCCTTAATTTATTTGAAATTTAATCGTCATTTGGATGCGGCGTTCGGTTATTACAGATAGTAAATTTCAATTAAGAAAATGTCGTCCGTACAATAATACGTATCCATCTGTTCCGAAAAATTGAAATAACATCAAAGCAACATCACCCACGGGAATTTCACTTAGTGTAATGAACCCTTCGCACAAAAATACAACCTGTGGCAGTTCGTCCAGCTGTTCGAACTATTAAAAAACCACCTTAAAACCCCCAATTAGTTACATGCTCCCTGTAGCACTTCTAAGCGCCACTATTACGTCACGTCGACGTCACAAAGTGGGGAGGTGGCCGTTGGAGGGGCGAGCACACTGCCTCTCTCTGTTATTGGCCAGCCCCTTACTGACGACTTCCTAATATGGAACAGTGACTTCATTCATAAAACTAAACTCGTCGCGGTCGCCGATCAGTTCCCGAGATCAGTTCGGTGCGAGTAGGTGCGCGATTCGTAACTAAAACGAAAACAGATAATAGCGTTAATTTGAAAAACGGTTAAGTGCGCGGTTAAACGAGCTTTTCGATTCCGAGTGCCCGGGTGGCGTAAAAAACCAACCAAAAAGTGGCAAAATGATCATGGACACATTAGATACGCTGCCTAATCAGCACCACCACCACCATCATCACCATTCTTCGGCGTTTTTATTGACGGAAAGTGCCGTCGCGGCAGCCGGACATCACTTCAACGTACTTAGCTTCGATACATGTTTATATAAAACCGGAAGTAGTAGTAACAGCGGAGGTAGCCCTATTCCAGCTTCTATTTGCTCACCTTCGGACGATCCTTCTCCTTCGGAAGCCCAACCTGGCGATCTTAATACTCCAGTAACAACGTCCAGCGACGCTCCGACTTTCTTCGGTCCTAGCACCGTCGTCGAACCGCCGCCTATTACAGGTTAGTTTCAAAAGAAAAATTCGTAACCAAAAAAAAAAACTGAGAAGAAAGTAACAGGTGCAAATTATATTTCGCTCTGAGCTAAATATACTGCGGACGCGCGGCCGTGGCTGACAAAAATAACTCTGCCAGTTTCATGTTATGTCTGCGAATAAACCGTGTGTCGGACTCACGATCCGATATTGTATTACGGAATTTCAAAGTTTGACATAATATTCGATTTTGTCGCTATAAATTAAAGGATATCATCTACCCAACAACTGGCGATGTTGCATAAAACAACTAGATATCGATGGACCAAATTCCGCGACGTTTTATTATTATTATTATTATCATTTTGGTCTTTATTTTCTTTTTTCTATATTCAATAATATATTTGTTGGAGGTAATCCAATTAGAAAAATACCTTTTAACCTCCCTATTTCGCCTCTTATCTTTTCGTTTTGATTCAGAATCATAATTGTAGAACCAAGTTGCATCTGTAGTTGTAGAATAATGCAAAAAACGTTTTTTTCTTTGTCGTATATCAAATGTTGTAGAGAAATTCGCTTTTATATGTTTTTGCTTACGTTTCACACATAACTTTAGCTAAAATATTATCCATGCTGCCTGATAAGATGCTTACAACTTTTTTTTTTTGGTTAATTTACGATCTCGCATCGTCGCAATCTTTATTTTTGTCGTTTTCTAACGTTAAACCATTTTTTTGAATACAGAGGTCGTTATGGAACAACAAAACTATTTATCACCAATTATAACTATACAAAGATGGTAGATACTTAAGAAATCTATCTAATCTGTACCTTTTTAACCAATTTCTTATAAAAACGTTGCAGTCTTTTCAATCTTACGCTTTTGGTTTGAACCATGACCTTTCATTGTTTCAACATTTTTCCTAGCGTGTGTCGTCCCATGTTGATGTTGTTCTTTTCCTAGTTACCACCGAGACATTCCCTGGGAATTGTTTTTTACATTTTTATTTTTGTTTGGAGATTGTTTTTTTGTTTATCAGCCCCTCGCTTAATGCATTTTTCGTTCGTTACCTCTATTACATTTCTCAATTCCTCCAGTTTTTTCCAACGTGATCTGCAAGCTACTAGTTGTATAAGTCCCTCGTTAACCTTGATTTGAATTTTTTTCTTTCTTTCTGTTCATTTTCATTCTATTTTCTGTCAATATTTGGTTCCAGTTGTTTGAATTTTTTGTACATATATACAAAATATGTTAAATAAAAACTCGACGTTATAAATCAAAATAATTTGACGGTTATCTTTAGTAAACAGTTGATTTTGTTCTAAAGGAACTTTTTCATAGGTTAGTTTCTTTAAAACACGTCAATTCCATGGGTCTTTATCAATTAAATTATTAGAAAAATTACATTTCTCCATTATTATTAACTAAAAAATATGTTATCAAAATTGCTGTGAGTTGATTCTATCTTTGGATTCAAATCTCCTTCCACTTGGAAACTTGGAAACAAGAAATAATTACCGAGGGTTGAGTCTGGATAATAAGATGGACCAGAATATAAGAATCATCATCAAATCCACCACATTAAGTTAATTAGTTATCCTAAAAATCCGATAGTTCGATATCTTGGTGTATAGTGGTGGATTGACGTTTAGTTCAGATTACAGATTTATTGATCGCCCCTCGTATTATAATGAACTAGTAAAATTGTTCAATGGTTCAATTTAACTCTAGACTAAACACTTTGGTGTTTGTTTTAACAACAAATGATATTTTTTTATACAATTGGAATGAAAAAAAATATATTTCCTCGTCAAATATGGATAGAAATGATTATTTTGAGTTCCAGTGGTACAGAAAATGGTCTTTTTAAATTTAATCTTCTAAATCTAACTTCTCCTAGTCTAATGTGAACAACAAAATTATTCTGAAGTTAGTTCTGTCGAAAAACTCGTGTCCTTGTGTCACTTTTTTGAAAATGTAAATTCCATATGAATGTTTAACAAAAAAATTGGTCATCTAAGTTAAATATCGTCGAAAAATTGAATTAATTTCATTTTTGATCGACCCCTTTACTACATATGCTATTCAATGATGTTTTTGAAACCTTTTTACCCTAAATATTTCTCTGTTTTTCGATTTATTGTGGTGATTTGACGTTTACTTGAAATTGGAGATACTTGTTGATAAAAACGAAGCATGAAATTTTGAAAAACGCAGATTTGTGGCTTGTATTACGCCCAATAGTTCGTTACCTTTTTTTGTATCATATTTCGAAATAATAAGCCCAATTTTCTCTCAATTTATATAAAAAATAATTTTTTTTAATTGAACTTTTCGAAGTTTTATCGTTTTTTTTATTTGAGCAATATTTTTTTCTAAATAATTCAAAAATTCCATTTAAATCAACTACAAAATAAATAAATTTCCAAACATTTTTACATACGTTATCTTTTCATTTGATTTGTCGTAGAAAATCTATGAAAAATGTTGATAAAATTAAAATATTTGAAATTAGAAATAGGCACAACAATATAATTTTCCTAATACGTCTCTGTTAATCAAAACTTGTATTTGCTGATTTTTAATCTTCAGAAGAACTCACGATAAGTGAGGAAGTTCATTAATAAAATTGATTGTTTTTAAAATCGATACAATTTTATAACTTTTCCTTATAATAGCAAAATTTTTCATACTAATAAATATAATAACCGACAAAATACGTCGTAAAATTTATATTTAACGCGTTTCCTTATCGATTATATGTGACAATGAAAATTCATCCGCCATTTCTGTGTTACATCATAGTAAAATTTTGTTGAATGAAAACCTCAGCGCCTCAATTCTCTGAATGGATCGGTTTTGCCGCAGTATTGATTGTCCTCGAAAGCGATGCGCTGCAGTCTCAGAGACCGTCCGTCGCTTAAAAATCCAATAACATTGTGGTTAGGCTAGATCCGCTCGAGCATATGGTAACACTTGTTGCGATATAAATGTTCTTTTCGACTTTAGAATAATCGATATACATAATAAATCGATTATAATATTAATCGGTTCATTTGGAAAACGGTCTTTTACTAGTTAATTATCCAACCAACGAACTAAATCATAATGCAGGTTAGATATCTTCTAATAAATGGCCTTTCACAATTACATTATTTAACCAACCAAATGATTGCAAGTTGATATCATAGGTGAAACTTAAATTGACAAAAGAAGAATTGTTTTTCAATAATTCCTATGGAATTTATGATATCTCAGATCTATAATTAAAATAATAAAAACTCCAATGTTTGGAATTACTTGTTTTGATCACAAATGCAGTCGGGTCAAAAAACGACTTTTTTAATTAGACTGATGACAGAAAAAATGCTTTCTAAATTTAATGTGGACAAAAAATGGCTTCTCTTTAATTAATTTGATGAAATTATGCCAAAAAATGGTTTTTGCACTTTTAATTTGGACAAAATTGGCTTTTTGATGTTTACTGTAGTAAAAAAATGAATTTTCTTAATTGAATTTATTTAAAAAAAATAATTTCTCAAATTTAATTTGGACAAAAAATGGCTCCTCTGGAGTTACTTTCGTCACTAAAGGACTTTTCTTGCTCAATTTTAATAGAAAAAAGTAATTTCCAAGCAACAACAACGGGTTTTCTGCTTTCCAGTTTTTCAAAAAATAGTTTTTTACCAGTTAAACTATTAAAAAAAATTTCCTTCGATCTAATGTGGACAAAAAATGGCTTCTCTGGAATTAATTTGAACAAATTAAGCCGAAAAATGGTTTTCTCAAATTTAATTTGGACAAAAAATGGCTCCTCTGGAGTTACTTTCGTCACGGAAGTTTAATGAAAAAAATTATACCTTCCAAGCAACAACAACGGGTTTTCTGCTTTCCAGTTTTTCAAAAAATAGTTTTTTACCAGTTAAACTATTAAAAAAAATTTCCTTCGATCTAATGTGGACAAAAAATGGCTTCTCTGGAATTAATTTGAACAAATTAAGCCGAAAAATGGTTTTCTCAAATTTAATTTGGACAAAAAATGGCTCCTCTGGAGTTACTTTCGTCACGGAAGTTTAATGAAAAAAATTATACCTTCCAAGCAACAACAACGGGTTTTCTGCTTTCCAGTTTTTCAAAAAATAGTTTTTTACCAGTTAAACTATTAAAAAAAATTTCCTTCGATCTAATGTGGACAAAAAATGGCTTCTCTGGAATTAATTTGATCAAATTAAGCCGAAAAATGGTTTTCGCAATTTTAATTTGGTCAAAATTGGCTTTTTCATATTTATTGTAATGAAAAAATGAATTTTCTGAATTAAATTTATTTAAAAAAATTTCTCAAATTTAATTTGGACAAAAAATGGCTCCTCTGGAGTTACTTTCGTCACGGAAGTTTAATGAAAAAAATTATAACTTCCAAGCAACAACAACCGGTTTTCTGGTTTCCAGTTTTTCAAAAAATAGTTCTTTTCCAGTTAAATTATGGAAAAAATTTCCTTCCATCTAATATGGACAAAAAATGGCTTCTCTGGAATTAATTTGACCAAATTAAGCCGGACAATGGTTTTCGCAATTTTAATTTGGTCGAAATTGACTTTTGGATATTTATTATAGTGAAATAATGAATTTTCTGAATTAAATTTATATAAAAGAAATAATTTCTAAAATTTAATTTGGACAAAAAGTGCCACCTGTAAAATAAATTTTGTCAAAAAAAGCCTTTCTTGTTCAAATTTAGCCAAAAAGTTTGTTGTTAATTCAAAATTTTGTAATATACATGGACAAAAAATGTCTCCTCTAATATAATTTTCTCCAAAAGGGCTTTTTTGTCAAATTTAGGGGCAAAATGATTTTTTCACATTTAATTTTAACTCAATTTATTCCAAAAATTTTGTCATTTTAAACATTTCTCGATTTAATTTAATCAAAATATGATTTTTCTAAATCAAATATGAACAAATAATCGGTTGTATGCGTTTAAATTCAAAAAATGACTTCTGCAAGTTTATTTTATAGAAAAATGGCTTTTGTAATATCAATTTTGTCAGCAAATGGCTTCTCTCAATATAATGTGAACAAAAAATGTATTCTTTGAGCTTCCTCTGTCAAAAAATGATCCAAATGGATTTTCTAAATTTATTGTTAACAAATCACGTCTTCTTTAAGTAAAAAATGGTTTTTATTCTCAAAAATTGTTTTCCTTGGTTCAGTTTGGTCCAAAAATAGCAAATAATAAATATAAAAAAACATTTAACTTTTTTTCCCTTTCAATTTATCCAATTCAATTCAGTTAGAGCACATCTGAGCTAAGTTAAGGTCTAACGAATGGTAAAATTAAGAAAAAACTTGATCTTCTTCTTTCTAAGTTCCATGATGTGGCCTTTTACTAACAAACAACCATTTGAACGTTTTACAAAATCATTAAAATCTAACAACATAAACAATGTTGTGTATTTTGTTTTCTTACATTTATCATTACGCAATTTATTTTTATGTGCATAATTTTCTACGTCCCCTTTAAATAGTCGTAAAAACGTATGTAATAAATCAAACATTTTTTTTTAATACAAAATTACCCGGTGCATTTCGTTAAACAGGATGTCCAGCACCGATATACCCTAAAAATATTATATCCTTATCGGATTTTGAAAAAACGACGGAAATATCCAATCAATCTAAAATAAAAAACTGCATTCGAACTTAAACATAACCTCACTTTTCTTATGTTTACAAACAAGATAAAAAATATAACAGATTCCAATAGAAAAACTTTTTTCAAACGATTTTATAAAGAATACAATCATAGTAATATTCATAACTTGAAAAAATCTTGAGTTTGTGATGGAAGATATTCGATAAAAAGGATTCAATACACAAAGGACAATAATAAATTACAAAGTATATCTTCATCCGGCAATGGTTTTTAATAACCATGAAGTTCAACGTCTTTTCATTATTAAATTTATCACTGGTATTAAAACATCAATAAACAAAAATATCTTGTTGTTTTTTTTTGTATTTTTGAATCAGAACTGGCGTACCTTACATTTACAATGTTACCAAAAAAATGAGAACGGTAAACCCTTTTTTGACACTTTCCGAACAAAGTAGCAATCCTTTTAAGCGGTAAAAATCGTCCTCCAGGATGGATTCTGCTCTACACCACCTTCAAACCGACACGCGAAGGCTTCAAAAAATAAAATAATACGAAAAAACTAATAGCACACATAATTTTTTATTAATATTCCCAACGGAGCTAAAACTATATTCATAATGAAGACTAAAACATATAAATAATAATTGACGGTATTCCTGGAACACAACATCAGCCAAATGGCCGCCACGACTGCCCTTACAGGACCATATCCTTTTCTTGAAATTTTCCGTAACCAAATTGCAAAGCGGCTGCCCTATGTCCTCGATAGCCTCACGAATTCCATCTTTGAGGTCTTGAATCGATGCTGGACTGTTGGCGTAGACCTTATCTTTCACGTGGCCCCAAAGGAAAAAGTCGCAAGGTGTTAAATCACAAGATCTCGGTGGCCAATTGTGATCACCTCTTCGAGAGAAATTTTTCCCGTAAAAGATCGATGGTTTCGTTGCTTGTGTGGCACGTAGCACCGTGTAATTGAAAGTAAACGTTGTCCAAATCAATACCATCCAATTCCGGCCATAAAAAATCATTAATCATCTCTCGATAGCGCAATCCATTCACCGTAACTGTTGCTCCAGCCTCATTTTCGAAAAAGTAAGGTCCAATGACACCTCCAGACCATAAACCGCACCAAATAGTCACGCGTTGAGGATGGAGAGGATTTTCAACAAAAACTCTTGGGTTTTCCGAGCCCCAGATTCGACAATTTTGTTTATTGATGTAGTCACCAAGGTGGAAATGGGCCTCATCAGTTAAGATGATTTTCCGATGAAATTCCGGATCATTTTCATGCATTTCAAGGACCCAATCAGCAAAGACACGACGTTGTTGATGATCGGCCGGCTTGAGTTCTTGTGTTAACTGAACTTTATAGGCCTTAAGACCCAAGTCTTTATGCAAAATACGGTGTAATGACGTTTGTGGAATGGCTAATTCCAAAGAACGACGAGGAATGGACAAACCTGGATTTTCTTCAACACTTTCGGCTACAGCAGCAATATTCTCAGTTGTTCTTGAGCGACGTGCACGGGTTTTATTCTTCACATCACTAACTTGTCCCAACAGCTCAAATTTTTCCACCAATTTCTGTATTGCGGTCCGAAAAGGTGCTTCACGTCTAAATGTTTTAGTTTTACGAACCGTCTCTGCCAAACTTTCACCATTTTTATAGTGAATTTTAATAATTTCAATGCGTTGTTGAAGCGTGTATCGGTCCGTTTTCATTAATGGCGTAGTTTCTACTTGTCAAATGTCAAAAAACGACAGCTTCGAAAGTGACATTTACCGAAATAGCGGGCTGTTCAAAATAACACCTCTTATTGGAAAACCTTTTATATTCTTTCCTAAATGCAAAGTACTTTTGATCAACGATTTAAAATAGTTGGAATTTCCACGGATTTCGCGCTTTCAATAGTCGGTTCACGAAAAGGTTTTATCTGATTCCCGAAGGAAAGAACAACAGCTATGAATGTGCAAGAATGTGTGTTGGTGAATACCATTAATTTCATTAGTTCCCGCGGTGTCTACTGTCACCCGCTTGAAATATTTTCTTATAAATTCTCTTCCTAACACGATATTGTTGATTATTACACAAATGAGATGTGAAAACCCAGAAAAAACCATCCTATCGATTCGTAGTTTTTGATATATTTTTGTGAAACTTCGGATCTACCCTCGTATTAATTATTTTGACTATTCGAATATAACACGTGCCCAATTATATTGTCCAATATATTGTAAATCTACACTTATCAATATACCAATGAATTTGATTATATATACATCTTATAAATATTCAAAGATGATGCGGTTAAAATCTTCATTCTAGCAAACGAGAATAAAAATTCTTTATCTGCTAAAGTATCAAATTTACTATAAAAATCCATTCACAAAAACAAGATATGAATGAAATTCCTTAATCAGCAGCCTGTCTTGAATTACCCAAGTCGCTATATTAAATTATAAAATGATTCGTTTCAGGTTCCTTGGATCCTGAAGAACTGTCTATCGAACAACACGCCAGCCCGCACCATTCGCCCAGCAGTCATATCACAGAAAGAGCCACCCCTCAAGATACCGCTCTTTCGCCTAGTTTAAGAGAAGAAGAAAATACAAATCAGAGCACGTTAAGTATGTACCCTCATTCCAGTAACAACAACATGGCGAAAATACAGCACAGATCGGTTTATACATCAGCCGGCAGTCCGAATTTATCCGGAAGCATACAGATGCAAAGCGGAAGTCCGATCGGTATGTCAACCCAAAACATGCCACATTCACCTTCCGCCGTAAATCAATGGTTGCTATCTTCTGGAGATAAACCAATATATCCAGCTATGTTCGGTTTGCTTCAAGGCTCTTCCCAAAGTCCTCAACAACAATACACATCAGCTACACCAAGTCCGGCAGGTACCCAATACGACGACAGATCTCAAACTGAACAACTAATGCTCACGATGGAATGTAATACTAATTTAGCTCTAAAACAACCGCCTTCCTATCCGAATTGTTCAGGTACAAGTACAAACCTCCAATTAGACATGCAACAAGACATGGTATATTCGCGAGTCGGACAACCGATGGGTACGCCTAAATACCAATGGGATACCAATCAAGATTACGGTTCACCGAACTCTAGTGCTTTAGTGATACCGGGACCGTCTTCTCTAATACCCAAACAAGAACCGTTTAGTGGATCATGTAGTGATCTCGGTCAGAGCTCGAGTTCGGGTTATAACGTACAATTAGCCGAATATAACCCTTCAACCAGCAAAGGACACGAAATACTCAGTCAGGTTTACCAACAAAGTCCGATTCCGTTGAAACTCGTACCGGTTAAACCCCGAAAATACCCGAATAGGCCGAGTAAAACGCCGGTTCACGAACGTCCTTACGCGTGTCCCGTGGAAAATTGTGATCGAAGATTTTCAAGGTCGGACGAACTTACGAGGCATATACGAATTCATACCGGACAAAAACCGTTCCAGTGCAGGATATGCATGAGAAGTTTTTCGCGATCTGATCACCTTACGACGCATATTAGGACGCATACCGGTGAAAAGCCGTTTTCGTGTGATATTTGCGGAAGGAAGTTTGCCAGGAGCGACGAGAAGAAGAGACACGCCAAGGTAAGTTCTCTTATTATCACTTTATACCTTGACATTAACAGCTCAATCATCTGAGACCTTTATAAGCCCACTCGAGTTTATTCTCTTTACAAAGGGTTCTGGTAATTGTCCTTTATCTAATCACTGATTTTCCAGGTTAGGATTATTTAGAAAAATCAATTTTTCATCGCAATTATGAGACACCATCTGTAGGACTACCACCCTAGTATTGATTGTTTTTGATATTGGGAGTTTTTATGTATTCTTCGCTCGGTAATTTTTGTTTCAACCCTTGCACTATGCATTTGGGTGCAGTTTTCGTTTTTCCACGAACTTCTTTATGTCTTCCTTGACATACGATAGACCTGCATCCTAGTGAATGGCTTCATTGGTTATAAACCAAGGGACCAAAACCAACTTTTCCTTTTGGACTGACCGTCTCTGTAAAATTTCAATCTTTATATTTGCATCGTTCCCTATAATTCTTGTCCATAGGTCCAGACTGCTTTCAATATGGTTTGGTAATAAAATTTTTCACCTAGTAGCAAGTACATGGAAAGTTTTTTCCAGTTTAACTTCCTTTCCAGATGCATATCCAGATATTTCACTTCGTCACTTTGAAGGATTTCTTTGGAACTCAGTTTCATAAGCGGACATTTCAAATATTTTATCCTCCATTTTGTCATATATTGTTGTATTTTGGCTAGGCTATTTAGCAGAGTTTCAGACGTTATTTCGGAATTTCTGTCATATGTAATGATGTTATCGTCATCAGCGAATGTGGTCGTGGTAAATAATACGCTTCTTTGTAGTACTTTGAAGGTCTTCGTTGAATGTTTAAACGTAATACAAATCAATTTTTTCGTCGATATTTCATACTATATAAAACATTACTAGAAACAAAAATACAAACGTGTATTTTGCACTATATATAATATTGCGAGTGGGACAAACATCTTAATATTTAGAAAATAGATTTCAGGGACATTAATATGATAAATAGGTTTATCTAGAACAAAATAAGAAATTTGAACATAATATATAATACTGTTCTATAGATTTCACACTATAATTTGATACGAGGGTAGATCAATAAGTTTCTATCCTAAGAAACTTTTACTGTGATAGCTATCTCTTCAGGTTTTTGGATTTAACGGCTCTTTACGATTGAAATTGACAATTACCTTTATTGATCTTAAAAGTAAACGCGATTGTACACATAACACTTTGACAACGTCCATAAAGCTTCTGAAAATTGTCAGATAATACCTCTTTCGGAATTGATTGAGGAACGGATGTCAAATGTCCTTGGAGGTCCAGCACATCCGCAAAACTTGCCCATTTCAGGACTTTCGTCATGTAGAACAACAGAAAGAAGTCCGCAGGTGCTAGGTCAAGTTAGTGTGGTGGCGCACGTGGTGAAACACGATGAATTCGTCTAAAAAATTTCTCGGTAAAATGCTGGATTCACGGATTCATCAATAGGAATGAATACTTGATTAGTGCTATCGGAGTACACCATCAATATTGTATTTGCTTCATCGCATGGTTCACAAAAAGGATGCATCCTGGTCACACATGGTAATTAAATCTTAGGCAACTTGTATCCGTTTTGCTTTCTGATAAATCTCCCTCGTACCCAAATAATCGCGAACGGAACATCACGCAGATCGAGTGGGACGCGTTGATCGCAATATTACTTTCATAGAAAAATTGATTGGTCCAATCAGAAGTAATCAGAACATTTCTGATTGAATGGTTTATAATTAATTATATCTTGTTACAGGTTCATCTGAAACAAAGGATGAAGAAAGAAAATAAATTAGGTAATACGTCTCAATCATCCTCGTCGATCCAACAGCAAACGTCTTCTTCGCAGCAATCCCACCACCATCACCTCCACCCGCACCAACAGTCGCACATGCACCAAAGCCATACGGTGACAAGTGACGAAGCGATGAATCTACCACCGGTCGTCACAACTACTCTTTGAGAACCCGATACCGGGCTAGAGCCCGGTGAGTGTCTGCTACTCATCCAAGACTACTGTGATTTAGATTCCGAACAAGCCAGGATCATTATCGTTCAAATAGATTAGGATCCGGGCTCTGAGATTCATAGAGATCTTCGTGCAAATACGCGTCAAGACTATTGACTAGATACCTGATTATTTTGATCTCTAGTGGCCTATTATATAGGGCCGAAATACGTCTGTGCCATTCTCTCTCGTGAATTAGCTACAGGGTGTTTAGAGGAGTGGGTCTAAAGTGGCCTTAGGAAACGGAGAAATTAGTAATTCTACTAAGAATAGTAAGAAGAGGGGGTTTTTTATTTGATGATGATCATGAAGAATGATGAAGAATTTTTTACAAATTGACTGATAGGAAGTAGCTTTTTACAACATTATCAAAAATTTAAAAAACTTTTTTTTATTTGGGATATTCAGTTTTATGAATATTTTATTAAGAAAGGTCATGTATTAATAGAAATTATGGTTTATCTTTTGGTTTACGGTCTTTTTTATTCTTCGGTTCATTGCCTTTGGTATTATTGAAATTAATAATAATAGTTTTAAACGGTTTTTAAATGCCAGTTAAATATTGTTTCTGTTTGTTTTATCACGTTTGATCTTAATCATTTATTACTTACGAATCTTGAATAATTTAATAGGAACAATAACAAAATAATTTAAAATGACAAATTTTGACATTCTTTTTATAGTTTTTGTGTAAGTTTCTCTTATTATAGACAGAAACCCCCCCATATCTATATAACTTTCTTCAAGTGACGTCGCTAAAACGTCCTCTATCTACATTCTACAATTGAAGTGTAAAGTGAAACTAAATTTAGTAAAATCTTTATATTCACTGGTAAGTTTTTCTAATATATTTTTAACTTTATTTTCGTGCACACAATTCCAATTATCTAAAAATATAACATATTCCCGAAACAAATAGAAAATCCGAATTTAGCCAACTTGAAATGGAAATGTTGATGATTTGAATTTTGTGAACACTATTTATAAAAAGCAAAGTTAAAAATATATTAGAAAAAACTTATATATAATCAATATAAAAAATATCACCACAAATTTCACTAAATTTACTTTGATTTCACACTTCAATTCTAGAATATAGATAGAGGACGTTTTACTAACGACACTTGGGTCTTATTGGACATCAAAATCAAAGCGTCTGCTTTAATGTGTAGTATTTCATTTTTGTCTTATTATTAATTATTTATCGAATGGTTTTTACCTGCTTTTTAGCAAACATAATACATCGTGATTAATTTTGAATTTATATAATGATTGAGTCATAACCAAGGATATTTAGAAGATTAATTTAATGTTGAGATAAAACAGCATCTGTTGTATTAGAAATTTTTAAAGAAATAAATAGTCTGTCTTTGTTCTTGCTCGAACAGAAAATATTTTTCGAAACTTTCAAAACATACCTTAGTTCATTTTGAGCTTTTTTGTTTAAAATATTGTCTTTTAATAATTTTTTGCCGTGAAAATAATCAAGGAAATTACATGAAACCTTACTTCTCGATTGAAAAAACTGAAATTTTATAAACAAAAATGTAATTCAAATAATTGTATTGAGTAGGTATCGAATTTTAGACTGAATATGGATATTTACGAGCTAGGGTACAGTTTTTCCACTTCAGTTTTGCTCAGAAATAAATTTGAAAATCGTATGAAACTCGATTTTAATAACACAAAACAAAATTTCAATTTCCACAAGGATTATAAAGATAAATTTTAAAAAAAAAGGCAAAAAACAAATAGTAAAAATAGTTTGTATTACTTTAAAGATATACGTGATGATATACAGAGTGTTATATTAAAATTAAACGAAAAAAAGTTTAAAATTATCTCACACATGACCTTTCTTAAGAAACTACGAAAATTTTTAGTCGTAGTATGTTAAAATTTCATATTTTAAAAACTTATTTTTGTAATTTCTAATTAAAAAAAAAGTGGTTATTGATATTTTATTTTCATCGGTGTTCTAAACACATTTTTTTAACAAATATAGTAACAAAAGAGCTTTAATTAATAATATAGGTTAAAAATTCACATTTAAAAAAATATATTTGCCAATAACAATTGGAATACATTCCGTAAATATTTTTTATCTTTTTCTTTTTGTTCGTGTTTGTAGAAGGTATTTTATTTATTGTTTTCGTTAGATCTTAAGAGATTAAAAAGTCAATAGAATAAAGCAGTAAGAAAATGTATTTTTCACGCGCAGATTATACAAGCGTACATCAAAAAATTCAACGTTAAATCGATCGTGAAAGATAATTTCAGATATACCTCGTATAATGAAGCGGCAAATGTGAAAATATCAAAATTGCCTTAAGAAGTGTCTTTAATAAAGTAAATTGAAGCAGATCTATTCCTATCACACGTAGTTACCATTAACCAATTACCGCTAAAGTCACTTTCGAACATATTATGATTTTTTCTGTTAATTAATGCAATAATTACTCACTATTGCTTTTTTTAAATAATATACCGGTTTCCTACTAGTCTAAAAATCCATACAAAAGTTAAGGATATTTTGGAGTTGTTTTTTGGGAATCGTTTTATTTGATTTGAAGATCCAAAATACCATTTATGATCGTCACCTAGAACTAACTCGATAAAATCCTCAAAATACCTAACCTAACCTGGGAAGAAGACTTTTCACTGCTAGAGTTCAACAATAAAGAGAAAAATCTGTTATGCAGACGTCTTCTACTGGAAAGTACCATTAACATCTTTCGAAAAGGTGCAATTATAGTCGTATTGTATAGATAAAAGGACACGGGTTTACATGGATCAAGTGGTGGTGTTCATCTGAATCCTGTAGATTCAACAACTTGATTATAATCTTGCCAAAAACGCTTATAATGGACGGGGGAAAACTATTTCAAGTACTAATCCATAAAGCACGAATTGCTTTATACAACTGCTGCAGAATAGTCGGAGGAACCTGATGCTCCAGACCCAAAATGATGAACTGGATGTACAAATCCGTTGTGCGATTTATCAGCTATTATATAGTAACCATTTTAGATTTACTCTCTTTAAAGACCTTTAGAAAAAGTGAAGCAATAAAGTGGGCAATGAAAGGCATACAAGGAACAGAATATGAAGTACGGCGAGCTGGTTGGGTATCTCAGCATGTGTGCTTTATCAACAAGTTGGCAGTCATGGACAAATGCAGAGATTGTATCCCCACGAGGATCATCGGTATCCTACACTGATAGATCGAAAATGGACAAATAGAAGTCCTTGACTCTTATTAAATTGAGTCAAAGGGCCCAGGGGAAGAAAAGCGGGACGAATCCTTTCATACGGCCACAACATTTTATAGGTTTCCGAAAAATCCATCAAGTAATGATCATAAAGAATTGGGAAATAGAGAAACTTCCGTTTCTGCAGGGATCCACCAAACGCCTCATCTGTGAGTGCAAGGCTATTACATAAAGGCTATGGTATTTAAATTCAAGTAATTTAAAGCCAGATAGGTCAAAGTGTTATCGAGGTAGATTCACGAACTTTATACTTTAGCTCTAATCTAATCTAAATGCAAAGATGTGCAAATGGATTTACAAAAAAATATCAGGTGTTGTTTAAACATTTTTTATTA
Organism: Diorhabda sublineata; assembly: GCF_026230105.1. NCBI lineage: Eukaryota > Metazoa > Arthropoda > Insecta > Coleoptera > Chrysomelidae > Diorhabda > Diorhabda sublineata. The sequence goes on from NC_079481.1 coordinate 28,653,698, forward strand.
CTAAATTTCTTGATAAATTCTGTTATTTTATTATTTTATATTGTTTTTAATTTAATTTTCAATATTGTATGATAATTTTTAATTCGTTATGGCATTCAACAGTTAAAAAAGAATTCGATAGAAATCCTTAACTTTTGAACAACTAATTATTTAAATATTATTAACAACCAGTTACGACAATCAGTTATTTAAGACAAAATTTTTATTCTATTATTTAAACCGAGTGACTTTAGTTGATTGGTGTATTCGTACTTTGAAATATACGTAAGATAAGACATAAGTTTGAAGAGTTCCTCTAAAACTCAATCTTATCATCTGGCATTTTCGAAAAAAATCATTTTGAATACCGTGGTGGGGTCCACTTTAAAAAAACCGAGTTTTCGTTCATATTTTGTATATTTGTAAATAGGAAATTAATTTAAAAAAATAAATTAACAATATTAAGTTTGTATATATTTGAAAAATTATAATTATATTGAACGTTGAGAATCGGCTGTTGTAAAAACTTGTTAAAAAAAGCTCATCGATATCCAGGGAAAACCATTGACCTAATTTTCTATTTGTTGCCAAGTTTTAAACTAAGATATAAAAGAAAGTTTACGCGTATATGTACAATTGTCAATGGCAAACCCTGTATATTGTCCTCTCCCTCTAATTTGCACATAACTTTTTAACACGTAAATCTATTTTTATAAACAAATTATTTAAATTTTCGGCAGAAATGTACAGCTGTGAACATTATCATTACCTAATGTTTGAATAGTTCCTACTAAATGTTTTAAAGTACCAGAAGAATATTATAACGTTTCGTGAGAAAATTCGGTCTGTTATCTACTGTCAATTAATAGTTTATCGTTCTATGTTCAACTGTCAATCACAAAACTAGTAGTTTTACCACGGAATGCATTCTAACCAACTTATTTCCATTCTACTGTAAACTGATTTCCACTGCGCGTATCGATTAAAATCGATTAATTTAAAAACAAGGAAGTGTATGAAAAAAATATTTTTCCTTAAAATCACATTTTTAAACATTCTTTTCTTCCAATATGTATAAACAAAATTACTGTTCAAGGAATGAATTTCTTATCGAAACTAATAATGTGATTACATACAACTTATTTGCGCATTTTATTTAAAAATAGTTGCCTTCAAGGGCAACGGAATAATTATAGCGGTCATACCATTTTTAAAGTAGGATTTGGCGACAAATTTTTGTCCACAAGCACTCTTCTGAGGTCTAAAAAGTCGCTGGGAATTAGATCCAGAAATACTGTGGACACTGAAACAAATCATCAAATTTTTCATCATCTGTATCAATTTGTAGACACGGTGCATTAACTTGATGAAATAGCACAGCTCCAGCTTCCTTCTAACCATACTTTGATCTCAATTCTCAAATCAGTCTCGCCATATTTGGGACACGCATAACTTCTAAAGCCTCATACATCTTTGAGCGCTCTATCGTATCGTAAGTTTGATTATAATCTATGAACAGTTTATGTAGTTCTAGTTTATACTCTTGGTTTTTCCTCTGTATTGTTTCTGTGAGGTTAAAAAGTAGAATGGATAAATAATAGACCCGCTCAGGCGATATTTTTCCTTGAAAACTTCCCGATAACCTACCTTCCAACAATACTTTGATCTTAGTTCTATCCAAAGTCAGCCTCATCAATCTTTTTTTGAAACACGTATAACTTATGAAACCTCATACAACTTTTGTCCTCTTTATAGTAGTTCTAGATTTTGGTTTTTACTCTGTGTTGTTTGTAAAGTAAAAATCTGGTCCATCGTACTTTTCTCTTCCCTAAAACCTCCTTGTATCTATCTACTTCTTGGTTATTGATTGTTTTTTTTTCTTATTACCCTGGCCAAAACTTTGGAGGTTCTTAATCGCGGTTTAGCCTCCTCTACGTCACCATAATGAGTTATAAGAACTGAAAATAAGTTACAGGGGTCTTTGGTGTGAATTTGAAAGATAGTTAATGCTAGGAAAAGATGTGTACGCCAACTCAATCATTATTTTATTAATGAATGTTAAATGATTCATTTCATTTTATTATTTATTGGTAGTAATATTATTTTTTTAAGAATATATGACCATTTCTATTTCCATTATACGAGTATTGGGTCAACTTTCGCATAAAATATATGAAAAAATGTCACGTCATATACCTGTGGGTGTAGGTCAACAATTGACCTTTTGCAATTTTATGCTCTCGGCTGCTAATAGACCATCTTAACGATCTAATAGAAAGCCAAATCATACCTAGAGGTACTTTATATAACGAAGATGATCTACTTCACACAAATAACAAACATATAAAATCCATTGAATATATACAGAGCGGCTCCTCTAAATTGGAAACGCATACTAAAATTTTAAACATTACTCAAGACAAATTTGAGGTTATTATCCACATTTTTAATAGGGAAATAAATGGATAACACTCTTAAACTTTCGAAAATACTTCATCATTCAATAAAAATAAAATCAGGCTCCCCGATAAAGATAAAGAATAAATTTACTTGTTGGAGTCCAACTAAAAACCTCATTTAACCTCAACATAAAAGACAAAGCGTATAATTTGGGAATTGGGATGGAAAACATAAGAATTAAGAATGTCTATGAACCAATAGTTTCTTTCCAACGAAAATTCAACTCTCTGGTTTGGTGCGATGGTTGATATCGGTCTAAACTGTTTGGGCAAAAGCTGTAAAAATTTAGATCTCTACTAGACGTTGCGCTTGATTGGAAAAAGTCGAACCTCTTTTCGACGATCTCGGCAACGTCAGTTTTCAATGACATCGTTCCTAAAATTAGATATATCGTCCTTCATAGTCGAAATCTTCTCATCCATATCGGCAGAATTGGATGAGATCAAGGTGTGAAACTCGTCTTTGAATAGATCAGTTTCTGGATCGGATCCTTCACTTACCAATCTTTCTACTAATTCAATCTTCTTACCGAATGTTTCCAACTCGCGATTTTTCAATTCTGCTTTTAGTCCCGTCACTTCTATACGCTCAGGCGCGTCGAAATCTTTTCGTCCATATCGGCAGAATTGGATGAGATCAAGGTGTGAAACTCGTCTTTGAATAGATCAGTTTCTGGATCGGATCCTTCACTTACCAGTCGCTCTACTAATTCAATCTTCTTACCGAATGTTTCCAACTCGCGATTTTTCAATTCTGCTTTTAGTCCCGTCACTTTTAGGTCGCTCAGGCGCGTCGAAATTTTCTCATCCATATCGGCAGAATTGGATGAGATCAAGGTGTGAAACTCGTCTTTGAATAGATCAGTTTCTGGATCGGATCCTTCACTTACCAGTCTTTCTACTAATTCAATCTTCTTACCGAATGTTTCCAACTCGCGATTTTTCAATTCTGCTTTTAGTCCCGTCACTTTTAGGTCGCTCAGGCGCGTCGAAATTTTCTCATCCATATCGGCAGAATTGGATGAGATCAAGGTGTGAAACTCGTCTTTGAATAGATCAGTTTCTGGATCGGATCCTTCACTTACCAGTCTTTCTAATAATTCAATCTTCTTACCGAATGTTTCCAACTCGCGATTTTTCAATTCTGCTTTTAGTCCCGTCACTTTTAGGTCGCTCAGGCGCGTCGAAATTTTCTCATCCATATCGGCAGAATTGGATGAGATCAAGGTGTGAAACTCGTCTTTGAATAGATCAGTTTCTGGATCGGATCCTTCACTTACCAGTCTTTCTAATAATTCAATCTTCTTACCGAATGTTTCCAACTCGCGATTTTTCAATTCTGCTTTTAGTCCCGTCACTTTTAGGTCGCTCAGGCGCGTCGAAATTTTCTCATCCATATCGGCAGAATTGGATGAGATCAAGGTGTGAAACTCGTCTTTGAATAGATCAGTTTCTGGATCGGATCCTTCACTTACCAGTCTTTCTACTAATTCAATCTTCTTACCGAATGTTTCCAACTCGCGATTTTTCAATTCTGCTTTTAGTCCCGTCACTTTTAGGTCGCTCAGGCGCGTCGAAATTTTCTCATCCATATCGGCAGAATTGGATGAGATCAAGGTGTGAAACTCGTCTTTGAATAGATCAGTTTCTGGATCGGATCCTTCACTTACCAGTCTTTCTAATAATTCAATCTTCTTACCGAATGTTTCCAACTCGCGATTTTTCAATTCTGCTTTTAGTCCCGTCACTTTTAGGTCGCTCAGGCGCGTCGAAATTTTCTCATCCATATCGGCAGAATTGGATGAGATCAAGGTGTGAAACTCGTCTTTGAATAGATCAGTTTCTGGATCGGATCCTTCACTTACCAGTCGCTCTACTAATTCAATCTTCTTACCGAATGTTTCCAACTCGCGATTTTTCAATTCTGCTTTTAGTCCCGTCACTTTTAGGTCGCTCAGGCGCGTCGAAATTTTCTCATCCATATCGGCAGAATTGGATGAGATCAAGGTGTGAAACTCGTCTTTGAATAGATCAGTTTCTAGATCGGATCCTTCACTTACCAATCTTTCTACTAATTCAATCTTCTTACCGAATGTTTCCAACTCGCATTTTTCAATTCTGCTTTTAGTCCCGTCACTTTTAGGTCGCTCAGGCTCGTCGAAATTTTCTCATCCATATCGGCAGAATTGGATGAGATCAAGGTGTGAAACTCGTCTTTGAATAGATCAGTTTCTGGATCGGATCCTTCACTTACCAGTCTTTCTACTAATTCAATCTTCTTACCGAATGTTTCCAACTCGCGTTTTTCAATTCTGCTTTTAGTCCCGTCACTTCTAGGTCGCTCAGGCGCGTCGAAATCTTTTCGTCCATATCGGCAGAATTGGAGGAGATCAAAGTGGGAAACTCGTCTTTGAATAGATCAGTTTCTGGATCGGATCCTTCACTTACCAGTCTTTCTAATAATTCAATCTTCTTACCGAATGTTTCCAACTCGCGATTTTTCAATTCTGCTTTTAGTCCCGTCACTTTTAGGTCGCTCAGGCGCGTCGAAATTTTCTCATCCATATCGGCAGAATTGGATGAGATCAAGGTGTGAAACTCGTCTTTGAATAGATCAGTTTCTGGATCGGATCCTTCACTTACCAATCTTTCTACTAATTCAATCTTCTTACCGAATGTTTCCAACTCGCGATTTTTCAATTCTGCTTTTAGTCCCGTCACTTTTAGGTCGCTCAGGCTCGTCGAAATTTTCTCATCCATATCGGCAGAATTGGATGAGATCAAGGTGTGAAACTCGTCTTTGAATAGATCAGTTTCTAGATCGGATCCTTCACTTACCAATCTTTCTACTAAATCAATCTTCTTACCGAATGTTTCCAACTCGCGTTTTTCAATTCTGCTTTTAGTCCCGTGACTTTTAGGTCGCTCAGGCTGATAGTCATGTTTCTGTCACTATTTATTTACAATACCCCACACCAGATACCAATGTTAAGAATAATTAGTACGATGAAGAAAAAATAATGAATTTAACTATGGCACTGCAAGGACACGCTGTACTCCAGACGACACCTCTCGAAGAAACTGATGACTTCGAGTTGAAGAACATGCGGTATGGTCATGAACATCTAGAATACTTGTACCGAACCGAAGACAGAAGTGTGACGAAACTTTTTACCAGAGAATGTTGGGGCATCCATTTTATATAATAGAAAATATGGCGAATAGTTTATTACAAAAAATTTAAATCTTTAAATTCGGAATGCTGCTTACAAATATGTCAATAGAAAAAGAATAATTCAAATGAGTAAATCTTTGAGTATAAACTGTTTTTTTCTAAGGTGTTATAAACAGAAATAATCACGCGAGAATATTTACAGGTTATACCAACATGTTTGTATGTAAACATTGTGGTGGAATAGTTTATAGAATAATCCCTAATTAACTATGAAAATTCTTTATACCCAAAATAGAAAAATATTCTTCTGGTACATCGTTGAATGCGAAACTTACGTGATATTTTAACAAAAAAGATATTGCGTACTAAAATTTGAATAACTGTTTTTTCACTGTTTGTTCCCTTTTTCGCACTGCTAAATATTTTTGGATTTTCATCAATCAAGGAGGCTGTTGTTTCATTATTAATGTGATATTTGACTACATATTACGATATTAAACTACTGTTGTCCCCCCAATGGAGAAAAAACCCTATTCTAGAGTGACATTAAGGTCCGTCAAAAATTTAATTACGTAAAATTTTATTCCACCGAAAAAAAAATGTAGTTCTTCGTGGATTTCGCTTCTATTCCACCAAAAAAAAACTATCAATGTCGTTAAAGTTGATACAAAGTTATTTTTGATGGATTTTGTCTATTGTCACTCGGAAAATGTATATGTTAATTGTTATAATATATTAAAAAATTTACTAAAATCATAAAAAATGACATTGATGTAATACATGGTTGTGTCAGCTGTTATCGATCTTACAGAATCAAGAAAAATAAAAACTGCTGATTTAAATATTCCCGAGTTTTATTTAAAATTCCCTATACGTAGTTTATAATTAGATGGACGTGAAGAAATAATGTAACTTGAGTAAGCTAAGGCTCGACTATCGAAAATTCTGGTATCATCAAAAGTTTTTTCAAACCTCAACCGTATTTCAAATGATGACAATCTAATCTCGTAAATACTGAAACGTCGGTATACTAAAAAAAGCAAAGTGGGCCGTTAAATTCATAAATAAAAAAGAAATATCCAAAGACACCGAACTAAAAATATTCGCAAAATTGTATAGACCAATTCTAACATCGGATGTCAATCTTGGGAATTGACATATAACGACAAAAAATTAAAATTCTGGCGATAGAGATGATATATTTAATAATAGTGGAAAGAGTCTTCTTCTTCTTCTTCTTCTTCTTCTTCTTACGTTAGGACTAGGTCTAACTAGCATCATAACTACTCCTGAGGACCACCTTTCATACTACCTTATAGGGGGTCGTCCAGGAGGTCGAGCTGTATCTGGTTTTTTTTCGTTTGCAATTTTTGCTAACCGTTCATTTGGCATTCTGTCAACATGGTCTCTCCATTCTCTTCTGCGGCTCCTCGCCCAGTGGAAAGAGTGAGAAATAGAGGAAAGACAATTCTAGGGACACTTACAATAGATGAGAGCAGGTTTTTCTGGAACCAATATCTTCGAAGTCAAAGTTATTTGAATACTTTGTAAGAAAAATTTAGATTTCAAGCTATAGATAATTCCATGGTTATTCCGCAGAGCAGCTATCTCGAATTATGCCAAGCAGCGTTTACCTTTGAAGTTTGCTCTTCAATAAATCACACTCATAATATTCCAAACCTTGTTAGTTCTGAACAATATAACAATGGATAAAGTACATACGACGAAATTCAGTATTTGCGCATCTTCTTCCTAGTTGGTGCTTGCAATATCATGTCTAACCATTTTATAACGACATAAAGGTTGGTCCAACCAAAAGGCACGATGTTAATTGTAAATAAAACAAAAAGTTTTCAGAGAATTAAGTTAATAATTTTTATAATGATAGAAGGATCTCTCTGACAATAATGGTCGAAACAAAATATCGGCCAAATGTTCGCCACTGCTTCGGTGGCATACCTCTACACGATGGTCCATATTTTCAGTGACCCTGAGACATAATTGAGGTTCAATATCGTTAATGTGCCGAATTATCTCTCATCCTTTAGCTCTTGAATTGTTATTGGCTTATTGACGTACACTTTTTCTTTCAAATATTCCCAAAGAAAGAAGTCCAACGGTGTCAAATCACATGATCTTGGCGGTCAATTAACATAGCCACGTCGTGAGATAACACGACCATTGAATTTCTCGCGCAAAAGAGCCTTTGTTTCGTTGGCTGTGTGGCAAGTGGCACCATCCTGTTGGAACCACATATCGTTCAGGTCCATATCCTCAGTTTCTGGCCACAAGAAGTCCGTTATTATCTCGCGATAGCGAACACCATTCACGGTAACTGCTTGGCCGATCTCATTCTCGAAGAAGTACGCCTCCAGCCCATGAACCGCACCAAAGAGTCACTCTTTGTGGAAGCATCGACTTTTCAACAATCACTCGTGGATTCTCATTTGCCCAAATGCGACAATTCTGCTTGTTATCGAATCCACTGAGGTGAAAGTGTGCCTCGTCGCTGAAGATGATTTTCTTTGTAAAGTCACCATTCATTTCTGTCTGTTCCATTCGGCGTTTTGACGACGCTTGAAATGGTCAGTAGGCTTCAGCTCTTGAGTCAATTGAACCTTGTAAACGTGTTAATTCAAATCTTTGTCCAAAATTGTTGAGCACGACGACGAATCGAGGTTGACGACTCTTCTGCCACACTATCGCGAACATCAGCAATGTTATCCGCAGCACGAACGGGGCGAGCATGTACAACTGTTTTCACATTTCCTATAGACCCGATTTGCTGAAATTTGCGCATAATACTCCTGATTGTGGACACATTTGGTCGATTATGCTGACCAAAAAAATCACGAAGTCGCCCATTTTGTTAAAAGACTTTAACAATCCTAACGCGCTGCTCAATTGTGTACCTCTCCATGCTTGAATTTGTCAAACACTGAAACAAAGAAATTGGGCAAAAAACTTGACGTTAAGGTGCGACTCATCATCAACATCGTGCATTATAATTGGACCACCTTTATTAATGACACATTAATGTGAAGTTAGTACCGAAACAGACAAAGAAAGCTGGCCCTGCGGCTCAAGATTTCGTCTTATCTGGACATAAAATATCACCACCATTGAGCTTAGAACCAATATGTCCTGGCATAGTCACGTGGCCGAATTAGCTAAGGCAACTTCACAAAAACTTGGAGCCTTCTTTAAGACCAAAAATCGCCATAGCTTCAAGTCCTCCACAAAGCCCAGCATCGTCCATCTTTGAAGTATTGTTCGCACCAAACACAACCTAAGGATGCCCGACTTAATACAGAAGAGAGTAATTTGACTTATAGGCGATCCAGAGTTGACCAGAAGCTTAAACAATTTGAAGCATAGCAGAAAGTTCGCCGATTTGACTATAATTTCTGATACTACCACGTCAGGTGCTCTTCCGAGCTCTCCAACGTGATCCTACCTAGAGCAGTATCTGCAAGACCTACTTGACAGACAAGTTTCAGTTCAGAACCACAACTTATCGGGACCCTTGCACGTCTCAAGGATTTCAATATCCACAGGTTCTGCTTACATAAAAAAATAAAGTTAAATAATGTGTAACAAGCTCTTTGTAAGCTAATAGTTTGTGGTGAATCACAAATCCTTTGATTTTCAGTCATTTTATCAAAATCTTAGCGCCCCTTTTTTCGATTAGTAACATCCACGGTGAAGTTGGTTGTTAACGCATAAGCTCTAACGCCAATTTTAAATGGTCTGTCATTTGTCTTTCTGTCTGTCATCGTATTCAAATATTTTATAATAAATATCGAAACCTAATAAAAAAGAAGAAGACAAACGCTCGCATACATCACGTCTGTTGGTGTTTAGTTGTCGTTGTTTTTTTTCCGTTCCTAAATTTAAAAATTATCACACGTTGGACGTTTATTAACCTTTTTATGTAAAGGGCAAAGCACGACGGTCATCTGTTATATACAAGTAACAATTCTTTAGGCAACAAAGAGGCCATATATATTCCACGCCCGCCATCCCATACAAAAGAATGAACTAGTGCAGTTCACTTCAGGTGACACAAACACACTCATACACTAAAGTCAAAATCACGAGAGGTAGAGGGAGAGGATCAGACACATCAAGACCATTGACAAACCACAAATACAGAGGCGGGCTGCGGTAATGAGAGAATAGAGAAATTTAAAAATCAGAGGTGGATTTTTTAATTCTTTTGTAATTTATTCAACTAGTTCTTTGCAACGTGTAAATTGTGACACGGAATTAATTTGGTTTTCATTACATTTGTCATAGTTGTCTGCCATTGTTTTATAAAGGATACCTTTGTGATGAATTTCTTAATTACTTTTATCAAATCGCAAATGGATCTGGTAAATATCAAATGAACCGGTCCTGATTCTAATAGGGAGAGATCATCCCACGTACCCCAATACAAAATGACTTGTTTTCTCTGTTCACAGTGTACGACCGTTTAGGAAACTTGTCTTTTCTTCAACACGAAGTCTCCTCTTGCTCGATTATTAAAGGCTTGGTTAAGGAGGGGCGCGTGCTACGAATATTGTGTGTGACGTCACGCGCGTGGCGCACTTAGATCTCAGTGCCCACCTAATAAGTTGATCCTGCGCCGACTGCGACCGTTGTTAACTTGGGGTTAGTTCGAAATGAAATTAGGACAATAGCCAATTCGACATAACTTTTATTAAAACTATTATAATATTTATATATAGTTGATTTATTAACTAGGAGAAGTACGTGATTAGATGAAATAGCACATATGAACGAAAAAAATAAACCATGGACCACCTAAGGTTGTCTCTAACTTTGGAAATGCAAGGCTTCAAATTTGTTAAAATATTGAAAAACTTATGCTCAATTAAAAAATCACTCAAGTTGAAATAATGGATATATTGATCTCTAATTTTGAAGAGCTGTTCTTAAAGGGTCTTTACATAGGGGAAAAAATCTGGACCATGCTTAGGGTCATGGTTTTGGAAATACAAGGTTTCAAATTTGTTAAAATATCTAAAAACTTATGCTCAATTAAAAAATCACTCAGGCTGAAATAATGGATATATTGATCTCTAATTTTGAGGAGGTATTCTCAAAGGGTCTTTACAAGGAGAAAAAAATCTGGATGATGCTTAGGGTCATGGTTTTGGAAATACAAGGCTTCTAATTTGTTAAAATATTGAAAAACATATGCTCAATTAAAAAATCACTCAGGCTGAAATAATGGATATATTGATCTCTAATTTTGAAGAGGTATTCTCAAAGGGCCTTTACATAGGGGAAAAAATCTGGACGACGCTTAGGGTCATGGTTTTGGAAATACAAGGCTTCTAATTTGTTAAAATATTGAAAAACTTATGCTCAATTGAAAAATCACTCAAGTTGAAATAATGGATATATTGATCTCTAATTTTGAAGAGCTGTTCTTAAAGGGTCTTTACATAGGGGAAAAAATCTGGACCATGCTTAGGGTCATGGTTTTGGAAATACAAGGTTTCAAATTTGTTAAAATATCTAAAAACTTATGCTCAATTAAAAAATCACTCAGGCTGAAATAATGGATATATTGATCTCTAATTTTGAAGAGGTATTCTCTAAGGGTCTTTACAAGGAGGAAAAAATCTGGATGATGCTTAGGGTCATGGTTTTGGAAATACAAGGCTTCTAATTTGTTAAAATATTGAAAAACATATGCTCAATTAAAAAATTACTCAGGCTGAAATAATGGATATATTGATCTCTAATTTTGAAGAGCTGTTCTTAAAGGGTTTTTACATAGGGAAAAAAATCTGGACCATGCTTAGGGTCATGGTTTTGGAAATACAAGGTTTCAAATTTGTTAAAATATCTAAAAACTTATGCTCAATTAAAAAATCACTCAGGCTGAAATAATGGATATATTGATCTCTAATTTTGAAGAGGTATTCTCTAAGGGTCTTTACAAGGAGGAAAAAATCTGGATGATGCTTAGGGTCATGGTTTTGGAAATACAAGGCTTCTAATTTGTTAAAATATTGAAAAACATATGCTCAATTAAAAAATTACTCAGGCTGAAATAATGGATATATTGATCTCTAATTTTGAAGAGCTGTTCTTAAAGGGTTTTTACATAGGGGAAAAAATCTGGACCATGCTTAGGGTCATGGTTTTGGAAATACAAGGTTTCAAATTTGTTAAAATATCTAAAAACTTATGCTCAATTAAAAAATCACTCAGGCTGAAATAATGGATATATTGATCTCTAATTTTGAAGAGGTATTCTCTAAGGGTCTTTACAAGGAGGAAAAAATCTGGATGATGCTTAGGGTCATGGTTTTGGAAATACAAGGCTTCTAATTTGTTAAAATATTGAAAAACATATGCTCAATTAAAAAATCACTCAAGTTGAAATAATGGATATATTGATCTCTAATTTTGAAGAGCTGTTCTTAAAGGGTCTTTACATAGGGGAAAAAATCTGGACCATGCTTAGGGTCATGGTTTTGGAAATACAAGGTTTCAAATTTGTTAAAATATCTAAAAACTTATGCTCAATTAAAAAATCACTCAGGCTGAAATAATGGATATATTAATCTCTAATTTTGAAGAGGTATTCTCTAAGGGTCTTTACAAGGAGGAAAAAATCTGGATGATGCTTAGGGTTATGGTTTTGGAAATACAAGGCTTCTAATTTGTTAAAATATTGAAAAACATATGCTCAATTAAAAAATCACTCAAGTTGAAATAATGGATATATTGATCTCTAATTTTGAAGAGCTGTTCTCAAAGGGTCTTTACATAGGGGAAAAAATCTGGACGATGCTTAGGGTTATGGTTTTGGAAATACAAGGCTTCTAATTTGTTAAAATATTGAAAAACATATGCTCAATTAAAAAATCACTCAAGTTGAAATAATGGATATATTGATCTCTAATTTTGAAGAGCTGTTCTCAAAGGGTCTTTACATAGGGGAAAAAATCTGGACGTTGCTTAAGGTTATGGTTTTGGAAATACAAGGCTTCTAATTTGTTAAAATATTGAAAAACATATGCTCAATTAAAAAATCACTCAAGTTGAAATAATGGATATATTGATCTCTAATTTTGAAGAGCTGTTCTCAAAGGGTCTTTACATAGGGGAAAAAATCTGGACGTTGCTTAAGGTTATGGTTTTGGAAATACAAGGCTTCTAATTTGTTAAAATATTGAAAAACATATGCTCAATTAAAAAATCACTCAAGTTGAAATAATAGATATATTGATCTCTAATTTTGAAGAGCTGTTCTTAAAGGGTCTTTACATAGGGGAAAAAATCTGGACCATGCTTAGGGTCATGGTTTTGGAAATACAAGGTTTCAAATTTGTTAAAATATCTAAAAACTTATGCTCAATTAAAAAATCACTCAGGCTGAAATAATGGATATATTAATCTCTAATTTTGAAGAGGTATTCTCTAAGGGTCTTTACAAGGAGGAAAAAATCTGGATGATGCTTAGGGTCATGGTTTTGGAAATACAAGGCTTCTAATTTGTTAAAATATTGAAAAACATATGCTCAATTGAAAAATCACTCAGGCTGAAATAATGGATATATTGATCTCTAATTTTGAAGAGGTATTCTCAAAGGGCCTTTACATAGGGGAAAAAATCTGGACCATGCTTAGGGTCATGGTTTTGGAAATACAAGGTTTCAAATTTGTTAAAATATCTAAAAACTTATGCTCAATTAAAAAATCACTCAGGCTGAAATAATGGATATATTAATCTCTAATTTTGAAGAGGTATTCTCTAAGGGTCTTTACAAGGAGGAAAAAATCTGGATGATGCTTAGGGTCATGGTTTTGGAAATACAAGGCTTCTAATTTGTTAAAATATTGAAAAACATATGCTCAATTGAAAAATCACTCAGGCTGAAATAATGGATATATTGATCTCTAATTTTGAAGAGGTATTCTCAAAGGGCCTTTACATAGGGGAAAAAATCTGGACGACGCTTAGGGTCATGGTTTTGGAAATACAAGGCTTCTAATTTGTTAAAATATTGAAAAACATATGCTCAATTAAAAAATCACTCAAGTTGAAATAATGGATATATTGATCTCTAATTTTGAAGAGCTGTTCTTAAAGGGTCTTTACATAGGGGAAAAAATCTGGACCATGCTTAGGGTCATGGTTTTGGAAATACAAGGTTTCAAATTTGTTAAAATATCTAAAAACTTATGCTCAATTAAAAAATCACTCAGGCTGAAATAATGGATATATTGATCTCTAATTTTGAAGAGGTATTCTCTAAGGGTCTTTACAAGGAGGAAAAAATCTGGATGATGCTTAGGGTCATGGTTTTGGAAATACAAGGCTTCTAATTTGTTAAAATATTGAAAAACATATGCTCAATTAAAAAATCACTCAAGTTGAAATAATGGATATATTGATCTCTAATTTTGAAGAGCTGTTCTTAAAGGGTCTTTACATAGGGGAAAAAATCTGGACCATGCTTAGGGTCATGGTTTTGGAAATACAAGGTTTCAAATTTGTTAAAATATCTAAAAACTTATGCTCAATTAAAAAATCACTCAGGCTGAAATAATGGATATATTAATCTCTAATTTTGAAGAGGTATTCTCTAAGGGTCTTTACAAGGAGGAAAAAATCTGGATGATGCTTAGGGTCATGGTTTTGGAAATACAAGGCTTCTAATTTGTTAAAATATTGAAAAACATGTGCTCAATTGAAAAATCACTCAGGCTGAAATAATGGATATATTGATCTCTAATTTTGAAGAGGTATTCTCAAAGGGCCTTTACATAGGGGAAAAAATCTGGACGACGCTTAGGGTCATGTTTTTGGAAATACAAGGCTTCTAATTTGTTAAAATATTGAAAAACATATGCTCAATTAAAAAATCACTCAAGTTGAAATAATGGATATATTGATCTCTAATTTTGAAGAGCTGTTCTTAAAGGGTCTTTACATAGGGGAAAAAATCTGGACCATGCTTAGGGTCATGGTTTTGGAAATACAAGGTTTCAAATTTGTTAAAATATCTAAAAACTTATGCTCAATTAAAAAATCACTCAGGCTGAAATAATGGATATATTGATCTCTAATTTTGAAGAGGTATTCTCTAAGGGTCTTTACAAGGAGGAAAAAATCTGGATGATGCTTAGGGTCATGGTTTTGGAAATACAAGGCTTCTAATTTGTTAAAATATTGAAAAACATATGCTCAATTAAAAAATCACTCAGGCTGAAATAATGGATATATTGATCTCTAATTTTGAAGAGCTGTTCTTAAAGGGTCTTTACATAGGGGAAAAAATCTGGACGATGCTTAGGGTGATGGTTTTGGAAATACAAGGCTTCTAATTTGTTAAAATATTGAAAAACTTATGCTCAATTAAAAAATCACTCAGGCTGAAATAATGGATATATTAATCTCTAATTTTGAAGAGCTGTTCTTAAAGGGTCTTTACATAGGGGAAAAAATCTGGACGATGCTTAGGGTTATGGTTTTGGAAATACAAGGCTTCCAATTTGTTAAAATATTGAAAAACATATGCTCAATTAAAAAATCACTCAAGTTGAAATAATGGATATATTGATCTCTAATTTTGAAGAGCTGTTCTTAAAGGGTCTTTACATAGGGGAAAAAATCTGGACGATGCTTAGGGTTATGGTTTTGGAAATACAAGGCTTCCAATTTGTTAAAATATTGAAAAACATATGCTCAATTAAAAAATCACTCAAGTTGAAATAATGGATATATTGATCTCTAATTTTGAAGAGGTTTTCTCAAAGGGTCTTTACATAGGGGAAAAAATCTGGACGATGCTTAAGGTTATGGTTTTGGAAATACAAGGCTTCTAATTTGTTAAAATATTGAAAAACATATGCTCAATTGAAAAATCACTCAGGCTGAAATAATGGATATATTGATCTCTAATTTTGAAGAGCTGTTCTTAAAGGGTCTTTACATAGGGGAAAAAATCTGGACGACGCTTAGGGTCATGGTTTTGGAAATACAAGGCTTCTAATTTGTTAAAATATTGAAAAACATATGCTCAATTGAAAAATCACTCAGGCTGAAATAATGGATATATTGATCTCTAATTTTGAAGAGCTGTTCTTAAAGGGTCTTTACATAGGGGAAAAAATCTGGACGACGCTTAGGGTCATGGTTTTGGAAATACAAGGCTTCTAATTTGTTAAAATATTGAAAAACATATGCTCAATTAAAAAATCACTCAAGTTGAAATAATGGATATATTAATCTCTAATTTTGAAGAGGTATTCTCTAAGGGTCTTTACAAGGAGGAAAAAATCTGGATGATGCTTAGGGTCATGGTTTTGGAAATACAAGGCTTCTAATTTGTTAAAATATTGAAAAACATATGCTCAATTAAAAAATCACTCAGGCTGAAATAATGGATATATTGATCTCTAATTTTGAAGAGCTGTTCTTAAAGGGTCTTTACATAGGGGAAAAAATCTGGACCATGCTTAGGGTCATGGTTTTGGAAATACAAGGTTTCAAATTTGTTAAAATATCTAAAAACTTATGCTCAATTAAAAAATCACTCAGGCTGAAATAATGGATATATTGATCTCTAATTTTGAAGAGGTATTCTCTAAGGGTCTTTACAAGGAGGAAAAAATCTGGATGATGCTTAGGGTCATGGTTTTGGAAATACAAGGCTTCTAATTTGTTAAAATATTGAAAAACATATGCTCAATTAAAAAATCACTCAAGTTGAAATAATGGATATAT
This sequence comes from Diorhabda sublineata, assembly GCF_026230105.1. Lineage (NCBI taxonomy): Eukaryota > Metazoa > Arthropoda > Insecta > Coleoptera > Chrysomelidae > Diorhabda > Diorhabda sublineata. The sequence goes on from NC_079481.1 coordinate 28,670,070, forward strand.
TGATCTCTAATTTTGAAGAGCTGTTCTTAAAGGGTCTTTACATAGGGGAAAAAATCTGGACCATGCTTAGGGTCATGGTTTTGGAAATACAAGGTTTCAAATTTGTTAAAATATCTAAAAACTTATGCTCAATTAAAAAATCACTCAGGCTGAAATAATGGATATATTGATCTCTAATTTTGAAGAGGTATTCTCTAAGGGTCTTTACAAGGAGGAAAAAATCTGGATGATGCTTAGGGTCATGGTTTTGGAAATACAAGGCTTCTAATTTGTTAAAATATTGAAAAACATATGCTCAATTAAAAAATCACTCAGGCTGAAATAATGGATATATTGATCTCTAATTTTGAAGAGCTGTTCTTAAAGGGTTTTTACATAGGGGAAAAAATCTGGACGATGCTTACGGTTATGGTTTTGGAAATACAAGGTTTCAAATTTGTTAGAATATTAAAAAACTTATGCTTAATTAAAAAATCACTCAGGCTGAAATAATGGGTATATTGAGCTCTAATTTTGAAGAGGTATTCTCAATGGGTCTTTATATGGGAGAAAAAATCTGGACGATGTTTAGGATCATGGTTTTGGGAATACAAGGCTTCAAATTTGTTAAAATATTGAAAAACTTATGCTCAATTGAAAAATCACTCAGGCTGAAATAAGAGAAATATGAAATATCGAATTTCAAAAAAAGATTCTAACATATGCGTTGTATGAGAAAAAAAATCAACAAGTTGCTTATGGTAACGGTTTTTGAACGGCGAGGCTTCAAAGTTGTTAAAATATTAGTAAAAAACATATGCTCGTTTAAAAAATTACTCAGGCTGAAATAATGGAAATATTGAGTTTAAATTTTAAACGATTGTTCTCTTAGGGACATTGCATGAGAAAAAAATCAGTATGCTAGTCAGTTATTTTATATTAGCGATAAACTCATGCTTGTTTAAAAAATCGCTCAACGATTATACTGTTAGGCGGAATTGATCGACGTCCGTCAACGGTCCAAGATCTTGATTCTTGAATCTCGTTTCGTACTCGAACATTGACTCAGCAGCATTCTTTTCCTTTCAAACACCTCAAGTGGTGAAGTGAATCTTTTCTACTATTTTGACTAAATCATTCAATATTTCTATCGACAACACAATGACGAATGCATATTGGATGGACAGCCCTTTTGTATTGGTCGTATTTAATTTTGTTTCCATAATAGAAAGGTTAGGTATCTACCTCTAGTGAATACAATTCATTAACTTTGGAAACATATGGTTTTTCACTTATATGAATATTATTTAAATGGTGGATTTTATATTGACACGCGTGGTCGAGTCGCTTCGGAAATTTCCGATGTGCTTTCGGAAATATCGAACGAAATTTTGATCACGAGTGAAATTTCGAGCGCTAGTATTTGTTAGATAACCAATAATTTTTATTGTTTTATTTTTATCGCTTTCACCGCAGTAGAATTATTTACTTTTCTATTTATTTCATCGAAAGTAGTAGTTTTAATATCGTGAACGTTTTTTTATACACAAAAAAAAATATCAACAGATGTTTTAGAAACTTTAAATAACCTCAAAAAATCTCCTGTCAACGAATGATATACAGGTTGGTTTCGAAGTTAATTTACGTTGAAATTTGATTGGAAAATAAATAAACTTAATAATGAAATTGAGAAAACCATTTTAATTGTTACTTATTTGACTTATCAATCCGTTATTAATCTATCAAAACGTTTCCAACAAGCTTTCTATTTATGATAAACTATCCATTTGCATACATGTAATCTTTCAATAAAAGCCACACAATACTCATTAGATATTCATTTAAACATAATAGATGTAATTGAAAAAGTATTTTTTTCAAATCGACTGAATTTAATTCAATTATATCAGTAAGCAAACATCGGTTGATTGAATTTATAACCTGAGGGTTTCTTCTAATCCAACAATATTTGTTATACTGAGACGATAAAATATACGAGGGGTAATCAAGAATATGTTTTTATTAACTTACTTATTTCAATGTTGAAACAATATCAGAAATGTCAGGAATGTTGTCTCGTGATACTGAATGTTCAATACACAGAAAGAGGTAAGCAACAGCGACTTGCTATTGCCGTCGATTCAGTCTCTTGACTTGACTTGACAGGGGTGAGTTTCAATTTCTTCTTCTCTTGCCGTCTTCTCATTGAAGGTTAGCGAACAAATTTTTAAATGCGTCTCAGAGATTTCTTCTTCTTTCTTAATAATTGTCAATAGCTTTCTTTTGTGACCAATGCGTCTTAGACTAGGTAAGTCGTTGGTGGTTCTGTCAGTCCAGGGTATCTTCTGTATTCCTGCCACTATCTTGGACACAACTTTTCATCAACAGTTTTGGTAAAAACAATCGTATTTTCATGAGGATCATACTTCAATTACAGTTACTTAGATAATTCATACGGGTTGAGACTGACAAACAAACCACTGGGAAATTATAACCTGATTTGTTACGAAATTAACCGAGTATTAATTATTTTTCCTAACCAATTTGTCTTATTATTGGGTAAAAAAATTAATAGGTGTCATTAATTAAAAAAAAATATTTATATATTATTTATATCTTTTGGCAACAAAAATTTTCAAATTTGGAGAACATAGACATCGTAAACAGTTTTAACATTCATCAATGTTTCTTTAATTGTGCAAGAAATCGACTGTATAAATGAAGTAATCTGACAGTTTCGGCAATTCGCCCACCTTGCCAGAAACGAATAAGGAAAAACGAGAGTTAAAAACAGCGTCTTAGTAATTATAGCTGTTAAATAAACGAAGAGAGATCATTTATGTTTATATAATGTAGAATATCACTAAACTAAAATAGTTGGATAAATGTATTTTGTGGTAAATATATTTCATTATAATAGAATAAGATTTTGATAATATTTATTCAATTGGATAAAATGACGTATGACAATTGACACGGAACGTTAAAATTAAGATTTGTTATTAATCCAGTGAAAAAACGTCAAAAATATGGTATCACATCCATTAAGGCGCATGAATTTGCGTGAAATTTTTGTCAAAATTCAATAAAATAAAAGTAAGAGCATTTAGAAAGTCGAAAAAAAGATTTGTACGATTAAAATAAAGATCGCGTGATGTTTTAGGATACTTTTTATGTTTTTTAAACCCTTAACCAATGTATTTGAACCCATATTATATCTATGTATATATAGAAAGTTTCCTTCCACCAAAGCAGATGTTGTGTGCCATATCGGTTTTTTTAACAGAGTACTTTATCAAGATGGTACTGTAAGTTTTGTACTAGGTACTACAACAGAGGGTTTCCCGCAAATACTGCTGTGAATACTGTGCTGTTTCCGTTCACGTGTGACGTTTGACGTTTGACATTCGTCCCTATTCATAAACTTGACGTTGCTGCCGTTAACCTAAAATTGTTTTGACGTGTTTACTGTTTTTTGTTTTCATGATATTTCTGTGCTTTTGTTTGTAATCCGGTATTTATAGACGACGTTATGGAGAACAACGAAAAGAAAACAAGCTAAGCCAAAAGACGAAGAAGAAGATAAACAAACAAACAGAAAGGGAAATAAAGGCTATTTTCTATTGATACGAACGTCGATGTTGAAAGTCACCAATCAACAGACCGATTGGTGCATTTCAATGTTTTTAATTTTGTAACAACAAATGTTTCATTTTCTGCTGGATTTTCTTTATCTAATGTATAAGTGACATCTAGAAATAATGTATAATAGAATTAGGAGCTAATACCGTTTTTAAAATACTGATAATTCAACCTGATGGTCTTCTATTTTTCGTTTTATTTTTTAATATTACTAGCGATTATTATATTGGTTATGGTGGTTCGCCAGGTGTGATTACATACTAATCCAATATATATGAATAGAGATATTCATCAAGCAATTTTATTTCTAATTTCTTTACTATGATATTTTATTTATCTTGATCTTCTAGAACACTCTAGCTAATTGTGAGATGTTAACAAATATTTAGGAAGTTATTATCAATTTTAAAGTCCAGTTAATCACACAGACGATGCCGCTTGTCTCATGTGCAGACTCGAATCTGAAGAATCTCTGTTAAATCCATTTGGATCTAATTATATAACATAGAATGTGTGTGGAGTCGTCGACCTGATTTTACAATTATATGGGTTAAGTATTAATAGAGATAACTAGCATGGGCGTACAAAAACATAAAGAAAATTGGGTTAGATCGGCGCATTTCGCTCTATTTTGAATGTTATTCATACTGTTGTTCAGTAACTTTTTCTACAAAACTTTATGTTTAAAATGATCCATGAGGCGGATAGTAACCGTTCCAGGGCGTATATCAATGAGGCTGGTTCAGTCCTAAGTAACATCACAACTGATACAACTTACGCTGGAACTTAAACGAAGGGGCCAACAATTTTACAACTTTGTTGTGAGTTCCAATTTGTAATATTCATAAACAAAGGTAATAACATATACAATAAACATTCAAGTGGAAATTAGATTGATAAAAAAGTTATTTTGACTTCAAGTGGAAAAGGCAATCCCTAGAATGTGCCACCAGATTATAACTGTAATGGTAATGAAAGTTGCGGCAACGTTTGAGTCAGTAACTTAATTTAAATCATTCGTTAGTGGCAGATACTGGTGGTCCCAGGAGTGATATTCATGACTGATATAAAATTGAATTCACCAAATTGTTATCATCTTTAAAATTTACTTGAAGTTACAATGTATGGACTTGGAAGTGGCCCAAATGCGGACATTCGCCACTTTGAAGTGGCTTATCATCTGATTGGTTGTCCGTTTTATTTTCACGGCCACTTATTCAATAAAAATCACTTTGCATTTGAAATTTTTACCACCGTAGCACCACTTTACTTAAGTTTTGATCACATCATTTACGCTGACATTAGTGAAAACGACTTTAAAGCTAAAATATCTTCTGCTTTGGGTGCCCTCTTCTAACGAAGGTTGGCGATAACCCCAGCAAAGTTATTTTTGTCTCTGGCCCTTCTTATCAGCGTCTAAACCGATCCGCTCGCGAATATTCTTCAACCTTGAAGCCTGTCGTTTGCCAGGACCACGTTTTCTCTCGATTTTCCCTTCGATCAGAAGTTGCAAAAGTCTGTATCTATATCTTTTGCTATCAAACATCCCAGATATTTGAATTTCTCTACATTTTCGATGATGCCACCATTTACTTTGATAGACATGGGAGGATAGTTGGATGTTTAGGAGACAATCATGGTTTTGGTCTTTTTTATGTTGATGTTAAGGCCATAATGGAGATCCTGTTCACTGTCTGTTATTAAATCAGCGTTCCTTATATTATCAAGAATTTTTCCTTCGATTTTAACACCTTCTCTTGCTTCATCTAACGCTCTGGCAAAGACTTCTTTTGAATATATGATGTTCTCACCATTGTAGTGCTGAATCAGCCGAGATGTGGCCACACTGTCTCTATCAAACCGCCTGTAAGTGGCTTCAACTAGTTGCCACCTTTTGTCACGACTCAGCCACGTTTCTAAAACGCGATTGAAACATGGTGGCTACCCAATAAATGTTCTGTGGTAGCTAGTGGCTATTACTTGGGGGTTCGGCTTGTCCTGTCCAATTGAACAAGCTCAACGAGGTCTCCTTTAGGAGATTCGTGAAGATTCCACTTCACAGTGCAAGATTTTATCAAGCAGAATCGATCTTTCGCAGTAACTTTACTGTGTATAGAAGTATAAGCTTATTTTTCCTCTTATTTATGTATAAATTTATTCAATTATATATACAGTTTGTTGTATTTAACGTGACACCTTGATTCTTTAATTTTTTTTTAATAAAAAGAAAACAATTTTATATTTCTAGACATCATGTGTGCTACGTTGTGTATTTAGATCAAAATGATTAAAACAAAATAAATAATATCATGAAAGTAGACATATGAGATTAGAATAACATTCTAAACAACGTTTTCTTCGATATCTGTAATGTGATCACACTTTATAAGTGTTCAGAAATTTAAATGTAATATTCAAATAAGACGGGACACACTGTATACTTCAAATGAAATTTAATATTTATTTGCGTGATAGTTTCATAAAAAAAACTGTAGATACGTTAATGATTTAATAAAAATATTGTCCTGCAGTGAAATGTGAATGTTTATACTATCTTGACAAGTTATAATTTTATAAAGAAAATAAATATCACGCGTATTTATCAGCATCTTTAATAACATCATTAGGTAAATCGAAAGATCTTTTAATTATATATTGTAGGTCGGTAATTATCGATGTTTTTTCTTCTCTGTAATTTTATTTTTGTTTCCTATTAAAAACTATCTGTAATCCGTAATTTCTCCGTTAGTAATATGACTAGCATATTTCGCACACTTTTAATCGTTTCAAAAAATAAAGTAAGAAAACAATACGCAGAATCTCGTTGGTATATATGAAAACTAACTACAGTCAAACGTTAACATAACCTCTAATCACTGCCAACTTCAAGTCGTTCAAGTAACGATCTCAAATGGAACGCAAATGAGATACAATTGAATAGAGTAAGTTTTAGAAGTCAGACTTGGTTATATGATGAAAGCCCATCGTGTGTGGTTCTTGATACCCTTTACTACCAACAAGTTCGTTCGTCGGACTTCAAATACTCGATATCGTCGAGGTGTTTGATAAAACGACGGAAAACTTTTGCACCAGCGGTTAAAATTTTTCTACAATACAAGGAATTAATTGAAAATGTGTTAGAAACATGAAACAAATATGTTATTATGATAAAAAATCCAGTTTAACCCCACGTTTGACGAATACACAAGAGAACGTCAAATCGCAACTAAATTAATAAATGTCCACCATCTTAACTTCCTAAATATAACAATTTGAAATTTATTTTTGATTAAAAAATTATCAAAATATGCTTTAAATTACATAAAATAAAAATTCGATTGAAAAATTCATTTTTCCTATCTTTAGAATGTACAGGTTGTCCCTGTAAAAGTTACGGATTGTTAACCATTTAGAATAATTTATTCCGTAAAACACGGACATACCTAATATATATATATATATGACATTACTTTTTTATACGGCTGGAAAAAAATAGTTTCAACCCATTTTATGATGAGTGCAAATCGTCAGGTTTCGTAGTTTTCTTCATATAATACCTATGGGTGTTATTATCTAATGACCCTTACAATGGCCTGATATGAATCGCTTAGACGATTTGTTATCTGCCCAATATACGATTTTTGTTATGATATATCTTTACGACTTCTTGAATTATTGTAGATTGAAAAATTAGTAGATATGGTATAGACCGCTGGTGGGATGTACTTCCGTCTTAAATTAGTGTAAATTCATTCTATTTTATTCCCTTTTTCTTCTTCTTTTTCTTCCGAGTGTATCGGAAAGATTGTTACAGCACGACTAACACCTCGAACATTAGTGTGTCAGCGCTTTATGACTTCTTCTTTATCACCCGTTTTTTCTAAGCAAATGTTATTTTCATATTTCTAATTTCTATTATTTGAAATTAACATTATTTGCTAATTTATATTTCTTATACATATTCTTATTTCCAAATATATTAGAATTTCATAAAATCCCATCTCTACAGGTGAGAAAAGAGATTAGGAACAGGTTATAGACAGAAACGAAATGACCACTCCTACTACTACACAATGTGTGGCTTTTTTTTTATTTCGGAGACATCAAGACACAAAAAATTACATTCGATGTTTCGATACTATTTTCTAGGGGTTTTTCGAAACGTGCAGACAGCTGGGTGTGGTTGGTCGTATTTAAAATAACATTAAGTAAATTGAAATATACGAGAAAGGTGAATTTCGATAAGATAATAACGTTAATGTAACTTATATAACTTATGGGGCCTTCCTGGTTTAAATAAATAGTTGTATAGATACTTGATTATAATATACACTACCGGTCAAAAGTTTTGCCCACCCTATAATACATTCTTGAATTTCAAAATAACGAATTTTTCTTTTTGTCAAACGAAGGTCAAAATGGCGTCTCACAAACCAAAAATAATACTGACCGTTATTTGTTTACTTCATAAGAACCATGTTTATATCTTCTCGGTGAGAGCGACAAGTTTGAACTTGCAAGTACCGGTTAATTTGTTTAACTTTAACCGTGAATTATTTCTTCGGTGTTTATGATTGTAGTTTAGTCCCAGTCGACATTGTGAGACGCTGCAATTTATACTTTGTAGATAGAGACTCAGATCAATGAATCTAGGAATCTGACCTCTATTATGAGGTTGCAGTAAGCTGAAGAACATAAAAATTGGACGCATGAAGGGTGGGAGAGAGTTTATTAAGTGATAAGTCAAAGTTTGAGGTTATTGAGTCAAAGAGAAGAGGTCAAAAGAAGAACAGATGTTAGATCAATGTATTAAACACGGCGGAGGGTATTTTCTTATTCTTTATTAAATCTAATCTTCTTTTTTATGTACGTTTTCTTATTGCATTTCAAATAACACATTTTAGATCACGTCCAAACAACGTTGCCAAATTATAAAAGTGATATTTGAAATGATAAACCTTGTTGCCATCAATTTTACTAAATTTTTTATTTCTTAGAACTTTTTTTTTATAAAAATTCAATTTTTTTCAACAAAAATGAAGATAGGATCCAAATAAAAGGTGTGATTATAAATGAAATTAAGATGAGTTTTTTTTACCCCGTATATGTATTTTTTTTAAATACTCTGTTTATAAAATACGCCTCTGCTTAATGTCATGCCTGTTTATAAAATACGGGTCCACAATAATTTCTGTCCAATATCCTAAATGACACACTTCTTCTAACCGTCATAAACCATCCGCTCTTCTTCTTTTTTTGCGCGTTCGTCGTCTCATTTCCATCGAGTTCGCATAAACAAGTAACTGGCGATATCTAGATTTAAGTCACTTTCAATAACCTGTCAAATAAATTGAGAACGTTTCGTGATATATTATTATTGAACGCGTTGCTTCGGAAAGCAATTAAAATTACTATAACGTTGTCAATCAAATATTATCTATTCGAGATCCCGTGGATTTATTATTACGTAATTAACGCTGATTTCATTTCTATTGTTCAGTGATCTAATTCAGAAACATGAGGTACACGTTGACGTTCCTAAAATAACCTCAAATGTCTTGTTTTATCTATGCGCTAGCCTCAATAAGCAAATGCATTCTTTCGATGATACGTGAAATTCATTGCATCAGTCATATTAATAATAAATTGAATAATTAATTTAGACAAATTGTTTTGTGCAATCAAAATATATTACTTATCAAAAAACAAGCTTTAAATTTAAAGCAACAAATCTTGAAGCCCACACTTGATTCAGTTGGTATAAAAAAGTAAACAGGTGCCAGTAGTATTGGTACTGACCTTATTGGTTTCTCTCGGTGGCGCCACAAACATCCACGTGCTTAACCGAATTTTTACAAACGAGCGTATTAATATTAAAACATTTTCAAAAAGAAACTTTTTTCTTTTTTTTTTACAAATAAAATATGCTGTTTCGCATTTTTAGAATCTACTATATATTTTATGCGGAACAACATAATACGAGGGTCGCCTAAATAGTTTCCAATCAACCATTTTGGACACATACTTTCCGTTTGAGATTCGTATAAGTGAGTAGTTCTTAAGATTTTTCTGAAAATAGAGAAAACTGTGCTGCAATTTCTTTTGATTTTAGACGACGTTTTTCCACAATTTTCTGTAAAATTCCAATTATCTGGAATATTCTACAATGATCTGAAATGCTCTACATACATCTGGATTGATCAAAAATGATCTGTAAAACTCCACATTAATCTTGAGTCTTTCTCAATGATATGTAATGTTCCAAATCTTCCACAATGTTTAAAAACTTCTGCAAAGCTTCAGAATGCTCCACAACGATTTGGAATATTTCACAATAATCTATAGAGTTTCACAATGATCTGGAATATTCCAAAATGATCTGTAAAGTTCCACAATGATCTGGAATATTCCAAAATGATCTGTAAAGTTCCACAATGATCTGGAATGTTCTACAATGATCTGAAATGTCCTACAATGATCTGGAATGTTCTACAATGATCTAAAATATTCTACAATGATCTGGAATGTTCTACAATGATGTGGATTGATCGAAAATGATCTGTAAAACTCCACATTGATCTTGAATCTTTCTCAATGATCTGTAATGTTCCAAATCTTAATGTTTAAAATGTTTAAAAACTTTTACAATGCTTCAGAATGTTCCACAACGACCTGGAATCACCAAAAATGTTCTGAGAAACTTTACAATGATCAAAAATACTTCACAGCAATTTGGAATATTTCACAATAATCTATACAGCTTCACAATGACCTCGAATCTTCTATAATGATCTAAAATCTTCTACAATCTTTTAGAATGCTCTACAATGATCTCGAATGGCCAAAAATGATCTGGAATATTCTACAATGATTTGAAATACTTCATAATGATCTAAAATATTCTACAATGATCTATAGAGTTTTACAATGATCTGTAGAGTTTTACAATGATCAGGAATGTTCTACAATTATCTGGAATCTTTTGCAATGGTTTGGAATGTTCTACAATGATCTGGAATGCTCTGCAATGAGTTAGAATGTTTCACAATGATCTAGAATGTTATACAATGACCTGGGACCTTTCGCAATGATCTATCTGTAAACTTAGAAATTCCAGTGCCAGTGTCACGTTATGTAGATAAATGTTATATTTAAGTTTGTATATTATATCCATTCGTATAGATTCATTTTTAAATTCCTATAATGTGATGAATAATTTGTAATATACAGTAAACGCGAAAGTGTTTTTATATTTTTTGAAATCTATAAAGTTTCGCCATGATCTGGAATATTCCAAAATGATCTGTAAAGCTTTACAATGATTTGAAATCTTTCACGGAGATCTATAAAGTCTCACAATGATTTGACATATTTCCTAATTATCTGGAATATTCCACAATGACCTCGAATCTTTTATAATGATCTAAAATCTTCTACAATCTTTTAGAATGCTCCACAATGACCTCGAATGGCCAAAAATGATCTAGAATATTCTACAAATATCTTTAGAGTTTTACAATGATCTGGAATTTTCCAAAATGATCTGGAATGTTCTACAATTATCTGAAATATTTTGCAATGGTTTGGAATGTTCTACAATGATCTGGAATGCTCTGCAATGAGTAAGAATGTTCTACAATGATCTGGAATGTTCTGCAATGATCTGGAATGTTCTACAATGATCTGGAATGTTCTACAATGATCTGGAATGTTCTACAATGATCTGGAATGTTCTGCAATGATCTGGAATGTTCTACAATGATCTGGAATGGTCTACAATGGTTTGGAATGTTCTACAATGATCTGGAATGCTCTGCAATGAGTTAGAATGTTTCACAATGATCTAGAATGTTCTACAATGACCTGGGACCTTTCTCAATGATCTATCTGTAAACTTAGAAATTCCAGTGCCGGTGTCACGTTATGTAGATAAATATTTTATTTAAGTTTGTAAATTATATCCATTCGTATAGATTCATTTTTAAATTCATGTAATGTGATGAATAATTTGTAATATACAGTAAACGCCAAAGTGTTTTTATATTTTTTGAAATCCGCGGAAAGAAAAAACATTTGTGTCAAATTTACCTCTTTCCAAATAATTTATCGATAAATAATTTCGACTGGCGCCAAATAAATATGCTTAAATATTTAATTTATTCTATTCTAATCTAAAAAGAAAAAACCTCACAAATAGTGAGTTTTAAAATGCGTTTTAATCGCGTAACCAAATATGGGCAGCAGCCATTACGTTTGTATAACTTTCATAATGAATAATAATGAATAAAATAATAGTCAATCGATTAAAAACTAGTTTTCGAATATTTGATTTATGAATATGAAATACAGAAGTCTCGGTTATAAACCATTGGATATATCAGGGTCATATATATATTTTTTTATTAGGTTCTTTTTGTTTTTAACACGAACAAGAAATAAAACTGCATTTAGTTCTATAAATATCATTTGAATCAGATGAAACAACTATTTCACTATAAACATAACTTCAATTCAATCAATTATATAATAATAATCGATTATTATTTATTAGATTGTGATGGATTTTCTTCTTCTTCTTTTTCTTCTCTATTGGCCTTTTGTCTAACGGCATACAGCCAAGATCTGTGTTAATATGTTAGTAACTCGTTTGAGGAGTGTACTGCGAGGTACGTCTGACTGACAAATATATACTCTTCACGTCCTGCGGTGTATCCAGGACATAACACAGAAGGATGCACCAGAAAAGTTTTCTGTTAATGAAAAAGTCAACTAGAATGTATCTCCTATGAAAATAAAAATATTTGACTAAAAACTCCACTGATTTCAACCCTGGATCTAATCGGGCAACCAAGAAACTTGTGGTTCAAGCAGACTCCAAATTGTCCCTAGTCACAGTTGGAATCTTCCTTAGCATTTATTTTATATACAATTAACTTTCTTGCTGCTACTATCGGTCTTGTAGCCACTCCCATAGTAATTACTCCAACAATGATATGTTGATATAGATGTCGCTGTCTATCCCTATTACCGTAACTATACAGGGATGAATGCATCCCAGTCTATTTCTTACTGCGTGTTCTATAAAGTCAGAGCTGAACTACTAAGGACTTAGTTGGTAACAAAAACTCTGTGATAGATGTGGATTAAAACTTCAAATTTTAAACGCTTTTTCGTATCTTAAAAAAGAAGAATTTCCCATAATAGAAATCGGACAATTTCTAATTGAATTTATATTGATTCACACGGCTAATAATAAGATTTATGAAAAGAATTGTACATGTTATACCTCATATAGGTTACTACTGTAAAAGCACATACGTAAGATTTGTTTACACAGCCATAATTGGATTTAAGAATTTGTCTGCCGTGTGAATTGTAAATAAATCTTAGTGGACGTTGACATGGACAAAAAAACTGAATGAACAGAAGTACTAAGCAAATATTGTGAGAACATATCACAAGTCAGCAGAAATTACATACTTTTACTACCGATACGATAGTTGAAATTACGGAAAATTTCGTTATTGCAACTGCAATATAAAATACGAGAGAGTATAAAAAGTTTTATGCAGATTTTTCTATATATGTGAAAGAAAGTCTCCTCTGCAGGGCTCGGGTTCTGATTATATCTTAAAACCATTCGCAATCATTTGAAATATATCACATTAATCTAGAATATTCGACAATTATCTGCAAAATTCCAATGATATGGATTCTTCTACAATGATCTGGAATATTCTACAATGATCTGGAATATTCTACTATGATCTGTATTGATCAAAAATGAGCTGTAAAACTCAATAAATGATCTGGAATGTTCTACAGTGAACTGGAATGTTTTGCAATTAGTTGGAATGTTCTACAATGATATGGAATGTTCTACAATGAACTGTAATGCTCTACAACGATCTGGAATGTTCTACAATGATCTGTAATATTCTACAATGATCTGGAATATTTTAAAATGAACTGTTATATTCTACAATGAACTTTAATTTTCTATACAATGATATGGAATATTCTACAATGATCTGGAATATTCTACTATGATCTGTATTGATCAAAAATGAGCTGTAAAACTCAATAAATGATCTGGAATGTTCTACAGTGAACTGGAATGTTTTGCAATTAGTTGGAATGTTCTACAATGATATGGAATGTTCTACAATGAACTGTAATGCTCTACAACGATCTGGAATGTTCTACAATGATCTGTAATATTCTACAATGATCTGGAATATTTTAAAATGAACTGTTATATTCTACAATGAACTTTAATTTTCTATACAATGATATGGAATATTCTACAATGATCTGGAATATTCTACAATGATCTGTATTGATCAAAAATGATCTGTAAAACTCAATAAATGATCTGGAATGTTCTACAGTGAACTGGAATGTTTTGCAATTAGTTGGAATGTTCTACAATGATATGGAATCTTCTACAATGATCTGGAATATTCTACAATGATCTGTATTGATCAAAAATGATCTGTAAAACTCAATAAATGATCTGGAATGTTCTACAGTGAACTGGAATGTTTTGCAATTAGTTGGAATGTTCTACAATGATATGGAATCTTCTACAATGATCTGGAATATTCTACAATGAACTGTAATGCTCTACAACGATCTGGAATGTTCTACAATGATCTGTAATATTCTACAATGACCTGGAATATTCTAAAATGATCTGTTATATTCTACAATGAACTTTAATTTTCTATACAATGATATGGAATCTTCTACAATGATCTGGAATATTCTACAATGAACTGTAATGCTCTACAACGATCTGGAATGTTCTACAATGATCTGGAATGTTCTAAAATGAACTGTAATGCTCTACAACGATCTGGAATGTTCTACAATGATCTGGAATGTTCTAAAATGAACTGGAATATTCTTCAATGAACTGTTATATTCTACAATGAACTTTAATTTTCTATACAATGATATGGAATCTTCTACAATGAACTGGAATATTCTACAATGAACTGTAATGCTCTACAATGAACTTTAATTTTCTATACAATGATATGGAATCTTCTACAATGATCTAGAATATCCTACAATGAAGTGTAATGCTCTACAACGATCTGGAATGTTCTACAATGATCTGGAATGTTCTAAAATGATCTGTAATATTCTACAATGATCTGGAATATTCTACAATGATCTGTATTGATCAAAAATGATCTGTAAAACTCTATAAATGATCTGGAATGTTCTACAGTGAACTGGAATGTTGTGTAATGAGTTGGAATGTTCTACAACGATCTAGAATGTTCTACAATGAACTGTAATATTCTACAATGAACTGGAATATTCTTCAATGAACTGTTATATTCTACAATGAACTTTAATTTTCTATACAATGATATGGAATCTTCTACAATGAACTGGAATATTCTACAATGAACTGTAATGCTCTACAACGATATGGAATGTTCTACAATGATCTGGAATGTTCTAAAATGATCTGGAATGTTCTACAATGATCTGGAATGGTCTACAATGATCTGGAATATTCTACAATGATCTGGAATATTCTACAATGATCTGCAATGAACTGTTATATTCTACAATGAACTGCAAAGCTCTATACATCGATCTGGAATGCTCTACAATGATGTAGAATGTTCTATAATGATTTGGAATGTTCTATACAATGATTTGGAATGTTTTGCATTGAGGACGGTTGAACCTATTTGGCTGGAAATTGGTTGGGAGGTAACTTGGAACTATGAGAACGATTTAGGATACTTTTTATCTCGTGTGATGTGACATAAAATGTGGTATAAAAACATGCAACAAATATAAAAAAACATCAGTCTAGCCGATCATTTGTTGAAAATGGTATAACGAAACGCAACTGGCAAGGAATACGAAAACATAAACGAAAACTGTACAACGAAACGCATTTGGTTATAAGTAAATTGATAAACAATGCGAATGACGCGAAGGAAAATTCGAAGGTGATGAAATCCTTAATCTTAGAATCCTGATTCCAACTGATTTGCCATTTGATTTTAAATGACTTCAATTTCCGATCTGTCATTTCAATTCGCATTGACCATCAACAAAGCACAAGGCCAATCTTTGAAACTTTGTAGTCCGAATCTAGAAAATCCATGTTTTTACATGGTCAATTATATGTGGCATGCTCATGGGTCCGAAGACCATCGCATTATTATTAGTCACTGGAAAGTGCAACCTATGCACCAAAACATCTGGTCAAAAAAGAATCATCAAACTACTTAATTTTTTCTATTTATATTTATTATCCTAAAGGTCGCTTGTCTCTTGTCATTGCATCATTGCTGCCAACTACCTAACCTAAAATTTGATTCATTATTTTGTGACCGATTTAACAATGATGATAATAAAATTAAGTAAGTAAGTAACGAAGTGAAAAAGTGGTCAGTGGATGGATCACTGTCAATAATTATATCAACTGCAGCATTGGTTTTGGAGCCTGATGGATAGGTTGGTTGTTAAACCGAAAGTAACAAGAATTCTCACTAGAATTGCAGCTTGCACGCAATAAAAATAACACCGAACCGATTATGTTGCAAGTGCGAGATCTTACATGAAACAATCAGCTGAACTTCATGTGCAAATGCTTTTTATCAAGAAATATTGCGTCTTGCAGTGCATTGCACGTTGTATTGCATCATGTCAAGCGGCCTTAATAAAAATTGCACTTAATAAAATCCAAAATCAGCTTATTTATTGGTTCTAAGCAGGTTCCACACCATGCCGGGGTAGGTCGGGCGGGCTCTTACCCGGGCGTTGATGTAGACGCCCCGGGCGGCTTTGTCGGGTTAGAAAATGCCGGCCCGGGCCGTGCCGATCCCAACCCGCGTAAAGTAGGTACAGATCAAAGGAAGCCGAGCCGAGCCGAACAAAAATATAGAGTGGGGACGTGCCGAGCGGCCCCGATTGGCTTCAGTTACAATTAAACTAATGTAGGTAGAAATAACCCGGTCGGCTTCGTTTTCGGTGTGGACGTCGTGCCGGACCGAACGTAGTGTGGACCCTGCTTAAGGGCGAACAAAGTTCGCCGGGTTAGCAAGTAAAAAATAAAGAAACACCAAAGTTTAATATTACATACGGCGTTGTCAGATTTATTGTCTTTCAAATTAAAAGTATAAAATTATATTATTATCATCATATAACGTAGCTACTATAGACAAACGTAAACTATTATTCTTCTTTAAAAGTATTGATTCTTCTTATTGAGATAAGTAAACAAGCAGAAACGGAAAAACAAAAAGCATGTTTTTGTGAGTTCGAAAAATAGTTATGAGACAAAACCAACAAGATTTCTTACACTGGCACTACAAATATTGAAATAAGTTTCGTTTGTATATTAAAGACAACGCTTTTTTCGTATTTTTTAAAGTAACAATCAATTTTTAAAAACGACATCCCATTCAAATCAAAATCTTTAGATAACTTTTTGGTGTGATATGTGTAAGTAACAAGATGGTCCCAGAAGTACCTCTCCTGACATAGAGATGGCGGTAGTTGGTTGGAAAATTCCACTGTAGTAAAAACTAGACAATCTATACAGCGTATGATTAAAGTTTGAACACGCCATGTCGTATAGTATTTGTTTGGTAGCAATACGCAGATCAGCATCGCAGTGGCCGACCAAATGAGTTGTTGATGACTCCAGAAATCTTGAAGAAACTCCACAAAGCGGTAGTGGATGATCGTCGACTGAAAGTGCGCGAACTAGCAGACATATTTTGACTGTTCAAAAACGTTTTTGTTTGAACTGATGCGAGAGCCCGCTTTGTAAAAAATCATTCGTCTTCTTCGATTGTTTTCCATGATTTTTTCCAACACTTCTAGCGAAAAATTGTAGTGTATCATTCAGAATTGACCGCTTGCCTCAATCTCACTGTATGTCACATGACGCACTGCTGTTGGTTTAATCCACGTCGAAACTTATAGAAAATCGTCGCATGAGAAGATTTTCACGATTTAATTTCATTTTTTAACCAAGATGAATGTTCCACGTAAATGTGAACAACTCAAACAGCACTCGTATGATAACACGCTGTTGCCTTATCTAAAAACTTCAGTAGCAACCCTCGTATGTAAGGAGTTTAAACTTGCATGAGATTCCTACCTAAAGAATGTTCAAGGAAATGTTAAACTTGGAAATAAAACGATATTTACTTAATATTAACACATCGGACATCGACAATCTCTGATTATTTACATAATTAGGTAATTTTTTTGCTACCGGTGAGTCACACAAATACCGGAACATCTGTGAACTGAAGTAATTACATCACTTTCCATCAATCATAATTGTGTAGTTTTTTTATTAATAGAAATATAATTTTTGCGGAAAAGGTTGCAGACATTTAACATTTTTAATAATAATACCAGTGACGTTCTATGACTCGAGGTAACAAGGTCTAATTACATCTACCGTATGACAAATCGACTGTCCATGTACTTTCTTATTAATCAACTATTGCTCTCTATTTCTTCGAATGTTTTTTCGTTTCTTGCAATTCACATCTCTTTTCAAAAGATCAATAAAGTTGGCATAAATAATTTGCTGTTAAGAACTCGTTCACTGACATAGACCGTGAAGCCGGTTCTGTTGTATTATACTAACAGCATCTAAATTTTGGCGGACGTGCCGGATACATTTCCAGGAATCTGTTTTTTCTTATACAGCGACAATTCTTTGTATTGTTTTTATAACCTGTTCACAGTACGTTGTGGCCGTTTTTATAGAGAGCTTTTTCATTTGTTTACGGTAAATTATCATTAAAATGTATATAAACGAGTCTCTGGCAACCGTAGCCGTCAATAAATAATCTAATGTCGTAGTGAACACGTTAGGTTAGTAGAAACGGTGTATTTAAATAAATTAGTATGTTACGGATTAGATAAGTGTTTAGTGCATAGTTTAGTCGTTAATGAATAGTATAGTGCATCAGCTATTGCTCTCTATTTCTTCGAATGTTTTTTCGTTTCTTGCAATTCACATCTCTTTTTATAATATGAATAAAGTTGGCATAAATAATTTGCTGTTAAGAACTCGTTCACTGACATAGACCATGAAGCCGGTTTTGGCGGACGTGCCGGATACATTTCCAGGAATGTGTTTTTTCCTATACGGCGACAATTCTTTGTATTGTTTTTATAACCTGTTCACAGTATGTTGTGGCCGTTTATATAGAGGGCTTTTTCATTTGTTTACGGTAAATTATCATTAAAATGTATATAAACGAGTCTCTAGCAACCGTAGCAGTCAGTAAATAATCTAATGTCATAGTGAACACGTTAGATTAGTAGAACCGGTGTATTCAAATAAATTAGTATGTTACGGATTAGATAAGTGTTTAGTGCATAGTTTAGTCGATAATGAATAGTTTAGTGTATTTAGTGTTTATTGCATCAGCTATTGCTCTCTATTTCTTCGAATGTTTTTTCGTTTCTTGCAATTCACATCTCTTTTCAAAAGATCAATAAAGTTGGCATAAATAATTTGCTGTTAAGAACTCGTTCACTGACATAGACCGTGAAGCCGGTTTTTGGCGGACGTGCCGGATACATTTTCAGGAATGTGTTTTTTCTTATACAGCGACAATTCTTTGTATTGTTTTTATAACCTGTTCACAGTACGTTGTGGCCGTTTTTTAGAGAGCTTTTTCATTTGTTTACGGTAAATTATCATTAAAATGTATATAAACGAGTCTCTGGCAACCGTAGCAGTCAATAAATAATCTAATGTCGTAGTGAACACGTTAGATTAGTAGAAACGGTGTATTTAAATAAATTAGTATGTTACGGATTAGATAAGTGTTTAGTGCATAGTTTAGTCGTTAATGAATAGTTTAGTGCATCAGCTATTGCTCTCTATTTCTTCGAATGTTTTTTCGTTTCTTGCAATTCACATCTCTTTTTATAATATGAATAAAGTTGGCATAAATAATTCGCTGTTAAGAACTCGTTCACTGACATAGACCGTGAAGCCGGTTTTTGGCGGACGTGCCGGATACATTTCCAGGAATGTGTTTTTTCCTATACGCCGACAATTCTTTGTATTGTTTTTATAACCTGTTCACAGTATGCTGTGGCCGTTTTTATAGAAAGCTTTTTCATTTGTTTACGGTAAATTATCATTAAAATGTATATAAACGAGTCTCTGGCAACCGTAGCAGTCAATAAATAATCTAATGTCATAGTGAACACGTTAGATTAGTAGAAACGGTGTATTTAAATAAATTAGTATGTTACGGATTAGATAAGTGTTTAGTGCATAGTTTAGTCGATAATGAATAGTTTAGTGTATTTAGTGTTTAGTGCATCAGCTATTGCTCTCTATTTCTTCGAATGTTTTTTCGTTTCTTGCAATTCACATCTCTTTTCAAAAGGTCAATAAAGTTGGCATAAATAATTTGCTGTTAAGAACTCGTTCACTGACATAGACCGTGAAGCCGGTTCTGTTGTATTATACTAACAGCATCTAAATTTCGGCGGACGTGCCGGATACATTTCCAGGAATCTGTTTTTTCCTATACAGCGACAATTCTTTGTATTGTTTTTATAACCTGTTCACAGTACGTTGTGGCCGTTTTTATAGAGAGCTTTTTCATTTGTTTACGGTAAATTATCATTAAAATGTATATAAACGAGTCTCTAGCAACCGTAGCAGTCAGTAAATAATCTAATGTCATAGTGAACACGTTAGATTAGTAGAACCGGTGTATTCAAATAAATTAGTATGTTACGGATTAGATAAGTGTTTAGTGCATAGTTTAGTCGATAATGAATAGTTTAGGGTATTTAGTGTTTAGTGCATCAGCTTTAATAGTAAAAAAAGTAGCTCAATTAGATAAAATTTCCTCGCGCAATGATAATCTTCAAGCAGTGGAGAGGAAGGAGTCTACGCGCGAAACTGCCACGCGAATGAGGATGAGGACCTGTCGAAAAGACAGGGGGTTGGTGGAATATCTCAGATATTTCTCATCGGGAGCTTTGTTTATGAAATTATTGAGCTGTTAAGGCGTGAAGACATTTGCCTTTCTAGTTCAAGTGCAATATTTTCAATAATCAGATATTAGCTTTCCCTATTTATTATAACTCATTTTGATTGCTTACAGATACTAGCGATTGCTCAAAGTTAAATAAAGAAGTAAATAAAAGCTTTTATCACATGTCGAAGCACGCGCCACTGTCTGCAATTGTTTTACATACCGATCGAGTGATGCAAGTAATTATTTTTTGTGATTTTTTATGAATAATGGATTCACTTCCCAAATAAAACGATGATTTAAATAATTATACAGGATTTAATCGAAAACTTAACGGCATTAACGTTGATGGGGTTTAGTATGCAAAGATATTGCTTGAAATCATAGAGTTAGAACAAACCTAACCTTACTTAACCTAACCTAATTGTTTTTCATTTACAATGTCACAATTTAAACAAGTCTACAATTTCATTCAACAAGTCTTAAAGCTTACGTACAACAAACGTCACCATTGGTACTCAACTACATGGTCGGAATATGTCTCTCATCAACGATGCTTCAATTCTTTGAGTGTTTACTCCTTTCCGAAACGTCGTAAAGACGCCACTCATCTGTGTGCATCTTCTTCCACATGTTTTAGGTTCTCGAGACAAACTTCTAATCCGAAATCTTCTGAGTCATTCCCAATTGTTGAAACTGTACATATTCCTTAGAGTTAGTCTTTGCAACTCCAATTAGGAATCTGACGCTGCACTAAGCTCAACTTTTGTGGGATCTAAGTGTTCCCGTTTATCTTCTATTTACGTCGAACGCCATAGACTTGCAATTGGACAATAATTTGGCATTTTGTCGGTCACAAACGAAGCTTTCCATCAGTTTAGCTCCAACCCATAAAGTATGAACTAAGAACGATTACCAGTCAATGCTGAATAATTGTAGATTCGATTTCAGAAAAACAGGGTACGCAATGTCAAGCAAAAGCTCAATAATATTTTAATGTTTCGGCTTTTGAGTGCTCAAAGCCGAAAGCAAAGCAAGTATTTACGAGTTTTTTAAGCCCAGAGTACATTAGAGTGGTCTCAATAAATCCTTTGTATGATGATCTTTTAAACGTTCGTTTGTAAAAATTTGTTAGTGACTCTTCCACAAGTTATAGACCGAACTTCTATCTAAACACCCATGATGCTCAATTATTAGAAATGAGAAAACTTCGAGACTATTCGGCATGAAGATAATTGAGCATGGAGAATCTTCTTTCCAAATGGAAACGGAAGTAACAAAGAATTGATGATTCGGAAAGCAGTTTGGAGCTGTTTAGGTAAAATCAAAGGATTTTCATGTTTGTTTTTAGCTTATCAAACTGTAAAAACTTCATTTTGGAATCAGCCTATCAACATCAGTCAGATCTATGAAGTAGTTTCGAAATTCCCATCAAAACTATCCAATATCTAATTATATAATCACACGTGACATCATATATTTTTGTTAAGTTTCTCTTGTATCATCAACGTGTATAAATGATAAATTTTCAGTTTATTTCAGGTTCATGTAAAATAGTACTTTGTTATTTCAATAATGGGCCTGGCTGCGTAACTAAATTAGTAGTTCCCAATACAACTTACAAGCTTTTAAATTGAAATTACTAGTAAATAAACTTGTACAGCTTTCGAACTGACCTAAGACGTTCAGTTAATGCGCAGTTCGCCTGACACAGCAGTTAATTGTGAATTCATGTTCATTTTAACATTTAATGACGTCGTTACATACATTTTCTTCTTATTACTAAAACATATTATTTTAGATATTACATAATATTGTCGTTTCTTAAAGAAATTCCAATATACCCTGTATATTGTTTACACATTGTTTTTCCTTTGTTAATTTAGTAAAAGTCATATTTTAAATATTCATTTTAATCCTTTTTAACTTTTTAAATCCATCCAGAATAAATTAAACTCATCTTCATCGATTTGAGCTACTTAAAACATCGATTATATTTATTAATTTGCTGAAAAATTATATTTTACGAATGCATTTTATTGATTCTATAAATTTTTGCAAGTACCCCGTATAAATTAAACTTTCTTCTTTATTATAACATTCAGTTTTCCAAAATTTTCTTCTACATCGAATTACTTTTACATTTTACATACCCATTTTAATGATTTTTAACTTTTCAAAAACATCCAGTATAAATAAAACTCCAGTTCACTCAAATTATCGATTATATTTATTAATTTGTCGAAAAACTACATTTAACAGATGCATTCTTAGTTTTGCAAGTACCCCGTATATATTAACCTTTCTTCATCATTATTTGATTCAATTTTTGGTCATTTGGTCAAAAATTTATCTATATTTATCTATATATTTATTTGCTTAAAAATTATATCTTACAGACATCAACTATTTTTAAATAACCCCCCGTATATATCTGAATAATCTTTTTCGTTTCGTGATTCAACTTTTCGTATCCCCGACTTTACTCATTTACGTAATCAAAATTAGAATTTTTTGTATAGATTATAAATTTTTTTAATAATTTTCAAAATACTCCGTATAATTCTAGTGTTGGAGTAATATTTTTTAAGACGGTTGTGACTGGACAACAGTCTCGTGTCCACTATAAATTACAAAACCTCCAACCATAAAGAATTATTAGCAGCATATTTTTTCTTACTATTCTAATCTCATCTCGGAATCAGAGTTGATGATCGCTCATCTGAGGTTGCTCAGACTCGGATTTTATCAACAAATGTTTCATTCTAAGTATTTTTTTTATTGTTGAAGTACGCCACGTTTGTTGTTTCTCTTATCTTCAAACATCTGTGTCTAAAATCCCGGCACGGAAAGAACATTCGTTTAGTTGGCTGTGTGAAACAGTGGCGTTCGGATGACAAGTGGCAAGTCATGCTATGCGTGGCTGTCCGCGATCTTGATCTGAAAGCATTCAGTCCCATTCGACCAATCAACGCTGTTTATTTCTATTATTTTTACGTAAAAGGTGTTTTTTTTTTTTAGTTTTCACACCTACACACTCGAAAGTTTCTTACTGGGTTGTTAAATAAATTAATAATTCTTCTTATTTTTAAATATCAATAATTTTATTAAAAAAGAAGAAATGTACATAGAGTACTCGTACGTAAATGAAGTTTTTTGAATTCCATGAATGACAATATATATATATATATGCAGAATATAACCACGACACTGTGGGAAATCTACATGCCACGTAAACTTGACTTGTTTTGAAGAGTGAGGGCAACAATTGTTGAGAAATTTTTACTCTTAAGCACATTTTAAAATTATCATCCATTAACACTAACAAAATAATAGACGTGTGACAATAAATAAACAGAAATATCACAGGTAAGAATATACAGAAAGCAAAAATATTAATATCGTTATTAATTTTTGATTAAAAATGTAGAAATAGATCTCTTGCTTAGAAAATATCCTGCACACGACTATGAACAAATTATTATATTAAAAACAGATTGCGGATAAACAAAAACCAGGAACTGTATTTAAATTGGGTCATACACATAAACACACACATCCAACAACTGGAGATTAAATTTTCGATGCTTTTTGCATCAAGGCTTTTTGTGAATGAAACACTGTCTTAATGAGAATAACTAGTCAGTCGAGTTGAGTATCTTTCAAGCTTTATTACCAGAACAATGCGCGTTAAAATAAACCATAACGTAATTATAAAAAACGATGCTTAGCAACTACGTCGAAGAATCGGAGAGAGAGAGTATCGGTGGGTCATTGAATACTTAAATTTTTTTGTAGCTCGTCGTAACCTCGTCCCGATATGCAGTTATGCCTTTAAATTTTATTTTATCCTCTTTTTATTATTGTAGTTAATCAATTTCACTTCAATGTATCAATTTGTTATGAACAAATATCCATTACACGTATTTGGAAAAATACATAATTTCGTGGTGTGGTATCAAGAAAGTAAATTGAGTTTTTTGATAAAAGCAATGAAAAATATTCATAAAATATGGTAAATTACACTAGTATGCACACTGTTTTTGTCACACGAAGGCTCAGAGAGAAAATTGCTGCTAATAATATCCAAGAGACAGATGACATCGAAACAGCATGGACAAAACTAATATACTACAAGCAGCAGAAGAAGCCTGTGGAAGAAGTACTATAAAAAAAAGGGGGAAGAACAAATACAAAACCGTGGTTTAGACGAGAAGTCAAGATCATAGCCGAAGAGAAAAGAAAATCGTACGTGCAATACAGATCCAATGCAACAACGTATAATGACCATAAAACTGTAAGAAATAGAGTCAACGAAAATATTCGAAAAATTAAAAGAGATCACTGGGAGAAGTTTTCGAATGATATGGAACATGACTTGTATGGGGGACAGAAAAAATGTGGAATCTTCTGAGGGATAGGAGAAAGACATTTTGAAAAACTTTATAGTTCAACACAAGCTAACGTATCAGCAAAGGAATTACCCTGCGAAGATGGAAAACATCAATGGAATACAAAATAGGATTTTTTCCCTGCATAAAATACAACAAATGATAGCCAAGATAAAGAACAGAAAAGCCCCAAATAATAAAGGAAATGATCAAATATGGAGGCGACAAACTGTATGATGAACTACAATCCCTCTTCAATAAAATACCAGAGGTCAAAAACGTACCATCTGAATGGAAGGAAAGTATTCTAATACCGATTTCCAAAAAGGGAGAAAAAACCGATCCCCAAAACTATCGAGGCATTAGTCTGATGAGTACGGTTCTGAAACTATTCACTAAAATCTTAGCAGAAGAATATAATATCTACCGGGATATGCAAGGTTTCAGAAACAACAGATCTGCTATAGATGCCATATTTATAACGCGCCAAATAACTGAAAAAGCCATAGAGTTTAATAAGGCAGCCTTTATATGCTTCATTGATCTCACCCAAGCGTTTGAAAGGATACGCTTAACTGATGTTATAACTCTACTAAAAAAAAGGAACGTTCGCCCCAATATAATAAGAGTTAACGAAAAACTTAACACCGATAATTATACCTTTGTGAGAACGGCAAACAAATTAGGCAATAAAATACCTGTGGCAACTGGTATCAGACAAGGGGATAGTCTAAGCCCAATCCTGTTCAATATCATAATGGACGAAATCATCAACGAAGTAAAGCAAGCCGGGAGAGGATACCGAATGGGAGACAGAGAGATAAAAATAATATGTTATGTTGATGACGCAGTAATCATCTCGGAAGACGAAGATAACCTACAGAAGCTCCTATATAAATTCCAACAAATAGCGAACACGTACAACATGCAAATATCCACAAAAAAAAACAAGATGTAAACTAGCGATCAGAGTGTAGAACAAGTGATGTCCTTCAAATATCTAGGGACAAACATAACAAGCGATAGAAATCTAAAGAAAGAAGTAAAAGCACAAACAACGAAGGCAGCATTAATATCAGGATACCTTAGAGCAGGGGTGCTCAAACGGTCGATCGCGAGTGTTTTTTGAGTAGATCTCGAGAAGAAAAAATTTTTTAATAAGTAGGTAGGTAACTAAACTACAAAAATGTATTACGTAATAAAATAACACTGCTTGCGGCAAAAGGCGGCTTTATCAAAAGAACGCGCGGCATTTGTCAAAGAAAAGCCGCGTTGTTTCTAGACTAGACTGTACTGTCTAGTTTCGGGCGGCGCGTTTGACGGGAACATTCGAGACTTTTTTTCACGCCGATATAAATGTTGCGCCTGCATGAATTGAAGTCATTCTGAATTGTAACTTGATAGCGATACTACGTCGATACAAAGTTTATTATTAAATAGTGGAAAATGAGTGCAGTGAAGAAATCTAAAACGTATCATTTTAATAAGGATTGGGAGGAAGAATTTTTCTTTTGTATGGTGAAGGATGAGTGCATTTGTGTTATTTGTCGTGCAATACCTAAGCGTGGTAACTTAGAGAGGCATCATAAAACGGTTCATAAAAACTGTCAAAAGGATTTTCCGCAACAGAGTGAATTAAGAAAACGAAAAGTAAGTGATTTTATATCTTGTTTGAAAAAAGAACAAACCATGTTCACAAGACCAGCCAAACAATCAAAAGCTGCTACGATCGCGTCATTTAAAATATCTCATATATTGGCGAAACACAAGAAACCATTCGAAGATGGATCGGTGGTGAAGGAAGCATTTATTGAAGCGGGTGAGACTTTATTTGGAGATTTTAAAAATAAAACAGAAATCATGTCTGCTATTAAAGAATTTCAGTTATCTCGTCCGACTGTCACAAGGCGTATTGAAGTCATGAGTCAAGACATCGCAGATAAACTAAAACATCATGGAATGTACATACTTTTCTTTACAGTTCGACTATTCCACCGATATGACAGACACTGCCCAGCTGTGTATTTTTATTCGGATTCGGATTCAATGACATGTCGGCTAAGGAAGAATTTTTGACAATCATTCCTCTGAAGGGGAAAACCCGTGGCGAAGATATATATGAAGTTTTCTTTAATTTTGTAAAAAACTACGAGCTACCAACATATAAATTAGTGTGCATTACAACCGATGGAGCACCAGCAATGACTGGAAACAAAAACGGTTTTGTGGCATTGTGTCGAGCTAATGAAGAATTCCCTTAATTTTTTTCATTCCATTGCATTATACATCAACAAGTTTTGTGTTCCAAAGTTTTAAACACGGAGGAAATTATGGGCATTGCAACAAAAATTGTGAATTTCATCCGTGCACGTAGCTTGCAACGGCGACTCTTTCAGTTGCAGTTGGAAGATAGGGAGTCAACTGAACACACTGATTTAGTTCTTCACACAGACGTCAGGTGGTTGAGTCGCGGAAAGTTCCTACAAAGGTTTCAAGAATTATTGCCCGAAATAACAGCTTTTCTAGACGAAAGAGATGATGACACTCATATTTTGAAAAACGAAAAATGGCTGACTGATTTGGCATTTTTGACTGACATCACAATGCACTTAAACATCGTTAACTTGGAGCTTCAAGGTAAAGGAAAAACTCTTATTGAGATGATTAGCGCAGTAAACGCATTCAAAAGTAAATTGCAACTTATGATAGATCAACTGAAAAGAAAGGATCTGAAACATTTTCCGTCTTTGAAAGCAAGGATTCCTCAGTTTAATTATGATACGTATGAGGCTGAATTATCAAATATTTTGGGACAATTCGAAATGCGTTTTTATGATTGCAGTAAATTGGAAAATATAGCATCATTTATGAGTTATCCTTTTTCATGTAAAAACATTGAAGAATTAGCTACTGAAATAGCAAGTCAGTTTAATATGAACTCATGTTCTGTTGAAAATGAGTTGGTGCAGATTAAATCAGATATACATCTCAAAGCTACAGAATCTGATACAAATTTCTGGTGTCTTATATCTGAAGATAAATATCCGAATCTAATGCAAATCGCCCTTCAACTGACGGCATTGTTTGGGTCAACTTACTTGTGCATTTTCTGAAATGAAGATAATTAAGTCAAAATATCGCAATCGACTAACTGAAGATCATATGTAATCATGCTTGCGATTAGCACTCAGTGGTTACGTACCATCTTATGAAAAGTATGCTGAGGACATGCAGTGCCACACTTCAACATCCAAAGCCACTCTTTAGTTAGGTTTAACACCATATGTAACTCTTTTGTTTTGTAACAACCAATAAACTCGCAATTTTGAATAACTATGAGTTTTTTCATTGATATTGCAGAGAAGAACCTAACTAAACCTAACCCAAACCTTGACTAAAATATGGGTACACCCTACCTAGGTAGGTAGGGTGTATCGTGTATGTACGACAAGCCTGCATCACACATACTTGCAGCCTCTCAGAGTTGATCGTAAGTAGTCTAAAAATATTGAGGTAGATCGCCAGCAGCTCAAGTTTGAGCACCCCTGCCTTAGAGATTTAATTTGGCGAAATAAATACATGAGCACAAAATGTAAAATTAGAATATATAAAACTTGCGTAAGAAATAGAAACTAGAGCGGAGAACACAACCACTAAACGGCTCCTAAGAACAACAGAAATGCGGACTCTGAGACCAATAACAGGACGTACGTTACTCGATCGGAAGAAAAACGAAGAAATAAGGGACATGTGCGATATTCAGGATGTAGTAAGATGTGCAAGGAGCCGCGGAAGAGAATGGAGAGACCATGTTGACAGAATGCCGAATGAACGGTTAGCAAAAATTGCAAAGGAAAAGAAACCAGGCACAACTCGACCTCCTGGACGACCACCTATAAGGTGGTATGAAAGCTGGTCCTCAGCATCCTAACTACTCCTGGCAAACCCTTGATGAAAATACAGGACCTAGTCCTAACGTAAGAAGAAGAAGAATCTGTGATTATTTTTATTTATTGCCATTGTAAAAAAAAATTGTGTGTGTGTGTCAGCTCCGACGCACGACTGGAGTTTACTCCTTAAGTTCGATAGTCTAACCAGACGCAAAAAGAGTTTATTTAACTTAAAAAAGATTTTTTGAATGCCAGAATATTTTGGGCTTCCTTCATTAATTTTTTTTTTAATCTGTAAGCTCGCTGTCTCTCGGCTGGAGCTTTTGGAGATTTAGATTGTTTCCTAGTCAAAAAGTATAAAAAAAAATTAGAAAATTTATAAATGCATAATTATAAAAATTTTAACCGACTTTAAGAAAATTGATAAAAAAAGGTTTTTATAAATATTTTTTTTAAATTATTATAATTAATTTTTTATTTAAAATATAATATTTTCTTAATAATTAACAAAAATGGTTATAAAAAGATAATTATGTCACTAAATCTTTTACATACAATAATAAATAGTACATGAAAATTATTTATATAAGCTAAAAAATAACTTTTCGAAAGAAAATTATATAAAAACATTATTATAATGAAAAAATATTGTCGATTTTTCTGATAATATTATCGAATTATTGACTACAGTTGTTAATATTTAAAAATTATTTATAAAATAAATCATAATAACGTGGAAGAATTTATAGACATCGGCAACAAAATTAATTTTTGGTTAGGTTAGAAATTTTCTATTTTATTTGGATGCGCTCGAAAATTCATATTGGGTTGATTATCTAATTTTATGTGTTGTTTTCTAATATATATTTATATGAACTACATCGATAATTATTAAAATATTTAATAAATACAAATTGCACATGCTCATACATATAATACGTGAATTATAACGTACCTTGCAACCACGTGTTTGTTAGTTGATCCGGCAATATCAACTACACCACTTTCTGCCATAGTTATTCGAAAATACTTTCAGTTCACTTTAGCGGAACACAATGATAATAAAACTTCACAATGACAGCAATATAAGTATATTGACACTGACAAATTAGAAAGTTGCGCATCATAGGATGCGCACCAAAAACGTAACGAGGTCATTCATCGATAGATTTTACTCCTCACATTTTTCTCATACCGGGCCCCTTATATATGCATAATCGATTCTTAAGGAGTAAACTCCAAAAATTGTTTCGACACGTCTAATTTGTATTCATTTCTGACCTCATATATGTGTCTTTTTGGAATATCTTCATATAGAAACCTAGTTAATTGGAATCTCAAGGGACTAAGACATTAAAATTATAGTTGTCTCTTTTACAGAGGCCCCCGCTTATTGTTGTGAACTGTGCAGTTGTCGACAAACATAATGATTTTTCGTTTTTGGGCCCTCATATCGACGTTCACTTTTTTTAATTAATCCAGTACTCTTCCGGGCTTTTTTATTGTTTTGCACATTGACAGGCAACGTTTTAATACCCTTGAAGCAACTTAGCAGTTTTTCAGTTCCAGATTTATTCGCACTTACAAGTACATGGTCCTTCACGACGATCTGAATCGATTTGTATATGGAAATGAACTGCGACTAGTGTTCTGAAAATTTACTTGCACGGGTTTCAGCTAAAATAATCTCAGAAAAACTTGTGGTTTTTTATTAAATTTTTGGAATCTACGCGAAATTTCAATATAACTTTATATAAGGCATGGTAAGCCTAAAGTTCAACGTTTTTTAATTATTTCACATTTTTGAAATTTTTGGACACACGCAACCATCCAGTAAAAAAATTATATTTCTAAGTTTAAGTGAGTCAGGTCTAATATTTTTGGGATTTGGACAAATAACACTAAGAGCTTTCAAAATCTATGAAAACCTTGACAAAAATTTATATAGGGTGTTCAGAAAATGGTACCGAATTTCGCTATCTAAAAACTTAATTTTTTCAAACGGCAACCACAATTTTTCTCTTTACCATTGGATTCTACGCTTTAAATTGGGGGGACTTGGTTAGAAAATTCATATATCTCGAGTTAACGTTGAAAAAACTATCTATCTAATTTATCTGTTGCCCTAAGTAGCAAATACTCCAATCTACTTCAATTTCAAACTAATTCAAATACATTGCGAAATGCCATATAAATATTCGAACTTTTTCACCGCAAGAAATTCGAAACGCCACTTAGCACGGGTTTTTAAAAAGAATCCATAAATTTTTGGAATTTGGGGGGCAACCATTTCGAACAATCACTTCAATTTAATTTTTGGTTCTGTTCTTCTCCTCTTAGTGTAATATTTTTAAATATTTTGACTAAAGTACTTTAATTTTTGACACGTTAACTTTTGTTATTCGTCGTTAGTCATCGGAAGGTGACAATTAAAAACCAAGAAAATTTCAGTTTTGTAATAAAGCTGGAAGGTTTTTAATCCACTCATTACATTCGTTATGGTTCTTACTTGCAAATTCTTGAGCTTTCTCTTTAATCTTTAATGTTATTATTCCGTATCTGCTTCATCCATGTACAGAGACACTTTTCAACTTCAGGATACTCTGCTAATCGTTTTCGTTTGAGTTTTCCTTTTCCATCAATACACTGAGACCGAATTTTCTCCACACCACAATCTCCACAATAATAGTGTGATAAAAGTTGTTATTTTGTGTTAAATATCGAAAAAATCTTAGAATTCAGATCTCATTTAACAAGGTTCGTAATTAACAGATGTAATTTATTGAAAAAGAACCTCATTGCAACTCTTAACAATAGAGGTCCCACTTAACCAGGTTTCACTGTATTTCTATGCACGAAGGAGTAGTAAAGTAAAGAATACCAAAGACCTAATACGAGTTTTTGGGCTTTCGTTCGTCTTCTCTATCCATAAACTGTACAGAACAATAAAAAATGGTTTTGACTGGTCAAAAACCCTGCGATCCGAAGGATCTATTTCATACGCTTCCAGGTGTAGCGCTCCGGAGTTCCGTAGTGCTCCACACTTCGAGAGAATGTGGTTAGAGGTTAATTTCTCTGTGCAACAAAATTTGCCCTCCAATTATCTAGGTTTAGCATCTTTAGGTGTCCTCTGAGACGACAGTACCCCGATAGGACTTCTGTTAATATTCGTTACTTAAGTTGGCACATCTAGCAGATCTTTTCTGGTTATAGTTTCCCAAGAAGAGTCTTTGCCTGTCTCAGACCTTGTAGCATGTCCCAATAATTGCTTTTGCTCCTATCTACCTTCTTTTCCAATTGCTCACAATCGAGTGGATACAAGAAGATTTAAGGAATTGGGAATTCAAAGAATATTGAGTTTTATCTCGCGTTTCCACGAGAAAAAAATTGTATTCTTTGTGTTAGATCTCCACCATATCTTCGCGAACTGAACCCAACTGAACTAGTACGGGCAATGATAAAAAAGAAGAAATTCTCTAAAAACGTTAAAAGTAGTTAAGTTAATGATTCGATTTCCTTGTTTACATTCGTTCGGGGCGGTCGGTATATAACAAATTTCGTGCTTTCAATCGATAATTTGTCAATGTCACAGGCGCTTGCCGCCGCTGACGGAAATTAAAAATAATCCCAATAAACTATAAGATCGCCCACGTTACATTTGTTAGGACTAATTTATTTCTGGTCACGACCGATGGCGATGCCTATGTTTTTTTACATATTTTATACACGAATATGCACATATCAGAAAGGTGCACAGGTATATAAGGCGATATCTTAATCATTTAATTCGCCGTTATGGGTTTTTAACTACCAGGGGTATATGAGAAGCTTCAAGAACGTAACCAATACATCTAATATCAAAATTTAAGACTCGGCGTCACTCATTACAAATTTTTAAAAGTTTCATTCCGATTCTTCGCTTCAGAGATGTTTCGCGAGGTGCAATGAAATAGATTTTTGAGACTTGCGTGAAGAATTTGAGTCAGAAGTAACTGGGACTCTTTAACTAAACAGGAAACACCGAGAACACACGAAATTAAATGCTCAATTCGCCTTTATGGGTTTTTAACTACCAGGGGTATATGAGAAGCTTCAAGAACGTAACCAATACATCTAATATCAAAATTTAAGACTCGGCGTCACTCATTCCAAATTTTTAAAAGTTTCATTCCGATTCTTCGCTTCAGAGATGTTTCGCGAGGTGCAATGAAATAGATTTTTGAGACTTGCGTGAAGAATTTGAGTCAAAAGTAACTGGGACTCTTTAACTAAACAGGAAACACCGAGAACACACGAAATTAAATGCTCAATTCGCCTTTATGGGTTTTTAACTACCAGGGGTATATGAGAAGCTTCAAGAACGTAACCAATACATCTAATATCAAAATTTAAGACTCGGCGTCACTCTTTACAAATTTTTAAAAGTTTCATTCCGATTCTTCACTTCAGAGATGTTTCGCGAGGTGCAATGAAATAGATTTTTGAGACTTGCGTGAAGAATTTGAGTCAAAAGTAACTGGGACTCTTTAACTAAACAGGAAACACCGAGAACACATGAAATTAAATGCTCAATTCGCCTTTATGGGTTTTTAACTACCAGGGGTATATGAGAAGCTTCAAGAACGTAACCAATACATCTAATATCAAAATTTAAGACTCGGCGTCACTCATTCCAAATTTTTAAAAGTTTCATTCCGATTCTTCGCTTCAGAGATGTTTCGCGAGGTGCAATGAAATAGATTTTTGAGACTTGCGTGAAGAATTAGAGTCAGAAGTAACTGGGACTCTTTAACTAAACAGGAAACACCGAGAACACACGAAATTAAATGCTCAATTCGCCTTTATGGGTTTTTAACTACCAGGGGTATATGAGAAGCTTCAAGAACGTAACCAATACATCTAATATCAAAATTTAAGACTCGGCGTCACTCATTCCAAATTTTTAAAAGTTTCATTCCGATTCTTCGCTTCAGAGATGTTTCGCGAGGTGCAATGAAATAGATTTTTGAGACTTGCGTGAAGAATTTGAGTCAAAAGTAACTGGGACTCTTTAACTAAACAGGAAACACCGAGAACACACGAAATTAAATGCTCAATTCGCCTTTATGGGTTTTTAACTACCAGGGGTATATGAGAAGCTTCAAGAACGTAACCAATACATCTAATATCAAAATTTAAGACTCGGCGTCACTCATTACAAATTTTTAAAAGTTTCATTCCGATTCTTCGCTTCAGAGATGTTTCGCGAGGTGCAATGAAATAGATTTTTGAGACTTGCGTGAAGAATTTGAGTCAAAAGTAACTGGGACTCTTTAACTAAACAGGAAACACCGAGAACACACGAAATTAAATGCTCAATTCGCCTTTATGGGTTTTTAACTACCAGGGGTATATGAGAAGCTTCAAGAACGTAACCAATACATCTAATATCAAAATTTAAGACTCGGCGTCACTCATTACAAATTTTTAAAAGTTTCATTCCGATTCTTCACTTCAGAGATGTTTCGCGAGGTGCAATGAAATAGATTTTTGAGACTTGCGTGAAGAATTAGAGTCAGAAGTAACTGAGACTCTTTAACTAAACAGGAAACACCGAGAACACACGAAATTAAATGCTCAAGATTAGGTTAGGACAAGTCTTTGGTTATGTACGTCATATCGAAGTATGACAGTTCAAAGAAGAGATTGTTGTGGGATGAAATATCTCCAAGAACTCACACAGAATTAATACCGTTAGGAAGAGGATTATTAATCGCTCAAACCAAACCAAAGAATTATGTTACATCTTGCTTCAGAGGGAAAAATTAGAGTTGTTTCATTACCCTACCTGCTGTAATTTAGATCTTATAAATGCCGATAGATGACGTTATCTAAATGTTAAACTTATATTTAGTACTAACAAAACATAAATAAACCAAGTAACAACTAAGATAACTAACTATGTAATTAGATGTTCAAAATGTCGTCGGCCATACAAATGAAATCACGCTGCCATTGCCTGTAGTACAGGGTTTGTCCGGAAAGTAATTTATTGAGCCAATCGTTACAATTCTTTAAAAACTTTCAAAATAGGCTCCTTCTGCGTCGATGCAGCGCTGCCAGCGCGATTTCCAAGCATTGAAGGCGTCACGGAAGGCATTTTCCGGAATATCCTTGAGAGCCGCGGTGCATGCTGCTTGGATCCCCTCTGTCGTCTCGAAACGCTTGCCTGTTATTGGCCTTTTCAGGCGAGGAAACAAAAAAAAGTCCGGGGGGGGCACATCTGGGCTGTAGGGCGGCTGCGGAAGCGTTGGAATGCCGGCCTTAGTCAGGTCGTCAGTGAGCACTTTTGGGACCATCTTCGCACACATCTTGCGCATGTTCAAATGCTCCGTCACAATGTCATGAACCACAGATTTTGATAAATTTAACATCTGGGCAATCAAACGAATACTTAGTCGACGGTCTGTGTTCAAAACTTTGCGCACACGAGTCACACCTCTTCCCGGCCCTCCAAAAAGGCCTGGTGCCACCGAAACACACCACTTCTTGCTAAAGCGACATCTGGGTAAGCCTGCTTGATCATATCAAACGTCTCTGTCGCAGATTTATCGAGTTTCACACAGAATTTAATCGCGTACCTCTGCTCTAACGAACGCTGCATTTTCGGCTTGCACAACTCGCGCGAAAATGCCTGTTCTGACTCTCCAGGTGCTCGGAGACAACTGACCAGCCGCTCGTTTGTTAGCTAGGAACGCCCTCTACCGAATCCAGTCGGTGCGCGCACGCTCTGAAGTACAATCGCAACGGAAGAAAATCAATCCTATTACTTTCCGGACAAACCCTGTATACTTTCGATCATATAATTTCTTGTCGTGGATCTATTGGTTCAAGCGAGGTCTGAATATCTGGGTGGCCAAGTCCTAATGTGTCTGGCAACCATCATGTTGTAAAAGTGGCTATTCGACGACAAGCAATACGAAATATTTTTTCAATACAAAACATATTCAACCGCGATATTCTAATTTCTGTTCGTCCCTCGTATATTTAACGTTCTGATAGTCACGTTTCGAAACGTCGTCATGCAATTGGTCGCGTTCTCTCGTTTCAATAATTAATTATTATTTATAGTTTGACGTGATTTTTTTTTTTTTTCAAGTTCTGCCCACTTCATCGTTGCCCAGAAGCTACTACAACCTCCTATCTATCTCAGCTTTTAATAATCACCTTTTCATTAGGCTGGTAGTACGAATTGACGACGGCATTTTAATTTCACTGTGAAAATATCGCGAGAAAATTGATTCGAGAACGACTACGATTACTATAATTGCATCGTATTTTTGTTGTTTCCAATGTGGAGATGATAAGCAATCAATTAGAATGATAATTATTGAAATACCGCAATGGATATACTCAAAAATTGTTGGTTGTTGTTGCTAAATTGCAGAATTCTGGAAATAGTCCAAGAGCTAGTTAGCTACAAAAAACAGTAAAAAACAACATTCCCCGAATGGCATTTCTGGCTGTTCGTTCAGGCCGCAAAAGATAATTACAGCCAGTTATCCACGACGAAAAATATGCCGGAAAAACCAGACGCGACTCAAAGATTCGGAAAATCCCTACGAAAAAACCGACAAAGTACACGCGTAAAATTTTTTTCACGTGAATTTGGGGACCTTAACTAGGAGCGATGCATTAATGCCAGAAACGGGATCGGTCGGAAAACCCTCGCCAGAAACGATCCAAAATCAGTTAAAAAAAACGACATGGTACACGCGTGAAAATTTTTTTTGCGCTTCTAGAGACCCCAACTAAGAACGGCAAAACAGTGCCAGAAATGTATCTGGTCGGAAAACCTTTTAAAAAAATTAAATAAGGTCGACGTAAATTTAAAATCGATAACATTCAAAGTCGTTATAGTCCAGAGCTTTTTCATTGACACCACTAGAAATATCGTTTTCTTCTACTCCAAATAAAAAAAATCATCAGGGATTTTCCGAATCTTTGAGTCGCGTCTGGCGAGGGTTTCCCAACCTTTTTCATTTCTGGCATTAGTGTACCGTTCTTAGTTGAGGTTCTCACATTAGCATGCATCAATTTTCACGCGTGTACCTCATCAGTTTTTCCGGCACATTTTTAGTCGTGGAAACCTGGATGTAATTATCTTTTACGGCCTGAACGAACAGCCAGAAATGCCATTCGGGAATGTACTAAGTATTTTCTTACAGTTCACGAACTCAAACGCTGTTTTTTGTGGCTAGCTCCCCGTCTAAAAGTTTGTTCCATATGCAGAACTAGCAGCCGATTCAAAATAATGATCCCTTATAAAATTAACGCAACATATTGTGCGTCATTCGAAATTTTTATTTTTCCGGACCCAAATTTTCGGCGCAAGGACCCATTAAGACCTGGATGGGTTGCCAGTCTTCTGATTGACCAACCCTCTTCCAATTTAGTAATAATGGCAGCTTGATGTTTCATTTTCAGTTTCTTTGCATCTGATTACGAAAAATTTATTATTTATATATGAATTTGTATCGTTCAATTTATTTCGTTGTCTTATCATTCATTAACTTCATCATTTTATTATTATAATCTCAAATCTTTCAAGAGGATTCTTTTTTTTTGATAAATTCTTTGATTTTAGTTATTTGTCGGGATTTGTAGATTCGTTTTGGCTTTACAGCCACTCTACACGAATACCTAGAAGATATTTTGTACCGAATCAAAACAATTTAGCAACAAAAACATATAAAAGGGTCTAAAGCTGTGTCCACACTATGTTGATCGACGCCATTTTACTTTGTCGATCGACAAAGTCTATTAATTGACTAGGTCGTATCCAAAACCTTCTTTGGCGGCGAC
The DNA here is from genome assembly GCF_026230105.1 of Diorhabda sublineata. Classification (NCBI taxonomy): domain Eukaryota; kingdom Metazoa; phylum Arthropoda; class Insecta; order Coleoptera; family Chrysomelidae; genus Diorhabda; species Diorhabda sublineata. The sequence continues at coordinate 28,707,831 of NC_079481.1, forward strand.
GGCGGTCCTGCTGACTACCAACTGTGTTAATGATAATTACAGCATCTTCTTCATCACTTATTTTTTTAATTATAAATAAATTAAAAACACTTCACTAAACTATAAGATGAATAACGATCGATATAGTGTGAACACAGCTTAAGAAATAAGAAATTATTTTGTGAATATGTATGAAAGTTTTCTATTAAAATATACCGTGTTATTTATTATTAATTACCTAACCTCTATCTTATAGAAAATGACATTAACGTAGGGTTGCCAGGTTGCCAAATCTAATTTGAGTAGAAAGGCATTATTGGGGATTTTGTATCATTATTAATACGGTACGACAAAAAAAATAATGAGATTTTATTATCTAAATGAAAAAAAAATAACCAAAAACTTCTTTTTTTCAAGTTAAACTATAGAACAAAAACAACTTATTCTGTTTGAGTTACACGGTAAAAATAATTATTCGTATTTTTCGTTTACCGAAATCCGCTTTAAGAGCTCAGTTTTTTTCGAATTGTATTTGTGAAAATGTTATAAATTAAATTATACAACCAACATTTTGGCAACAGTGTCAACATGTAGCCTATCCAGTAGAAAGCTGAATAATACTGACAAGTATTAAACGTAGAAATTCAGAAAAATAATTGTTTTCTAAACTAGATAGAAAGACCCTGTACTAAATTACAGTTTAAAAGACTTGTCTAGACTTATTTCTATTTTATGAAATTAAATTATAACTTCGCGTTTGTTTTGTGAATCGAACAGTCTTTTTGTGCTAAAATCCTTAACCTCCAAATTCATTTACTATGATTTCAGATTTATTGTGGAGCTGAAAGTTCTCATTCAAACCTCCATACGTCAATTATCTTTTTTAAAACGAATTCAACATCATTTAAGGCCAATTCTATAAATAAATCGAACACTAGCTCCTTTCCACAGGTGCAAGGTCATGATCAGGATCGCGTAGGCGTTGCCATGTGCCTCGACCGGCAAATTGCCGGCGTATAGGCATAATACGACCATATCGCTTTGCGCCGGTATCTCCCCAAAATCTTTCGACCTTCATTCATGATTTCAAGAATCGCCCCCTAAATCGTTGCCTTATTTACAAATTTATCATCAACGTTTCATATTTTGTTATGACATATTTGTAAACTATCTACTTCAAATACAATGTTTACACAAATAAATATTTTTTTATTCGATTGGAAATGTGATAAATTATGTTTGTTAAAAGAAAAATTCGTCTATTTAAAGTTTATAAACATTTTCTTAGGTTATGGCTGAAACAACAAGAAAGATATATATGAATCTGTCAATCGACGACGCTTACGAACCTCTTTTAAAAAAAGAACAGATAGAGTTGCCAACTTTCCTGCAATTTAGAATATTTTAGAAAAGTGAACAGTATTATATTCATTTAATGCTTAAAATACATATTTTTAGAGCTTCTCAGTCAAGTAATTAATTTAAAGTCTTTAAAAACTTCATACGTCTCACCACAATTATAACCATAACCCCATAACTGTCTAGTATATTTGACATTGACATATTAGTTCTGACACTACATTATTTTTATTTATTTGAGGCTGTACTGTACTGAACGCACTCTGACTACATAAAAGAAAATTGTGTAGTTGGCAACCATAGAGCAGATCGCATCTACAAAGACGATGTTGATCACGAAAGAATCAAAGAAATAATAATGTTGAAACTTAAATTGGGTACAATCCTCATATTAAAAAATCTTATCCTTCACAGACAGAGGCAAAATCCGAAGAAAAAATGACTTGGAAAAGTTGAAATTAGTACCGATGTCTGTGATTCAATTTCCAAACAATAAAAAGTTAGGTTAAGTTAATTTAGTGAGAAACTTTTAGTTAATGCCACTTATGTTTAGCTATTTTAATTTATTTGAATTTGGTTTTATTTTCAACAGAATTTTAATAACTGATTAGTAAAACAAAACTAATGAATAAACAATTAAATTTATTTATTATGAAAACGTCCAATTTCAAAATAAAACAAACTGTCACCTGTCAATATAAATCTAGAAATAATACCTCCTCGAATTATTTCTCAACAGTTGAAAATTAAAAATAAATTTGACAACGATGTATTCGGTTATAGATCGCTCGAGGGGGTTGCCATGGCGACGGATAATACCTGTTGAAGATGCGTACGTCATCGGCGGTATTGACGTCACGCAGACACATGTTTGCCCTTGCGAAGCTGCTGTTGCTGCTAGAAGCGCTGTTTTCGTATTGTCAACTTATCCCTTTAACGAGTTCTCAATATATTAAACAGAATTTATCTCAGAAAATATAACATACGACATGTTTAATCCGAAAGTGACACGCTAGAAATTTGGGATAATGACGTATCAACCCATCAACGTCTTTTAATTAGCTTTCACCCTAAGTTTATTCCAAGCGATGTTAACGTTTTCCAATCACAGCGCGATAATGTTATTTCAAAGTCTAGGTCAGATTGGATTTCTAGTGAAAACTCCAGAGAAAAGCGCCGTTGCTACGGCAACCGACGCTTTGACGTCATTATCAGTCGATAGCTCGTCTCCGGTATCTTGACGTCACCCAGAATATGCTGTGAAAATACCAAAGCTAACCGGCAAGACGACCTTGAATATTCTTTTCGATGTATTTGTCTTGAACAGTTATTTAATATAGTTCCGAAATTGTAAGCTACATTTCAAATTTGTAATTATGTAGTCAATTAACGAACGTAACCTAGAAAATTGACTTAACAATAATTGAATCAACAGCAGTTGAAAAAATAAAAAAGAAGAATCTATAAATTGTTTTATGACGTTAGCCGAGCGGTGCGGTGTCACTACGATTTCTGTAACATTAAATCGAACTACGCTTTATAATTTATCTATGGTCGCTATAGATTCATGAAAGAATTAAGTATATACGAAATTTGAAGTATTTATTGCGATTTTATTCCAAAAAATGATTCATTTTATTAGGACAGAGGACATATTTCATAATCAGTTATATTACTAGCACTTAAAATCCATTTTTTATAGGTAGATATTTGAGTCATAACAGTAGGACTTTTCCCGCATGAATCGGACCATAGAATAATACCTTTCAAACAATTATCTACGATGGCTTGACCGCCGAAATCCCCTGCGCAAGCGCTGATATGTTCTAAGTTTGAAATACCAGCGCAAAACATATATAACGTAATATTTGGAAAATCTAGAAAACATTCACTTCTGGAAACCGCCGAAACTTCACCCCTCTGTAATACATCGGAATAGCTCCCATCTGGTTCCATTGCGCCCCAACCAATCAAAGCCACCTCTGCGTTTACTGTAACATCACTAATATCTTCAAAAGGCAACATTGCTGGACGTAAATTATCATTTAATTGAATGCTTGTAGTAAAATGAAGTAGAGCTATGTCATCTTCGTGAGTTTGTCTATGGTAATTTGGATGTATTATAAAAGATTCAACATTCACTTTAACACCTGAATTTGATGCAAAATTTGTCGTACCCCCTTGTACTGATAAGTCGGTAGAATGAACGTCAAGACAACTTGCAGCTGTAAGAGCCCAATTTTGGTTTATCAAAGACGCGCCACAAAAATGGATATCTTTATATCTCAACGATAGTTGGGATTTGTAGAGGTTGATGTCAGTGTCCGTCCCTCCTGAAATTGCTGTAAACCAAAAAGTGAATTTACTATCAGAAATAATTACTAATAATCATGAAAGATATTTGAAGTTTTTAACTATTGAATCATTTCACTAAAGCACAGCGACATCTACTAGTCAATAGCCGTATATTACACTACAGGTAACTGTAACTTTCATATTTTATTCCTATTGTTCTTAATTAAAAGTGAATTAATATATTTCGAGTTTATATCTAATACAGTCTCTAAACTTAGACATTCAGATCCAAAATCAAAATGTTAGTTTCTTAATCTTAAATACTCAAAATAATTACTAAATTATAAGTTTCCAATTCTCAAGTATGGCGACATCTACTAGTCAATAGACGTATATTACACTACAGGTGACTGTAACTTTCGTATTTTATTCCTATTGTTCTTATTTAAATGTGAATTAATAGATTTCGGGTTTCTTTTTAGAGAAGTCTCAAGACTAAGCCATTCAGATCTGAAATTAAAATGTTGGTTTCTTAATCTTAAATACTCAAAATAATTACTAAATTATAAGTTTTCAATTCTCAAGTATGGCGACATCTACTAGTCAATAGATGTATATCACGCTACAGGTAACTGTAACTTTCATATTTTATTCCTATTCTCCTTAATTTAATGTGATTAGAGTTCGGGTTTATTTCTAGTGCAGTCTCCCCACTAAGACATTCAGATCCAAAATTGAAATGTTGGTTTCTTAATCTTAAATACTCAAAATAATTACTAAATTATAAGTTTCCAATTCTCAAGTATGGCGACATCTACTAGTCAATAGACGTATATTACACTACAGGTGACTGTAACTTTCATATTTTATTCCTATTGTTTTTATTTAAATGTGAATTAATAGATTTCGGGTTTCTTTTTAGAGAAGTCTCAAGACTAAGCCATTCAGATCTGAAATTAAAATGTTGGTTTCTTAATCTTAAATACTCAAAATAATTACTAAATTATAAGTTTTCAATTCTCAAGTATGGCGACATCTACTAGTCAATAGATGTATATCACGCTACAGGTAACTGTAACTTTCACATTTTATTCCTATTCTCCTTAATTTAATGTGATTAGAGTTCGGGTTTATTTCTAGTGCAGTCTCCTCACTTAGACATTCAGATCCAAAATTGAAATGTTGGTTTCTTAATCTTAAATACTCAAAATAATTACTAAATTATAAGTTTCCAATTCTCAAGTATGGCGACATCTACTAGTCAATAGATGTATATCACGGTACAGGTAACTGTAACTTTCATATTTTATTCCTATTCTCCTTAATTTAATGTGATTAGAGTTCGGGTTTATTTCTAGTGCAGTCTCCCCACTAAGACATTCAGATCCAAAATTGAAATGTTGGTTTCTTAATCTTAAATACTCAAAATAATTACTAAATTATAAGTTTCCAATTCTCAAGTATGGCGACATCTACTAGTCAATAGACGTATATTACACTACAGGTGACTGTAACTTTCATATTTTATTCCTATTGTTTTTATTTAAATGTGAATTAATAGATTTCGGGTTTCTTTTTAGAGAAGTCTCAAGACTAAGCCATTCAGATCTGAAATTAAAATGTTGGTTTCTTAATCTTAAATACTCAAAATAATTACTAAATTATAAGTTTTCAATTCTCAAGTATGGCGACATCTACTAGTTAATAGATGTATATCACGCTACAGGTAACTGTAACTTTCATATTTTATTCCTATTCTCCTTAATTTAATGTGATTAGAGTTCGGGTTTATTTCTAGTGCAGTCTCCCCACTAAGACATTCAGATCCAAAATTGAAATGTTGGTTTCTTAATCTTAAATACTCAAAATAATTACTAAATTATAAGTTTCCAATTCTCAAGTATGGCGACATCTACTAGTCAATAGACGTATATTACACTACAGGTGACTGTAACTTTCATATTTTATTCCTATTGTTTTTATTTAAATGTGAATTAATAGATTTCGGGTTTCTTTTTAGAGAAGTCTCAAGACTAAGCCATTCAGATCTGAAATTAAAATGTTGGTTTCTTAATCTTAAATACTCAAAATAATTACTAAATTATAAGTTTTCAATTCTCAAGTATGGCGACATCTACTAGTCAATAGACGTATATCACGCTACAGGTGACTGTAACTTTCATATTTTATTCCTATTGTTCTTATTTAAATGTGAATTAATAGATTTCGGGTTTCTTTTTAGAGAAGTCTCTAGACTAAACCATTCAGATCTGAAATTAAAATGTTGGTTTCTTAATCTTAAATACTCAAAATAATTACTAAATTATAAGTTTTCAATTCTCAAGTATGGCGACATCTACTAGTCAATAGACGTATATCACACTACAGGTGACTGTAACTGTCATATTTTATTCCTATTGTTCTTAATTAAAAGTGAATTAATATATTTCGAGTTTATATCTAATACAGTCTCTAAACTTAGACATTCAGATCCAAAATCAAAATGTTAGTTTCTTAATCTTAAATACTCAAAATAATTACTAAATTATAAGTTTCCAATTCTCAAGTATGGCGACATCTACTAGTCAATAGATGTATAACACGCTACAGGTCACTGTAACTTTCACATTTTATTCCTATTCTCCTTAATTTAATGTGATTAGAGTTCGGGTTTATTTCTAGTGCAGTCTCCCCACTTAGACATTCAGATCCAAAATTAAAATGTTGGTTTCTTAATCTTAAATACTCAAAATAATTACTAAATTATAAGTTTTCAATTCTCAAGTATGGCGACATCTACTAGTCAATAGATGTATATCACGCTACAGGTAACTGTAACTTTCACATTTTATTCCTATTCTCCTTAATTTAATGTGATTAGAGTTCGGGTTTATTTCTAGTGCAGTCTCCCAGCTTAGACATTCAGATCCAAAATGATAATGTTGGTTTCTTAATCTTAAATACTCAAAATAATTACTAAATTATAAGTTTTCAATTCTCAAGTATGGCGACATCTACTAGTCAATAGACGTATATCACACTACAGGTGACTGTAACTGTCATATTTTATTCCTATTGTTCTTAATTAAAAGTGAATTAATATATTTCGAGTTTATATCTAATACAGTCTCTAAACTTAGACATTCAGATCCAAAATCAAAATGTTAGTTTCTTAATCTTAAATACTCAAAATAATTACTAAATTATAAGTTTCCAATTCTCAAGTATGGCGACATCTACTAGTCAATAGATGTATAACACGCTACAGGTAACTGTAACTTTCACATTTTATTCCTATTCTCCTTAATTTAATGTGATTAGAGTTCGGGTTTATTTCTAGTGCAGTCTCCCCACTTAGACATTCAGATCCAAAATTAAAATGTTGGTTTCTTAATCTTAAATACTCAAAATAATTACTAAATTATAAGTTTTCAATTCTCAAGTATGGCGACATCTACTAGTCAATAGATGTATATCACGCTACAGGTAACTGTAACTTTCACATTTTATTCCTATTCTCCTTAATTTAATGTGATTAGAGTTCGGGTTTATTTCTAGTGCAGTCTCCCAGCTTAGACATTCAGATCCAAAATGATAATGTTGGTTTCTTAATCTTAAATACTCAAAATAATTACTAAATTATAAGTTTTCAATTCTCAAGTATGGCGACATCTACTAGTCAATAGATGTATATCACGCTACAGGTAACTGTAACTTTCACATTTTATTCCTATTCTCCTTAATTTAATGTGATTAGAGTTCGGGTTTATTTCTAGTGCAGTCTCCCCACTTAGACATTCAGATCCAAAATTAAAATGTATTTTCTTAATCTTAAATACTCAAAATAATTACTAAATTATAAGAAGTTTGTACTTCTCAAGTGTGGCGACATCTAGTACTTAATAGCCATATATTATGTTATAACGTGTAGATTACATCAATTATTCATATTAATCATACAGATAACTGTAATTTTGATGCTGTTATAAATGTTATTAAAAGAGCACAAATTCGCCATATTTTATCCGTAATACTATAAACAAATTTACGCTTGATTATATTTCGGCTTTATCAATAGTTTATTTCTAGTACAGTCTTTATACTTAGACATGCGGATCAGAAATTAAAGTGTAGATCTCTTCTATACTTGAAACTAATAATCATAAAAATTATTGTATCGAAATGTAGCGACATCTACTACTATTCGATAGCCATATATTACACCGTAACGTGTAGATTACACCAATTATTTATATAGAGCTTACTGTAATTTTACAGTCCTCTGTAATGTAACTTATACGTTACAGCATTGAAAAGTAGATGTCGTCACACTTCAATAAAATGATTCAATCTTGAATAATAAATTTAAAAAATGGTAAATCTTTCATCCTCTCCTCTCTTAAGGAAGAGATGATTTTTAATTTTACGTTGTTCTAATAAATTTTCGAATTTTGATACAGCACCGCCATCTCACGCTTACTCTCTATAAGTAAATATGTAATTACTTTATTTCCGTCTTATTGAAAATTAGACAATTTCAGATAGCTGGTGGGTAGTGAGTCAAACGCGATAATATTCGCAACTCTCAACAGTTAAATCAACTTACAGTAATTTTAACTTGGCTGGGAGGATAATCTACGGATTGAGCCTATTATGAAAAAGAAGAAGAACATATAACAATTATAGTCTTCCTTTTCCGTGAAATCCCAATTATTTGATTTTCATTTAATTCTACGCCCTATTTAATTTTACTCAAATCAGATGAAATGAGATATTTACTTCGACCCTTGCCGATGCAACACAACCATTGTTTTGTGGAAATAACTCTCAAGAAGCAAAAATTCTGGTATTTTAATACACAATTTATAATACAGAGAGTATTCAGTGCAATAAATAATTATTTATTGTTACTTCACATTTGTATTGACAAGTGAATTTTAAATGAGAATACGGTATAAATCATCTCTATTTGAATTAAATCTGATCATTAGCAAAAGGAAAGTTATAAATGGTATGGAACATTTTAAATTGAGCTCTCCTATTATTATTAGATGAATCAGACGCAGAAGAGCATTAAATTCATTTTCTCATTATTTTTCTGGTGATATATATAACCGAATTTGATCGAGAAATCAGGGTCGATTTACCCTAGCTGGAGGTAATGGATATTTAGCATCTAAATTTGAAGATACAGTGGCTATTTCATCAATTTTTGTAACCTAGAAGTACTTCATTTAAATTGAATAATTTTATAATAACTTACCTTGAGTAGACGCAATTATTGTTAAAAATATATACAGGTTCATCATATTGATGCTTTTACTTGAAGAAAGCAAGTCAACTTATGAAATAATTTATTTTTTCAATTGCACTAAATATTATTAATTTGACATAAATTTAATTTATAGAGAAGATTATTAGATATAAATATATTGGGACTCAAGTGTGTCAGAAAAGGAATTATAAGGATTATATTATAATAAATAAATAAGGTAATAAATAATAAAGTAACTGTAAAGTACGACTCAAATAGGAAAATCACATGCACGTCATACATGACAAAGAGCGTAAGAATATCCTCATCCATTTTGTTCACTGTATTTTTACTACATTGGCATACTTACAAGTACAAACATACATACACAGCAGTTATATTAAACAAAAAATATTATAACCTCTTCAAGGAAACAAAACATTATAAATTGATTCCTTTTTGGTTACATACCTATAGTCATTATGCATACTTATATATAAATTATAATTTATTATTCCATAATGTTTAGTATGAAACCAGTAAAACACTTTATACTTATTGCGTTGTCATTATAAAGTATACAAATTTCCAAATCTACTTTCAAGTCAGTGAAAGTCATTTTTATATGATATAGTGAATATCTTTTATTATTATATATTGAACAGATATTACTTAGTTGGTAACTATGTTCAAAACAAAAATTACTTTTTCGTAGGGTGAATGTTATTAGTTTGTAATCAATAGCCAAAGGGCTTTTAATCCGTGTATCAAATTAAGGGACTTCTGTTTATGGTAAATCAAAAAACATACCCTAAGATAGTTTTATACATCAAATGTTTTCTATTGCAATTTGTAAAATCAATTTCCAAAAAATGATTTTCACACAAACGAAAAAGCAACAAGAATGACAGAATTCTTGAAGAAACTAGCGAAAACGACAGTCTTCATGGAAAAAGCAACAAGAATGACAGAATTCTTGATAATTTGATTTTCAACATAAAATTTTACAAAAAGTTTCCCATTTAGAAACACACCAGGAGAGCATTTGGGAAATCGAAAAAATGTTTATTTACCTTTCTTTCTATATATTTACTATTGCAGCCTGGAAATTTACATCTATGCTCTGTCACCTACCTTCAAGTCCATCTTGAAATATTCAAATGATCGAATTATATTTTGGAATAATTTGAAACTGTATTAAGCTATGTTTATGTACATTCAAATTCAAGATCAACTTTGATATAGTTGGAAAATAATAAGACTTGATAAATAAAATTTCATGGTTTCTGAAATATTATATTGGTTATTGCTGATTGATTTTATAGAAAAATTTTAATTAACGGTTACAAAGATATGGAAAAAAAAGTTACCGAAGTCATAAAGAAATGCGATCAACTTTGACAGACTTTTATCTTGAAAAATAAAGGTAAAATAATCAAATTTTCATGGTTTATAAATAAATATGTTAGCTATAGGTAAAAAATTTAAATGAAAGGTTTGGAAGATATGGACGAAAAGGTGAGAGGAATATGACAGTTCTTGAGTTAACTTTTCAATTTTAGTAATTTATGACTATCAAATATGAATAATAACTGGCCTAAGAGTCCAAGAAACATTCAATCAATGAATGTTAACTAATCGATTTACATATTTAAAAATTTTGAAGCGGTTTTAGTCAAAGTGGATTAAGTTATGTTTGTGTACATTTAAATTCATGATCAACTTGCATCATAGAATCATCACCATACCAACGACGGTCTTTTAATGGGTTGGGACAAACCTTACATAACCAATCTATAAAAAAAATGTAAAGAATGAGACTTGGGTATTGGGAAAGAGATAAAATGAAACACACTAACTTTCAATGAAGCAAAAGTTATATATTGAGGAATACTCAAAAGTTACAAGAACATAAATATGAATATTATTTTAAGTTTTTTTTGTTAATTTTCTATGCTCTGGATTTTTAAAATCAAGCAGCGATGCATTTAAAAAAAGTTGTAAACCAGTAGTAGCAAAATTAAAAACGAGTATAGAGAACAATAATAAATATATATAAATCTGGAATATATACTTTCAATAAATATTTTGTTTCTTATTGCAATAATAATATTTTTATACTTTATAACGTCCAGTAAGAACCGGAGTCTATTAAAAATTAATTTTGAAAAAGAGTGCGTGTAAATTCTATATAATCCAAAGCACCCTGTATAGGTCGCTCTGTTTTAGGTTCCACATACGGTTTCATCCTTGCCACACAATAATCCGCCATTTCTTTGGTGAGGTTCTAAAATAGAAAAAAGAGGTGCATAGAAATATAGAGAATTTTGAGGGATTATGAAATGTATAATTTAAAGTATCTGTATTAATACTTACAGCATATAATTCTTCTTTGGTGACATAAGGACGATCTCCCGCAGTTATTGCTCTAAATGCTTTCTCTATTTCTTCCGAACTTTGCACGTTTTCTGTTTCTTTACTAATCATAAATGCCATGTATTCTTGCAAGGATACGTGTCCATCTCTATTTGGATCCACCACATCTTAAAAATCAAAGTAATAATTAGAAAAAAAACTGCTGGAAAATAAATTCAATCAATAATTTCCCAATCTAATATACATAACAGGTTTTTAGATAAACTTCGTTTCAATCATCAAGTCTCAAGCTTTTCCTACTTTTCTTAACCACATTTGTGTTTGGATTCTGTTTCAGTGATGTTTTCCCAATTTTATTAATATTCATTTCCTTGGAACATTTTTTCCGGTCTTTTCGTGAGCTTATTTGGTAAATTTTTCAACTTAATATTCACGTTCAAGATCTGAGTGTCACATCAGATACTAAAGTATCTGTAGTAGCAGGAACAGGGTCAAACTTGTTTCTGTTTTTCTCAATAATAAGGGTGTGAAACATACCAGTGAAACTAAATGCGAAATAAGTTCTGCTATGGAAATTCATTCACACATTGTAGATGTCCTATAAAAAATATCCGCTTCCTTGTGATATTGTGTTTAGAAAAAAAAACAGTTCGTGATCTATTTGAACTGCTGGGAACTGTGACCAGTGAGGTAAATGTCTATATTTCCAAAGGAAATCAATATTACACTCTATTGTGAATATAAAATTTTTATTTGTGGGTATGAACCATTTGTTGGTAATTTTTGGTATATGTACTTTTTCTTCCTCGAATTGACAGAATTTTCCATATGACATTTATTATTTTCTTCTATTTTATTTGTTAGTTTTTCATATATTGGTAAAATCTTCCTGAGATGAGCTTTCTATTATATCCGTGTGTGTGTGACAATAAAATCTTTCTATAGCAAATGAACTTCCATTATTGATGGATATAAATAAATTTTATTGTTCTAATGATTATTTAATCATTATACAAATTATTTTATCCAACAATTGAAAAATTTTGTTTCTAATACTAAACTAACCTTAAAGTTGATATTAGCATGATGTAGTGATGAAATTATCAAGAAAACAAATATCAAAAAGAACTTAATCACAATTCGAAATAAGAATAAAGAAAATATACCATCTAAATATTCAAAATAGTATATAGACAGTTCAAAAATTACTACAAAAACTGGATCTGCAGTATTTGAGTCTGGTACTAAATACCTATTATCACTAGACTCTATCTGACCGTGGATTTGATTGATTGATATTATTAAATAAACTATTTTAATACTAACCAAGTATAGCGTCAAATTCTGGATCAGGTTGTCCTTCTTCGACCATAGGAAGATCGTAACCTAAAGCTCGGAGACAGCTCTTGAATTCTTGATGATTGAGTTTTCCTGATTTTTCTTTATCGAAATGCTTGAACATCATCGAGAATTCTTTAAGAGCATCTTCACTTACACCTAAGAAAAAAATTATTATTAATTTATATACTTGTGACATTTAGTCAATTATTTTATGCATCAATTAATACGGGCACCTATAAAAATATCAACTTATTATGACACTGCTGTAGTTGTAACTGCTTTGAACTACTCTTTTTGACAAATTTGCGCTATTTATATTGACGCGAACGTTCAATTCCTCCAGAACTAGTATCAACATTTCTGGTAAATGTTCAGATAGTGCTACGGATTTTGCGAGATTGTTGTACCAGAATATTCCTCAGAAACGACGTTAATACTTTATATTGACTAACAATATGCAAAAATCTTTTTTTCCTATTACAAACTTACCTGATTGGTTTCTGGCTTGTATCTGTTGTTCCAAATTATGTTGCATCCTCATTCCTAATTGATCCAATTGGTCCCATTGTTGTGCTAAACCTACCGTAGAATGTTCCGTATATCTATTGTCCAAAATGAGATGTTCTTCAAGAATGGCTCCTAGATCTTCTATTTTCTTTAAATCGGATCTACGAGCGCGTACTTCAGCCGCCTTTCGTTTAGTCGCTTCTAACTGTTGTTCTAGAGAACCAGAGCCCTCCATCATGGAGGTACTGAAAAATAGAAAACAATATTTTAAAATCTAAATTTATAATTGACATATTTTAGATTTTAGTTGAACACACAGTTAATATTAATTACTAGTAACAGATATTAGTAAAGCAAATTTCAGTTGTGTAATACATTTTGAAACAATAAGATTTTTAAATACAGACAGAAAAATTTAGTTATTGGATTGTTTATAGAGTGTATTTTTTGCCGAATACCATTTCCTGAAGAAGACTTTTACAAAATTGATTGATAAGTGAAAATTTTAGTTCCTGAATAATAAACTTGTGGAATGTAATTTTTAATAACAAATTCCTGTTTACCAACAATTCAAATTCAAATGAAAAAGTTGTTTCGCTGGTTTGTAAGCTTCGCTAGTGTCTTGGTGAGATTTTGCTACACTTTATGTCAAAAGGACAATTTCTTTTTAGTCATCTGTTATTTAGTGAGTTGGAATTTCTGGAACCGTTGGTATTCATACTAAACACACTGTTTACACTACCACTCACAATTACTCTGTCTAACAGTTTACCTTCAGTCTCTGAAGATGATAACTTGCTTATCGAAATACGAGTCAGACAGTGTAATTGTGAGAGTTGGTAGTGGTAGTGTAAACGATGTGTTCAGTATCTGTTATTTATATTGAAAATGAATGGTCATCATTAGAAAACAAAATGATGTAATGATCTACTTAATGAGGAGATTATCATAAATATAGTATAGAACTGTAATATGTAAACACAATAAAATGGCAAGCATTAGTTTTTCTAAAACACCACACATTATTTACCCATCCCATCCTAAAATGCGGTAACTGAAAAGATGAAAGGTAAAAATATTAAATAAAGTTATTTCATTGGATCTCTCTGTATATATGTTTGTGATACTTTTTTTATTAATCAAGATTTAATTACAATACGCCTTAAGGTTTTATATGAGCTATTTTTTACAACTTCCAGTTCTAGAATAATTATAAATTACAGTATCTGCACTGTAATTGCATTTTTTGCTTATGGTTCCAATTGATGGACTTTCTAGATCTAAATGAACTTCTTCCTCTTCCGCATAAAAGCTTGTTCCATGCACTTTTCGTATCCAGAAGCATCACAGTTTCAAGGAATTTTTTTGGGACATCGGAATTTCTAACCGGAAGACACCAGAATGGGAGCCTAGCGATTTGGAGTATTTGGTATGGGCCACAAAAACTTCAGCTTCCGTGGTTGTTTTTGTACCATTTCATGGTATTTCTGTTGACATTTCTGATAGTGTATTCTATTTCATTTAATATTGTAATGTTTGTTTTCTTAATCATTTCATTACATAGAAGATTTGCTGAGTTGTTCTTATTACTTTATCCATATTCGGCTGATATATCTATCGCCAGATAAAGAGCGGTTATATCTGTCTTAACTCAATTGAAAAGATTCTTTGAATTTTGTCTATGATTCAATACAGATCAAAAAATTTGCCATCTACTAAACTTAAGAATTAATATAAACCAACAAATTGTATTTATGGAAATAAACTAACTTACCGTGTCTCTGTCAACCATTGATGGAAAGCATTAGCATACTTAGCGAATTCCTTTCTGAGCTTATCGTTCTCCTCTTGTCGTTGCGTTTCCTTATTCAACTCGACGTCTCTCTCGGCGATTATCTTTTGTAAATTCCTCCAAGTTTCTTCCAAAGCTTCCATATTGAACCAAGTGTACGGATTGGGTCCAACGTTAAACATTTTGATTTGTTGGTCGAGCTGAGCCAGTGCATCAAAATCGGCTTGTGCGCTCGATAGAGAAGCCTGGAATTGAGCGTGAGCTTCTTTCAACGCCCGAATCTCTTCTATAGAATTACATCGCACTGGATCAGTTAAATCTTCTTCAGCGTTTTCGAACCAGGAGTTGAAAGCGGATGCGCGTTTGGCGAACATGAGGAAGAGCTCTTCGATTTCTTTGTATTGCTCTTGCATTCGTAACAGGCGTTGCTTACGCGCGTCGGAATCGTTTAATAATTTTTGCCATCTAAAATATCAGAAAACAAAATTAAGACTCACTTCTACAAATTTGTAATCCACCTACGTACCTTTCGATGACAGCTTGGTGTCTTTGGAGAATAGCTTGAGTTTGATCGTGATTAGAAGAAATTAACTGGTCTTTTAGAGCAGTTATATTTTGAATACCTTCGTGTTCAAACCCAGTGAGACCTTAAAAAATATTTAAAAAAAAATGGAAACATGAATAAATATGTTATAAATTTTGACTTACCGGCATCAAAAGTCTCTTGTTTGGTTAATAGAGTTTGAACAGAAGACAAATCTCTACCAAATTCTTCGCTCTTGACGTGACTCTCCTTATCGGCGATCCAACTTTCGACAACGTCAGCTTTCCACATGAATTGTAAATAAGCTGAATTATCGACGAGTTTGGCCTTACGTCTACCAGCCAAAGCTGCCAAATGATCGAGTTTCGTCTGTAATTGTTGGCAACGTTGATTGATACTGTCAGAATGATGGTTACCTTCGGATATTAAACGTTGTCCATCGTCGCTTATATCTTTGCAACGATCTCTGTGTGCCTAAAAATATCAGAAAATTGTAACGAGGCTAAATTGGTTATTCTTTTTTTCTCCTATAACTTGGCCTTTTGCCACATGATTACAAAGTTATAGAATATTCTGAGAGCAGGTTTAAAAAACTTACTAGAATATTCTAAGGCCAGGGGGGACAGAGAAATTTTTAATTAATAAATATATTCAATAGAAAGTTTACTAACTTGGAAATCGGTTTCAAAAGCATCATGTTTCTTCAACAATCCTTGCACAGCAGCCATTGTATCACCGTAGTCTTCAACGCCCAATAACTGTTGTTTTTCACTTATCCAAGCTTCCTCCTCTTCAACTTTAGCCAAGAATTGTTGATAAGTTAAGGATTCATTCAATTTTTGTCCTCTAGTAGCGGCTAATTGCTTCAATTCGACCCAAGCTTGATTGAGAGCTTTGAGTCTTTGTTCGATTTCTGGTACACCCAAATTAGAAACGTCCATCAATTTTTCTCCGGCTTCTTGTACAGCTTGAATGGCTGGTTCGTGTGAAGCTAGTTCAGCTTCTAAACGTTTGTGTTTCTTCTTGAGGTTCTGTACACCGGTTAAATCGCGACCGTAGTCATCTGAACCTACCAAAAGTTTTTTCTCCCTAAAATAAGAGATAAATTAGTATAATTGGTATTAGATAATTTAAAATTTACTTACTTGATCCAAGATTCCTCGTCAGCGATATCTCTGAAAAATTGATGCAGGGTGTTTGCTTCGTTGAGCCTTGCTTGTCTGTGCGCAGCCAGATTTTTTATTCGTTCATATCTAGTGTTGATAGAATCTCGTTTTTCGAGAATAGATGCAGTATCAAATTGTCCACTTTTTATCAAAGAATCCGCCTGATCGTTCATATCTGGAAAATTAAAAATTTCAACATGAAAATCAAATTTAATTAAAAATATACCAACTAACCTTTAATTCTATCATCATGATGTTGAATATCGGCTTCAACTAATTGATGTTTCTTGATCAAATTCTGTACAGAAGTCAAATCTTTTCCAGCATCTTCGCTGGTTAATAAACTTTCCACTTCGCCTAACCAAAAGTCCAAATCTTTAACAGCTGCGATGAATGTCCTCTGTTTATTGGCTTCTTTAAGTTTTAGAGATTTTTCTGTCGTTTTTTGTGTTAAAAATTCCCATTGATCTGCTATAGATTCAAGACGTTTCTGAACAGCTTCTTCTGATCCAGCACATTGGTGTTTATTAATTAGATTAGCCCCGTTAGCTAATACAGCTTGTATCCTATCTGCATTAGCTGCCAATTCAGCTTCAAATGCTTGATGCTTCTGGTGTTTTGATTGAATATTTGCCGGATCTTTGTAACTTTCTTCTGTAGCTAGCTGGAGTTTCTCCGCTATCCAATTCTCAATTTCGTCGGCGTCTCTGGAGAATTGTTGCAGAGTCTGACTCTCCCCTAGTTTCGATCGCTTTTCAATTAGAGCATCTTTCAAATGACGCCATCTATCCAAAACCTAAAACGTTTATAATAAATAAGATTAAATTTAATTAACAATTTAGAGTTGAAATCTTACCTGGTTACGTTTGTCATCAATGGGTTTGGAAGCGTAATGCTCCCTCTCTATTAGTTGATCGGCTAAAGTTTGTAAAGCACCAATTTTTTCTTCATGTGCATTAATAGCTTTATCGAAATCTTCGTGTTTCTTGATCAAAGCTTCAACGTTGTCTCCATTACTGTCAACTTCATCCGAAGCCAAGAATGCTTCTCTATCAGACATCCAATTTTCTGCCTGAAGAAGACATTTTATTCAAGAATGTATCTAATCTAAAATAAAATAATCGTTGCATATATTTACCTGTTCGCAATCTCTGTAGAAAAGATTCAGTTCAAGATTTTGATCTAATTGTAATCGTCTATCGATCCAAGCTCGTTCGAGATCGGCGCGTGCCTTATTGAGTTGCTCAAGTTTTTCTTGAATTTCGGGACTTGCATAATGATTCGAGTTAAGTAGTTGCTGGCCAAATTGTTCTAGTGCATGGAAAGTACCAGCGCGTGCGTCTATTTCAGTTCGGTGCTCCTAGAATTTCGAAAAAGAAACTATAGACTGTCACCACGTGCATAGGAAAAGTAGTTAGGCAGATAAGTATGCAAAAGGATAGAATCTTAAAAAACTATAGATATAAATTATTCTTTGAGTCGACTACAGCTAACAAACAAAAATTTTAACTTGAAAGTGTGGAATGGCGAATTGCTTTGTAATAAAAGATTCATATCTACAGCTTACTCATCCACCTGACATAAAAAAGTTAAAACATGATATTTATTATTAATTGCTGAAAATAGAAGAATGTAAGTCCAGCGTCCTTGGTTAACTGAAAAGAACTGTCAAAAAAAAATAAAGAATTCACATTAAAAAGCGGTTAAAAGTATGACTGATAAGAATGAAACTATTAATTTAATATTGGAAATAACTGCTTAAAATGGGTAATTATTTCCAAAATTCTTACAATTAAAAGAATACATATAAAATGTTTCATGCTATACGTTTTAATATTTTAAATGACCACCAGGACATGATTTACAGCTTACAGGTATTTTAACAAAAATGTAAACATTAGTTAGATTTTATGATAAAAAAATTAATTTAAATGTTAAAATTTCTTGATAAAACACCTTTTTAACAAATAAAGCAAAGGCTACATAGTCCGCAACACTCCTTATTATTTTGTAACGGAAATTATGGTGCAAAGAACAAAAAAAATTCCATTTGGTCCATGATTGTACTTTTTAGGGAGAATAATTTAAACAATTTGTGCAATTTATAATTAGGGAAAACTAGAAATGGTGGACTCACTAGAAAATATTTATAGTACGAAGAAACAAAAAGTGCTCAAATTTGTGATTTGGTTACATATTGTAATTTTTTTAAAAATTAATCTCAATTCATGCAAATTACAGTTTGGGAACACTGATTATGGACGGATACAAACATATTTTGAAAGAAATAAAAACAGATATGAGGACAACAAGATGTTTCAAACATACAATGTTATGGTTGTGATTTGGCTCAAGGTTGTAATTTAAAAAAAAATACTCTTAATTTATACAAATTACAGTTTGGGAACAATGATTAGGAGATTATTAGGTACAAAAATATCTTAGAATAAATAAAAACAGATCTGAACCCAAAAGAAGCACCATACAGCAATTTTTCTGAAACTTGGCACAATAATAGTTTGAAGCAAGCCGATTAAGTCTCAATGGGCACGAAATCCCAACCCCCACCCATAACTCCGTCAAAACTACCCCTGAAGTGAGCGAATTTACCCTGGAAAGAGGAGGTTTTGAGATTTCGTACCCATTGAAAAAAACAAAAAGTCTCCAAATTTGTGATTTGGCTCAAGATTGTAATTTATGCAAATTAGATACAAACATATCTTACAAAAAATAAAAATAGATTTGAAATCAAAGGAAGCACCAAGATGTTTCATACATAAGATGTTATGGTTCAGAAAACAACATCTTTCCTCCCAGAGTACCTTCGGTCACTTCAGCGGTAATGTTGGGAAGGTTTTAAGGTTTCATGTCCACTGAGACTTTTAATCAGCTTTCTTCAAACTATCATTAGATAAATACATATCTTGAAAGAAATAAAAACAGATTTGAACCCAAAAGAAGTACATCGTACATACGATGTTATGGTTCAAATGACAAAAAGTGCTCAAATATGTGGTTTGGTTCAAGATCATAAGTTTGGCAATATTTGTATAATTTATTAATCATTAATAGAAACAAAAAATGAATGATTTGTATGAACCTACAAGAGAATAGCGGTTATGGACCAAATAAAAAAAATTTGGACAATAGGTGGTTTGCGATTCTAAAATAAATCAGGAGTGTTGGATCGCATCTTGCTTTTGACATTATGTATATGTATAAATGAAAAGCTGTCACATAATTAGTAGCTGTAAATTGAACACCATAACCACAAGTAACTACCTGAGGAGCACGAACGCCATACATTGCATCTATTTCTGCCTTGTAGTTCTAAAAATCGAGTGAGCAGGTGAGAAACTCCAACAAACGAATCAATTTTCATCAACATTTTCAACAAAAAAAAAACAAATCTAATTACTAAAAATGTCTTGTACATGTCATACACATGCTTAAAGACATTTTAAACCGATTAGGAATTACCAAAAACCAAAAATAAATTACCTGGTGGCGTTCGATCAAGGCTTCAGCTCCAGTAACATCATTAGCTAGTTCTTCGGAACTGACTAACACTAACATGGAGTTAATCCAAGCCAAAAGATCACGATGATCATTGAGGAATCTTTGTAAATCATACGAATCTAAAAGTTTCTCTTTACGACTATTGGCTTTAGCTGTTAATTGAGTCCATAATTTAGTTATTTCTTCTTGTTTCAACCTAGTTTGTTCGGCACTTTCGGGGTGGGTAGTCACTAAACGGTTTGCGGTGTCATCCAATTGTTTGATCTAAAAATAAAATACATATTAATGTCATACGTCATAATCAGATTCAATATATCAATCAACCTTGTCGCCTAAAGCTGCTAAATCTCTTTCCAATCCTTCATGTTTTCTTTGTAAAGCTTGTACGCTTCTCAGATCCTTTCCTAAATCATCATTATTTAATGCTTCGTCTTTTTCGGTTATCCAATCTTTAGTCTCATCCACATCTCTATGGAACCTTTGGACTTCATGAGCAGAACCTAATTGGCTGGCCCTTTAATTGAAATCCAATTGTTTTTAGTACATGATAACCATCATTAAAATTAAAATATATGTCGATAAATCGAAATGTTTTGAATGATATCGTTGGAAAGCACAAATTTACTACAATAGTTCTGTATCTATACAAATAGAACAATAACTTAATATTTCCAACTGGATTGTGTCTTTATGTATATGGATATAAGTTGAAATTTCGGGAACCGTTAGTGATTATTACCACAAAACCAAAAATCACAATTACACCATCTGGTCCTTCGAGCCGGATATAAATCAGCGATTTATGTAAGCTCA
Organism: Diorhabda sublineata; assembly: GCF_026230105.1. Classification (NCBI taxonomy): domain Eukaryota; kingdom Metazoa; phylum Arthropoda; class Insecta; order Coleoptera; family Chrysomelidae; genus Diorhabda; species Diorhabda sublineata. The sequence goes on from NC_079481.1 coordinate 28,728,776, forward strand.
AAATTACTATGTCTGATGCATAATAATCAAATTGAATCTCTGAAGAAGATAACTTGGTTATCAAAACGTGCATCAGATGTAATTGTGTGTTTATTTATGAGGACATATTTTGAAGGATGTATTTATTCGTTAACATTCAGAAAACTATTCGATTTATCATTGTGAAAAGAATCTAAGTACCGGGAAAACTAAAGAAATGATACTAGTATGACTTAAGGCAATTGATCCTTTTAAACAGCCATTTTATCTCAAAAAGCTGATGTTTTTTTTTTAAAGAAATATTTATTGTAATTTATATAATTAAATACTTTTTTTTTAAAAAAATAACATCTAGTATATTGGAAAAAAGCTTTTCACGAAAAGTACTACTGATAAAGAGTATTTTTTACTTTTCGATAAGAAAGCGTTTCATAAAATCCTCTCAAGCTCCAGATACATCATACCTGGTCATTTTTCATACATTTAAGCAATTATAAACATTTTTTTTATTTATGAATTTTCTAACCTCGAAAAACCATCGACAATTCGTTAACATAAGTACATTTATTCTATTGATTCCAACTTTTTTCTAAGTATAGGAGTCTAACCTTATCCGAAGCTTTTAATATGGTTTACTGTGATAAAAATGGGGCTAATCAAGAAGCCGAAATATTTATTGAGCCCCTTGAGAGTAACATTGAAACTGATGAAGACTCTGCAGATGAGGACGAGGGAAGTACGGTTCTTTATCTTATAGACAGCTACCCGTGGAAATCAAACTGACAGATAACACTCGAAACGAACATCCACCTTCAACCGCTGAGATTATTTATGAAAAATCTCTTAGTAAGACAAGGCAGTTCGAAAAACCGTACTACATTTGGAACAATGATAGTCTTGATAAAAAAACTTGAATATTATTGAATCGAAGTTGATTTAGAAAATGAACTACACATTTTTTCAAACCAGTCAGATCCACGAATTACTGCAGCTAAAACTAAATATTTTGATCTGAAGAATGATGCAAAAAATCTAATGGTCAGTAACTGTTTGAAGTGAAATAGTTTTTTACAGATTCAAAGGTTTCTCCATTTTAGGGACAATATTAAAATAGAATCTTCAAATAAGGCGCGGAAGATTCGTCCTTTAAAAGATAAAATCAAAAAGCGATGTGTAGATAATTTTGTGCCTGTTCAGAGCCTTAATTATGATGAGTCAATGATTAGATACTACCATGGAAGTAAGCAGTGTTCATTCGGCTACAAAATGTGATCCTTGAATTCAACAGATGGTTACCTCGTCAATTTTTATTTATACCAGGACAAAAAGTCCTCAGAAATAAAAAAAAATATAGCTATAGCTTTGTAGGATCATCTACGTTAGATGACACTTTAATAAGGAGTATTTAGGAAAATAATTTATATCACAATTATATCCACTATTTTATACTCACACTATATAATAAAATTTGATTTTATTGTTTGAAATAAGTATATTCGGAGCAAGATATCTCCTTTTTTTAAATATATTTGAAATATAGTAACAAGCCATTTTTATTTACAATGCTTGTAGTATAAGCCCGAATTAAATCCCTTTTTTTAACGAAGCTGCTTTAAAAAATTTATTTCAAACCTCCTACTCCTATTTCCTCGACTCGGTGCTCCTTGACTTACCGTTCCACATTTCTTTCTAATTATTTTTTCTTCACTGTAACCCATCCAACAAAATTATTCAATAATTGTAAAATCAAAATAAGAAACTACTCAAAACATGCGTCAGTTTATAACGAAATTCTATTACCTTTCGGAAGTTAATTGTTGCAAATCAGTCCATTTGGTGTTCAAATCTTCCATCTGAGTTTGAATCTTCAAAGCGGCTTCAGTTTGACCAAGCGATACCAACTGCATGGCGATTTCGTTCATTTCCGCTAATCTAACTTCGTTAGCCTTCAAATCGGTTTGGAAATCATCGAATTTCTTTTGTAGAACCTCAACTTGTTCCAAATCTTCACCGACATCTTGTACTTGAGCATGCATTTCTTTATCTACAATCGAAAACATGTATTTACTTCAATAGAAAACCACGATAACAACCAGACTACCTTTGATCCATCCAGCCAATTCTGCAGCTTCTCTAACGAGAACGTAAGCTTTGACCGTTTCGTCGAGTTTGTTTCGACGTTCATTCGCCAATTGAAGCAGCCTGTCATATTGTTGGTTAATCTGATTTTGTCTAGCAGATATCGAATTGCTGTCCAGAAGATTTTGCTGAGAAGCTGTTAAGCCTGCGTCTACTTTCTTTACGTAAGCAGCTGGAACGAAACCTTGACGATCATGGATTTCAACCTTCCACCAATCCTAAGGCAATAACACATTCAATCAGTTGATGTACAAATATGACACATAATGGTAAAACAGTTGGGTGAATATCGGAATGTATTTATGGTCTAACTCCCATTATTATGGCATAAATTATTTAAAATTTGATTTTGATCTGAATATACTATAGTATAAACAATTGAGAAGACTTGAGAAAAATTTATACTATTAGTTGTTAATAAATGTGTAAATTAAAAATATACCAGTGATTATGATTATTTGGTTTTATTAATTTACTCCAGATTGAAGACCTCCCACCTTCAATAATTCCACTAGGTTTTGCCCTTTTTGTGTTTTATTTCTTTGACTAATAATTATATATAAATAATTGTTTAATAAACGGACATAGTTCATGGTGTCAAAAGACTTGAAGTAACCAGTATACATATTTCATTGGTACATAAAAAAATATGGCAGTTGATATTCTTTATTCAGTAGACTTACCGATATTGCTAAATATTTTTGATTTTGTCTTTTATATTTAAAAACGTTACAAATAAAAATTTCTATCAACCAAAATGTAACCACCATTCCGTCAAGATAAATCACATCTGTATTATGAATTGTTATCTTCAAATTTAAGATAAAAACCTTGAAGGTCAATTACAATTTCACACACAGTCACATGTTTCATTAGCACAATGATAAAAAGTTGTAAATATACTGAACTATTAATATTTATAGTTTTGATGGTTTGCTATATTTATTTCCTAATCTAATACATCAGTTTCTACTCTTCTGTAAATTGTTTTATATCCAAGATCTATCAAACACTGCAAATTATTAATTCAACAAGAAACACTAATTTAACCCTTTAAGTGGTCAAATATTTTTAATTAAATTCAATTAGTTCACTTATTGTGGCTTAGTAGTCACTTCTGTTTTAATTGTAACATTAACATTTTTGAAAATATTAATTGGTTGTAGACTCCATTTGAAAAATTAAATCTCAGTCTCAAATCTCTAAAATATCCTCTATCTACATTCTACAATAAGGTTATAAAATTTAGTAAATTTTTGTTGACACTGTTTCTTATATTCGTCGGTAAGTTTTTATAAGATCATTTCAACTTTACTTTTATTTTATTTTCGTATGGTTATATTTTTAAAAAAATATAAATCAGTTACGATATATTTTAGAGCAAAAGATCCTTAATTTAAATCTGTTCCACCTACTCATTCTTAATAATTTCCAACTGTGTTCCCGTTCCTTTCCTTTTGTTTTTCTCAGTTGGAGTTAGCTGCAATCGAGGAACTGACTGGTGCAACCACTACATTAAAACCATTTTCAACTACTTGGAACTCAATTGAGGGTTGCAACCATCCCGACTTTCCATAAATAAATATTAATTTGGAGAATCGTATCCGAGTATACTTTATTTAATTTTTATTAATTCAATTCACAAAATGTTTCTAGCTTTTCCTTTACTTTCAACTTCATTTATTAAAAAGCTGGTGGTTCCAATTTAATATTAATCATTAACTCTATGTAAGTACCAATTATTTATATACTTTACCTGGGGCCAAATCCACTTTATGAGAAAGTCTCCAGAAGGGTAATTGAGGTTACATTGTATTGAAAAAGAAAGAAAATAGTAGAACAAAATATTTTGAGGTGAATTACTCCTAGATATAAATCAATAAGGCTCATATAATTAATTTAGTATAATTAATGTAACACCAACTTTATTTGTGCCAACTTTATTTGTTCAAATCACGGTCAGACTTGCTTAATAGTCATGATTTAGGAATATTTAAATACATAATAAGGAAATAACAGGAATTGGTAGCATTGTACCAATGGCAAATATACTTCCACATTAGTTTCTTCATTGAGGACTTGATTTACCCATAAGATACCTACTATGTCACTTGGAAGATTAAATTCTTAAACTAACTCACCTTATTATTAGAATTCAATAAATGCAACAAATCTCCTTTCTTCATGGAAACTTCCCTTGCGGATTTCTCTGTATAGTCATATAAAGCTTGTACAGTTTCTCTTCCAGTTACATCAACTACCGGTGGTTCTTGTTGCTGGAATTAAAAATAAAAAGTTAAAATAAAACTTAATAAAATGATAGTTCGATATACTTACACGACAACTGCGGGCTTGTTCTTTCAAAGCTTCAATAGTATTACCGAAAGCAGCCAAATCGCTCATCAAAGCCTCATGTTTCTTTAATAATGCTTCAGAAGAATCCTCGTCTTTACCATAATCAGTATTACTGACGATAGGTTCTTTTTCTTTCATCCAAGATTCAGCTTCATTAGCATCTGCATAATATTGATGAGCTTGAAGGGAATCTTCCAAATCTTGTTTACGCTGAAAAATATAACTTCATGTTAAAAATCTATTCATGAAATTGATTTATATATAATGGTTATTTTGTACAGTCGTCTAGAGAACAATAAACAACTAAGAAATTAGAATTTGTATGTTTCTAGGCATAGCTAAAGCTTTTTACAACTCACATGTCATAGATAAATGAGCCGTCAGTAAGTGCTGATGCTCTAGAGGGTTATCAAATCACCTCTGTTAAAGCCACTAGCAAGTCCCCTCAAGAACAGGTATTACCTCTACTCCTATGGAGCCTGGTAGTGGATAAGTTAACTACTTCATAAGCTATCAGAACATGGTTTCAAATTTATGGATTACTCTGAAGACATTGTCCAAACAGTCAGAGAATAGTTCAAGAGAAGCATGTGTAAATTATTAGGGAGCGTCAGAATTATTGGTACTTGTTAGTGGAACTGAACATTCAAACGGAAATAGTTGGTTGGATTTCATCTAATCCTAGAATCCCTCATCACAAGTAAAATAAGAAATTTGTTGCAACGAAGATTTAACCTTTTTGAAGATAATACAGATATGCAAGTTTATTTGGAAGAAGAGCTTTAAGATATATGCTTCTCAAAGTACATCGACCTTTGGCAATGTCAAGTAGGACTCGACGAGCCTTTCAGAAGGTTTAAAGACCCTTGGCCGCACACAACGCTACTATGAGGATGTTAATAAGGAACACAAAAAAATTCAAGTTTATATTTAGAATATTATTTTATTAAATATGTGTATAATTTTACTCACTTGGCTAGATTTTTCTTTAAGAGATTCCCAATGATCGTTGAGGGTGTTTACTCTATTTCTAATTTCATCACTGGCAAAATGTTCATCTTCCATCATTTGTTTACCAGCATCAATAACGGCTCCAATACGACCTTCATGATTATTAATTTCAGCTAAAACTGCTTGATGTTTCTTGATCAAATTTTGTACTCCTATTAAATCACGACCTGGAAAAAAAAATACCGATCAAAGGACTGGTTATTATAGGATTTCATATTTTCTCTACCTCTGTTGGTGCTAGCTGCTACAGGTTCTTTTTCTCTGATCCAAGCTTCTTCGTCTTCAATATCTCTGAATAATTGTTGTACTTGTAAAGAATCCAATAATCGCTGTTTTCTAATAGCCATGGGAGTCTGTAAAGCTGCATATCTGTCTGTTAATAACTTTTGTTTGTGAGCGATGTTATCGGCATCAAAATGTCCTCTTTCAACAAACTGTGTTGCTGCTGATGTTATACTTTCAATTCTATCTTGGTGAGATGCGACATCTCCTTCCAATAGGGCATGTTTTTTTTGTAAATTTTGTACTGAAGTCAAATCTTTACCATAATCTTCAGACATTAATTGGCCTTCGATTTCTGATAACCACAACTCAATATCTTCTATGGTTCTGTTGAACTGTTGTTGTTGACTGGCTTCCTGTAATTTGGAGTTCTTTTTATCAGTAGCTTGTACCAAAGTTTCCCATAAATTGACTATTTCTTCCATACGGGATTGTATGCGAGCTAAAACAAAACAATCTATAGCTAATATTCTTCTATTTCAATATTTAACTTACGAGCAGCATAATGTTTAGCCTCAATAAGTTCTTGGCCTGTTGATGTGATATCTTCCATTCTTGATTTATTGGCGTTAAGTTCCTGTTCAAAATTTTGATGTTTTTGGACTTTCCCACCTAAATTAGTTGGGTCTAAATAACTTTCATCTGTAGCAAATTTCAATTTTTCATTGATCCATCCTTTAGTTTCATCACAATCACGTTCAAACTGTTGTAATTTGTAAGCATCTTCCAAAATTTCTCTACGGATACTAGATTTTTCTTTAAGCGCCTTGCGACGTTCTAAAAGCTAAAATAAAACAAGATTGATGGATATTTAAACAAACAATTTGATTAACTTACCATAGCTCTTCTTTGGGCTACATCATCAGCTGAATAATGTTCACCATCAATTAGTTTAGTAGCAAATTCATCTAGAGCTTTGATTTTCTCCTCCTGAGCTGCTAGAGATTTTTCAAAATCTTCATGTTTCTTAATAAGGGCTTCCACAGAGTCTAAAGAATCCCCAAGATCCTCGTTAGCCAAAAAGGCTTCTTGTTTTGCCATCCAAGTATCAGCTTGTTCTGTATCTCTATAGAACAATTGTAGATCCATGCATTGCTCATACAAAATACGTCTTTCGTCCCAAAGAGCTGTAAAATATTTGGAATATAATCAAATATTAAACATGCATTAAACATACTCACCAATCAACGATTTCTTGTCAGAATCTAACATGGAAAGTTTTTCTTTAACTTCATCACTGGCATAATGATTTTTTTCCAATAGCTGTTGTCCAGCTTCTGTTGTAGCTTTGAAGCTGTCTTCTCTGGCATCTATTTCACCTCTGTGCTCTTGGTGGCGTTCTAGTAAAGCTTCAGCACCTGCTACATCTTTTGCTAATTCATCGGCTGAAATAATAGCTTTCATGTCGTTTATCCAAGAGACTAGATCTCTGAAATCAGCTAAAAACCGATGGAGAGCATAGGATTCTTCCAGCTTTTCACGTCTTTCCTTAGCTTTAGCTGTCAAACTGTGCCAATAATCCTCAATTTCGGATCTTTTAGCTTGTATAACATCACCATGATCAGCATGAATAGCCCCCAATCTATCAGCTTCCTTTCCCAAAGTAGACACTTTATCTTCCAACGCTGCCAAATCTCTTTCAACTCCTTCATGTTTACGTTGTAGAGCTTGTACGCTTGCCAAATCTCTGCCATAATCGTCGGATGATAGTACAACATCTTTTTCGGCTATCCAAGCAACTGTTTCATCTGCGTCCCTATTGAAACGTTGAATTTCGTGAGCGCCATAAAGTTTATCTTGACGCATGAGAGTTATTTGTTTAAGACGTTGCCAAGCGTTGTTCAGTTCTTCTTTTCTGGTTATAATTTGGTCTCTTTCTGGATGACCGTCATGGAGTAATTTATCAGCGAGTTCATTAACTTCTGTTACTCTGTATTCTTGTGAAGCCATGTCTTTTTGGAACTCGTCGAATTTACGTTGTAATACTTCTACATGTTCTAAATCATGGCCGAATTCTTCTGCAGAAAGAAACGCGCTTTTTTCGTTTATCCAAAACATAACTTCATCGCAATGACGTATAAACTGGACAAGAACTAGAGCTTGTTGGAGTTTTGTGCCCTTTTCTGCTAGTTTTGAAAGAAGCTGTTCCCATAATCTATGTAGTTCCTCTAAAAATCAACAAACATAGTTCATATGTAGAAATTTATTTCAAATCAATCAATTGAACTTACCTAATCTTCTTCTGATTGTTTCACTTTCATAATGGTTCTGGTTAATCATTTCCCGGCCGGTATTGTCCAGAACAACAATAGCATTACTGTGAGCTGCAACTTCAGCCTCAAAAGCTTGATGTTTCTGAATTTTTGCTTGTAAATTGGTTGGATCTTTGTAACTTTCGTCGCTAGCTGCCTGTAACTTTTCTAAAATCCATGATTCTAGCTCGTCAGCATCTCTTTTAAAGTATTGGAATCTTCTGGAATCTTCTAACTTCTCTCTTTTTGCTCTAGCATCAGCTTTGAAGTTATCATAGCGTGTCAAAACTTCTTGACGACGTTCTTGAATGTCCTCGGCGGTTTCAAGGATTTTCACCTCCTTTGGAGGGGGGATTTGATCCATTTTTATCGAATTCTATGTATCGTTATGAAGATTTTCTTTTTTATCGAGTTTATTATTTCAACAAAGTCGTACACTGGAAAATAATATCAAGAAATGGATTTTATGGCATTTAGAAAATACTCTTCTTAATAAGAAGTGAGCCTGAGTTATCTTAAAGAATTTATGATATCATTTTGTTGAACCAAACTCTTCAAAAATATCAAGTACTCAATTTAAAACATGATTATTTTATGACAAATGAAAGGTCAATTAGTTTGATCTTTCACTTGTATAATACTATAATTCACTAGTTAACTGAAAGATTTGGTTTGCCATAAAGATTGTGTCTATAACAGAACTCTATGTTTTTAACTAAAAATATATTTTCTCTTGCAGATCTTGTATATTCAATCACAATTTCAACTTCATTCAATTTATTATTTACCTTGAAAGAAAGATAAGATAAATTTTGACTAATGAAGCCATCCAATCAATAGACATAATCTATAGTCTATTTATATATTATTACATTACTATTAACATTTCTATCATCAAGATGTAAGCAAAACATTTTAATTTATTGAGAAAACTGGAATTATATACTGAAATATGTACAATATTATTATCTATATTTAGCTATTTGTAACATCACATTAATATATAATTATGTAATACACAACAACACTAATAAGACCTTGAGAAACATTATGTTGATTCATATTGTTAAACAGACAGTTTAGTGAACTATTTCAGAACATTTTTCAAACATTTTGGTACAAAGTTATGTAATACGTTGTTTTCATGAGTTTATCCTGGTTATTAATACTACTAAAAGTTCATACAACTTGACTGATTCATATTATGTACAGAAACTGCTTAATTAATTTTTTAGACGATAAATAATGCAATCGACATTATATTATGAAATTAAATAGAGAAAGATCAAGTACTAGTATAATATATAAAGAATATTCCTAAATAAACATTGATTCAATATACTTAATGTATTGGTCCCCCTATGTGTGGCCTAATTTACCAATATTGTTTTCATTAAATTGAATATATCTTTTAACATTTATATAGGATAAAACTTGATTTATTCAAATATTTTTTATTGATATACTGAAGTATAAATTAGAGCGTTTCATAGTCTAATCAATTTCTGTGACCTTTTTCCAGAACAAACATTAAGTAAGGGTGTGGTATACTAGAAATATAGTTAAAAAATTGATTAAAACAAAATTTGTATAATAGTTTATGCTTACGTTTATTTTTTTTTTTTTGAAAATACAAATTTTCACCACACTTTGATCACTTTAAAAGTTAAAAAACTTTTTGTCGAGTATCCTCAAAATGGCACCTCCCTGATATCAACCTCTTTATTATTATCGGTGACGTCAGAATTGGATACCGGTGCAATGAATCCGCATTGCGCAAGCCGAAGACAACGTTGTCAAATTGTAGTATGTAATTTCAGCCATAAAATTACCCAAAATTTTATTAATACTCATTTTAATAACGTTCAAAAAATAATAATCGGTTTCAATCAAATACAATACTAATAATTTTTACTTTCTATTTATGGTGGATATTTTCAACGTCATAAATCTACAGGCGAAAAAGTATTTAAATATTCATCTCATGTATATACTATTTTTGAGATCAAAGATATTTTTGGCAACATAGTAAATTTGTGACGTGATCTGTCATTTTGAACATTGACAGTAAGCCACGTGACTTAAGGGAATTTAAGAACAAAGAATAGTGCTTTTGAAAAATATTTCAGAATTTGTCGAAATTATCAAATTTCATTTAAAATATGAATGACATATGTTTATTGTGTCATAAAAAGTTTACGCTTCCGAAAAACTTGAAAAATCATATGATAAAAATACACAAAACCTCTATAGAATCACTCACTTACGACGAAAATAAATATAAATGTTTAGATTGCGGTAATTCCTATAACATAAATCATGATTTAATTTATCATTTAGAAACCACGCATGGCGTTCCAATAGAAAGGGAAGAATTAACATTCAAAAACCACAATGGTAAGTGAAAACTTTCAATCAGGTTCGACCTACTTGTATTTTTTCTTAGATTTTATTAGATGGAAACGAAATATTGAAATCTCTGAATCTTGTAACTACATTATGCTCGACGATAAAACTAAAACAGGTGAAAAATCAGGAATAATAAAATATATATGCAACCAAAATGGTAAAAATAAATTTACAGTTGATTTTCAGGAATATAAATAAGTTTTGTTAAAGGTCCTTTTTTCGAATTTGATTCCGAAAAAAAATCGTGGACTTGTATTAGTCACGTGAAAACCATTGAAGATCCCAATGGTGATCTTTATGTAGCTAGAGTAAAAACACATTATGGTCATGATCTCGAAGAAAAGTAAGTAGATTGAAATGAATAATTATTAATTTGAAAAATTTGGATTTACAGAGAATCCGAAGTTTCTAATGGGTCTGAAAGCATGGATGAGGTGAATTCTGAAGATGGATTTTTAGATGAGTACCAAAATAAAGTAAAAGAAGATATTCGTATGAAACTTGATGCAATTCTATGTACTTTACATAAATTCGAAAACAAACAACTTTTAAAACTGGATAATGTGTTGAATGGTATTTGTGAAGAATTAGATCTCACAACCAAAAATACTGACATAATTGGGTCTATCATAATATCCAGTAATTCTAACTTAGACCACAGTTACATTTGATACAATCAAGAGAATATTTATTTATCAATTATTTATTGTTCATCAACAGATATGCTTATTACGTTTCTGTTCTAGTGTAAAAAGAATCAGTTTTTTTAGTTTTACTTCATTTTATTGAAATTTTGATGTTTAAATACAAAAATAAAGTTTAAAAGTGAATTTTGTGTATATTTTTTGTTCATCTGTGCTACAATAAAATTTGTAAGCTACCAATATAACATGTTATTTTTTGAGGTTATGTTAATTTTAATTGTCAAAATCAGGTGATCCATCTAAAAATGGCCGCCATGTGATAAACAAATCCTTATGGCGTAAATTTCTGTGTGGTTGTTTGATTTTAGATATTATTTCCAGTTTAATTGTGAAGTAGGTTCTTAAAGAGCTACTACTTGCGGAAGTATTAAATTTCCTCCGGGAAATGTGGCTTCTTTTTTTCGACTAAGCAGTGTGTGCTTAGTGTAGATAAGCGGTAAATATCTTGTGTACTGCCATTAGGTTATCACACTGAAATTTTAAAAATTACTCGATTTGTTAAACGCAACAGTGGAAATTAATATCCAAAAAATGTAAATTATTCACAACATAAATAAAAGTGTTGTAAATTTTATAAAGTGTAGTTTTAACTACATTAATTCCACTGAAACAAGTCTAAAAATTATCAAAAGGGCCCTCTCAACAAAGAAAACAACTCTCACTAGCTGGAAAACCAAAAAAAAATTAACGAGTATATACGAGACAATCGATTGCTTACCCCGCAGCCGCCATTTTTACGTAGATCAGTTGTTTTATTAGATTACCTAATAATCTACATTGATCACGTACACTTAAGTAAGCCTTACACGTCATCCGATCCGATCTGTCTGCGCAGGTAAACCTCTGGCGAACCAGTGTTTTGTATTTTTAAACATAGATTTTGTTAGTGTTTTTTAAAAACTTGTTTTCATTACGAAAAACCATAATTCACTGGTATTTTTTATACCTAACCGAAAAAACTGCAAATTGCTTGATAAAATCAACCTAAAATTATTGAAATAATATTTGAATGAAAATCAATCATAATAAAAAGTTACTGTGATTTGATTCCTGATCATTATTTTTCAATGAAATTAAATATATTATTGAAATAATTTTTTTATTGTGTTTGAAATTATTTCCGCTATCATGTGAACGTAGTGGAGATATTACGTTCGCCACGCCAATTGCGTCAAAAACAAATTCAGTTATTATTTGGAAAACAACAAAATCAGAGAGAATTTAAAAAAAAATGTTTTTAATTACTCATAAAAATATCAATTTCACCTAAAAACATACATTAATATCATGAATTATTCAAATGACACTTTTTACATACTTCTAAAGTGAGGTTGAGAATTTATTTCTAGATCAGTTCTAATTACAATTGGTACTTTTATATATTATAACACTCATTATTCAATAAACAAATAGTACATCAAATTACAAACTGAACTATGTGACATTTGGCACTTTCTTGACCATAGACAAAGTAATACATGTCTATGTTCATGACGCACACGTTCTAGCCACGCACTGGATTTCGGTGACGCATGTATCAATGTGCTGATTGGCACACTTTGCTCTGCAATAGTCGTGATGCACGTCTATTCCTTATCATCTGATTGAGCCCTTATAGTCGGAATTTAGATGAAGCAAGAACAAAGATGATAATTATTTGATTCGTCGTATAATGTATTACGCGCTTAATACATTAATATCTAATCTGTCACATCTAGTTTCAGAAACATAACCTAGTATTTCAGATCTACGATAATGTTTTGGAAATCAACATTAAATTTGTTATTAAAATATAAGAGAAATTGTGAGTTAATCCGTAAAACTCATTGTTGGATATCTCCTCAAGGCTTTAAAACGGAAATTAATGTCTATAATTGCGCGACAAGGCGAAAAGAACCTTTAATTTTGAAAAACAAAGATCGTATTACTTGGTACACTTGTGGACCCACAGTTTATGATTCTTCGCATATAGGGCACGCAAGCTGTTATGTTAAATTAGATATAATACAGAGAATATTAAAAGATTATTTCAAATATGATATAATCAGTTGTTTAAATATTACAGATATTGATGATAAGATAATTAGGAGAGCAAATGAACTTGGCGTGGATATAAATGAATTAACAGAGAAGTACGAAAAAGAATTTTTGAGTGACTTGGAAAAATTAGGAATTGCAGAACCAAGCATTATAATGAAAGTTACTCAAAATATGCGTTTAATAATAAGTTTTATAGAAAAACTTATTGAAGATGATCGAGCATACATAGCAACTGATAAATCTGTATATTTCAATGTAAATAGCATTAAAAAATACGGTAAATTACAAAATTTAGGCAATCAAGATGAAATTAACAAACTATCTACAATAAAAAAGTCCAGTTTAGATTTTGCTTTATGGAAAGCTATAAAAGAAGATGGCGAACCTTTTTGGGACAGTCCTTGGGGTAGAGGTAGACCAGGATGGCATGTTGAATGTTCTGCTTTGGCTTCATCAATATTCGGTGAAAATATTGATATTCACGCTGGAGGAATAGATTTGAGATTTCCACATCATGAAAACGAAGAAGCTCAATCCTGTGCTTTCCACAACAGTGAACAGTGGGTCAACTATTGGATTCACACAGGCCACTTACAGCTTAACAAGACGGAAAAAATGTCCAAATCTCTCAAAAATACTATTTCAATTCAAGACATGCTGCAAAAAACACTGGCAGATGTATTTAGAATGAGTTGTATTATGTCTCGTTATGAACATAACATGGAATATAGTGAAAAATTAATGTCAACTGCAAAAAATAATTATGATTATTTTAAGAATTTTATTAATTCTTGTAACGAGTTTAAAGATGGGTTTCTAAAAGCAACAATTAACGAAGATATAATAAAACAGTTGATTAATAGAAGTAAGAATAATATTCATAATGCTTTATGTGATAATTTCGATACTCCTTCTGTTATAAAAGTTTTAAATGAACTAGCGTCGACTACGAACAGTATGTTATATTCATCAACATCTTCTAGTGGTAAAAATGGTGTTGTTTCAGTTTTAAGTGTTAGGAACTTTGTTACAAATATTTTAGAAATGTTCGGGTTAAATTTGAATAATAGCATTAGAGTTTCAAATGACTCTAGTAATATTATAGATATTTTAAGTGAATTTAGGAAAGAAGTGCGTACTATAGGTTTAGCTAATAAAAATGAGAATTTACTAAAACTTTGCGATAATGTTAGAAGCAAAGCCAAAGACTGTGGTGTAACCTTCAAAGATCACGGAAAAGTTTCTTCTTGGAGTTTAAAATAAGAATAATAGTGACTTGTTCATGTTGTGTATATATAAATGGAACATTTTTTCAAGTTTGTCGTTATAAATTGTTCCCAACTACCAATCACTTTAGGATAATTAATAATCAATATTGCCAAAATGATAGATTACGAAATGGGATACAAAGATATAGAAGAGATTAACATATCAGACAAATAGAAGTAAAGCTGAGGAAGATGAATTAGCTTAAAACGCTCTTGATGTATGCTATTTGATAAGGAAGGTACAAAAGGAAAATCTAAATTAGTGGTTACTACAGTACTGATAATTTTAGAGAACAAAACCGACATAAAAATGATTTGAGTATTGTCTTTAGTATGTGAGTTTGAAAAGGATAGGAAGCAAATATAATTAAAAAGAATTTCGATATATGTATTTATTTAATCACTCACAATAATCAAAACGAGAAAATCAAACATCTTAATATTTAATCTCTTTCACTGGTGTGTAAAGCATTGAATCCAAAAATATTCTAGTGAAATCTACAACTATAGATCTATCTGGCAGCGATTGAGCTACTCCGTATATGGCCATCTGTAAAAATATTAATTACAGTTTTTCAAAACAAAAATAATGATTTAGTACCTTTCCCTCTACAGGTAATCCTGGATCTTTTAAAATTTCATCCAAACAATCTCTAACGTCGTCCAAAAATTTATCAGCGACTCCAGGTTGGGTATGTTGTCTGGTTACGCATATATGGAGACTGAAATAAAAATTTATTCATACAGAAATACATAAAATAATTTATTCAATCATACCCAGAAGGAAACTGGAGAGCGTTTAAATTCCAACCTTTTTCTTCGAGCGCAGAAGACAATCTATAAACTTCAAAATCTTTTGATCCTATAGCTACAACGCTAGTTACCGGATTTCCAAAAACGAAAATTCCTTTCATTCTTCTCAATCTAAAAACAAAAAATATGTCAAATTTCCATTTCCTCAATTTGAAATAATTTCTCACGTACCCTTTTTCTATATATCTAGTTGTGTGAATAATTTCTCTAGTGGCTTGCACATATTGATCTCTACCAAAATTTAGCATAGCTGCCCAACAAACGGCAATATTACCCCCAGGTCTAGATCCACTAACACTTGGGGAACCATACACACCTCCAGGCCACTCAGTTGAAACCGTATATTGATAGTGTCGGTATTTTTTTTCTTTGTACATTATAACCGAAGACCCTAAGTGAAAATTAGATTTAAAATTTTATAATTCATTCAATAAATAACAAACCTTTTGGAGTATAACCATATTTATGGGTATCTGCAGATATACTTGTAACTCCAGGTAACCTAAAATCGCAAATAGGAATGGGATATCCGGCTTCCTCCATAAAACAACTCAAAAATCCTCCTAAACACGAATCTACATGTACAGGTACTTCATATCTAATACCAAATTCAGATATGGTGGAGATGTTATCCATAGTACCATACGGGAAGTTTGGAGCAGAAGCTACTAACTAATTTCAAACAAAAATCAATAAAAATAACTTCAATTTAAATAGGAATGATCAGTGGAGGATTTAGCAGCTGGCTGAAGCTTAGGACGGCATATTTTGGTCAGATTTACAAAATTTTTAAAAAAATTATTGTTCACATGGAGAAGTCTTAAAAATCTCTACATTGTCTCTAATTATGTACTAAGTTATCGAATTTCATACATCAGTAGAGGCGGCTTCAAATGAATAGCCTACAGGTGGAAAATCTGTAAATCCGCCACTGGGTGTATGTAACAAATTAAAAAACTCACCATAACTGTATTATTATTGATGGCTTTTTTATATTTTACCAGATCTACTTGACAAGTAAGAGGGTCGATTGGAATAGATCTGATTTTTAATTTAAAAAATTGCGCTGCTTTATCGAATGCCGAATGGGCAGTAATTGGAACTACTATCTCTGGATGTGTAATCCCTTTTATGTCTCTAGCGTAATCCCTAAAAGCTTTACAGGCCATCAAAATTGATTCAGTACCACCGCTCGTCATCTATAAATATAAAATTCCTATATTAAGCAATATTTTCATTATTATTCTATTAAACACAAGTTTTAAGAAAATTTAAAATGCTAGTCATCAAATAGCGGAAATTTCATCTCTACACAACAAACTGAATATAAACAACTTGTCCAAATCCGTATAACAATATTCAATTTTATGAATCATTTTAAAGTATAGATAAACATTATACAAAAAATTAATCCCTTTTGGGGAACTACACCTACAAGATGTTTTGTACAAGACTCCTCTACATCTTATTGTTCTGCTTCCAAATACATAAACTCCTCCCAAAGGACGCTATTTTTGAGGGTTCTTGTGTCCCACTTTCCTAGGTGCTAGTAATATTCCTTTAAATTACTTAAGCCTTTTCTGTTTCTATGCCTTGCTCACAGAATCTGCAGATGTAGTCCTCTGTCATGCTCATTGATTTGAGGTGATAGGAGCAGTTACCTGTCAGAAGACTGACAACAAGTTTCATGTCGTTTCTGGTCATCTTGAGAAGTTCTTCACATTATGAATATTTTAGAATGTCTCCGGTAAGACTCCATATGATTATTTTGCTTTTGATTCAGTTTGTTATTGATGTGGTATCTCTTGAGGCCACAGTAGGGTTCTGGTCCAAGATGTAGATTACAATTCAGTAAACATCCTACTAGAGCCTAGCACATAGAGAGGTCAAACAGCTGAAAATATATGGCAACATCTATCAACAGATACTCATAAAGTTATTTTAACTGTTTTTACTCGACTTTGTAGTTGAGGAAAATAAAATTTTTGACAAATACTTCTCAGACAACATTCTACAAAGTAAAGCAAGGAGACTAAAAGGGAATATGCTTTTACACTATAAGATGACCGGCATTATACAACATAAAAAAATGTTTGTACTGATTTTATAAGATTAATAAACTATTTGGAACAGAACTAAAACTAATATTATTATTGGTTTGTATTCTATCTATCTATTAGATACTGTAAGGGAAATTAGTTTAAGATATTCCTTTTCAAATTATAAATTGATACTTCAATCATACTATATTCTAATGCACTTTAATTTCTAAAATATTGATTAAACTTACTGATCCAACAGCATCTGGCCCTCCATGAAAGAGATCAATAGTCATTCTCACAACTTCGGCTTCCATTTTACATAAACCAGGAAATAAATCCGGATGTAGTGGATTTGTATAAGATGTCTTTCCATAAACAGCAGAAACTAAATCGATTAAATCTTGATTGAAATAATAAACAGCTCCAGAAACCTGACCTCCTTTCCAATCATAATTCCCTAAAACAATCACATAAATATTGGTAAACTACCTACTTTTTTTTCTAAATCTTCTTCAATCCTCTGAAAACTACAATACAATTTCTCATCAAAAGTTATAAAAAAAATAAAAAATTAAGCTTTAAACAATATATTTGATCATACTTACCTAAACTTAAGTTTTCATCTAAACTCTTGAAAATAGCTTCTTTTCCCATCCCTTCTTTTGGTAATTGAGTTATATACAATAAATCTTTCGTTTTATTTTTCATACTGTCTTCGAAATTTTTAGTAACAGTCTCCAATTCCTCATCAATTTTCTTTTTTATCGAGGGAATCTTCCTTAGTAATTTAAAAGCAGTTTTCTTTGTTCTTTCAATGATATCTTGAATATAATCAGTTATTCGTGTAGTTACCCACAATTATGCAATACTTACTCTCCTCTTTTTGAAACAGAAATCTAAAGAGGTTTGTAACTACTACCACCGTAGTAACTGAAGTGGATACTATTTGCCAAGCCTCTCGTCCTTCAAATGTTCTGTTTATTGTAGCTTTTACATGGTTAGTTATAGGCCAAAAAATTATATCCATAGTTTATACAAAATAGCTTTGTTGTACCTAGTTTAAAATGTTATACAGCATGACAAAGAAAAAGCACCTTACAAATACTCTTAAGTATTTTAATAGATAAGATAAGGGTTAATTTTGATTACAAACTGATCTATATAAACTAGTTGTAGACCTTGGAACCATACACTTATTTAAAAATAGAATAAACAAAGTACATAAATGTGAAATTTGTAAGATTTCTATATTCTGAACCGAGGTTTGAAATTATGTCATTGTCACTGTTGCCAGCTCTGCAATAATTTTTTCAAAAATAATTCACTTAAATGATATTAATATATTGTTGTCGTAGGAATTACGTTATATTTTATTAAAATGAAGATTTATAACTAGAACAATAAAGTTTTTAGTTTTAGAAGTTTTAATTTATTATTTTAACAGTTGCCCACAAAATTGTTATATTTGACAGGTAACTCTTGGTGCATTCCACTAAAGGCTTGTTTCACAATTCTGCGTGGAAAAGTAGAAATAATAGCAAATTGCGACACTGCCGACATCGGCTCTCGACTGGGGGGTGTCGGCTTTTCCTCACCAATAGCACGACAGTCGGATGTCGTTTAACTCACCCCGACATTTGTCGGTCAAGTGAGTAGTCTCTCGTATACTCTTCGTCTCTATAGTATCGTGTACACGACATCGTTTAGACGACAGTCGGGTAAGTGTGAAACAAACCTAAGCGTTCACGGCGCCCAAAAATACTCTTAGGCGTTCCACATAGCGACTACGATCGTTCTGGTCGCGGGACTCATAACGTCATGACTATACTTCAAGACATCCCTGTTCAAGGGAAGCATTCTTGTGATGCATACCAAATATTTCACTGTCGCCGCAGAAGATATTTTGATTTTACTGTAATGTAAATTAGTTAAGCACTACACAAAAAAATACAGTAACTTGAAATTATAATATAACTCTTAAAGCTTTCGCTTTATTTTTTCTGTTTTCCATTCGTTAATATTTATCTCAACGCTCAAAAGTCTCGTAATCTATTCTCATGAGTTTACGATTATAATGCAGTGGACTAAGTGGAACCGAAAAGATCGTGGTTGTGAACGTGATTGTCATGAGTGCTTAGTGGAATGCACCCTCAGTGCATCGACTCAAATATTTTTTTGACAGTCTTAAATTACAAATAATCAAATAAAGTGAATATAAACGATTTTATTAGAAAAATAACTAAGGTAACTATGTCAGAAGGTCCGGAATCGAATCAAAAAAGATGGAGTCATTTAAGGAAAGTATTAGAACGACCAGGTCCATTCAGTCACCCCGAGTTTGAACCTTCTTCAGAAATTTTAGATTTCATTATGACTTCCTGTAAAATACTAGTTGTAGGAGCAGGTGGATTAGGTTGTGAATTATTAAAAGACTTAGCGTTAATGGGATTCAAAAATATTCACGTTATAGATATGGATATAATAGATTTGTCAAATTTAAATAGACAATTTTTATTCAGACATAAAGATATAGGATCCTCTAAAGCTGAGGTAAATCATAAGATAATAAACTTATAGTTTAAAATAAATTATTAATTCCAGGTAGCAGCTGCTTTTATTAATAAAAAAATACCAGGATGTCAAGTTACACCACATTTTTGCAAAATACAAGATTTTGATGAAAATTTTTACAGACAGTTCCATATTATTGTGTGTGGTTTAGATTCTATAGTAGCCAGGAGGTGGATTAATGGAATGTTGATATCTTTATTAAATTATGAGGATGATGTATTAGATCAACAATCTGTTATTCCTATGGTAGATGGAGGTACTGAGGGATTTAAAGGCAATGCAAGAGTTATTTTACCAGGCATGAGTGCATGTGTTGAGTGCACTTTAGACTTATATCCCCCTCAAGTGAATTACCCATTGTGTACTATAGCAAACACTCCAAGGTTACCTGAACATTGTATAGAATATGTAAAAGTGATAATGTGGCCCAGGGAAAACCCATTTAATGTTTGTTTAGACGGAGATGATCCTCAGCACATTTCCTGGGTATATGAGAAATCTTTAGAAAGAGCACATCAATTTAACATACCCGGAATTACTTTTAGACTTGTTCAAGGAGTCATTAAACACATTATACCAGCAGTGGCTTCTACTAACGCAGTAATAGCTGGAGTATGTGCAACAGAGGTAAAAACATTTTTAATTTTTATAAACATTTTTGACATGTGGTAAAAACAATTTCAGGTGTTTAAAATAGCAACGAGCTGCTGCGTGCCTTTGAACAATTACATGGTTTTTAATGACGTTGATGGAATTTACACATACACTTATGAAGCTGAACGTAATCCTGATTGCTTAGTATGCTCTCAAACCCCTCAAGTAATGGAAATTAAAGATCCAAATACAATGAAATTGAAACATTTGGTTGAATTATTGTCAGAAAGTGCTTCTTATCAGATGAAAAGCCCTGGTTTAACTACAACTATCGATGGAAAAAATAAAACTTTGTATATGTCTACCATTAAGAGTATCGAGGAACGCACCAGGGATAATTTGAATAAAAGTTTAGTAGAATTAGGATTAAAAGATGGTCAGGATATTTTAGTTGCTGATGTAACTTCTCCTACTACTTTGATTATTAAGTTGAAATATTCGGTAGATGATGTTGAAATGAAATAAATTACTATTTTTTATAAATAGATCTGTTTTTTTGTCATAATAAAACTAAACCATTGTTTTTGTTATTTTTGCAACTTCTGCACCTCCATTTTTTTTAAATTAACATAGTCATAGTGAATCTTATCTTATACTCCGGGGGTTCGCATGGACCACTTTGGGAATTACTGATCCAAAAGGTAGTCAGCCCTAATCAAGATTCGCATATTGTAGATGTTACAAGTATTTGAACCGATTTTGGACACTTACAGAATTGTCTCTATTATAATAGGGATTTCCTCGGATTCGGGATTCGCGCTTTGGTCCGAACTCTGCTTGATAAATTATTTAGTTGAAAAAATATATGTGCATTCATATTTGGAATGAAATTAGATCGAAACTGTTACGGATAGTATGAATACACACATACTTCTTGCATTATAATATTTCATTAAACCTGGATAGGATCGAGAGCAAACTGTGACCATAAGCACTTCAATCTC
This sequence comes from Diorhabda sublineata, assembly GCF_026230105.1. Classification (NCBI taxonomy): domain Eukaryota; kingdom Metazoa; phylum Arthropoda; class Insecta; order Coleoptera; family Chrysomelidae; genus Diorhabda; species Diorhabda sublineata. The sequence continues at coordinate 28,750,239 of NC_079481.1, forward strand.
AAGAACTTTTCACATAGAATAGGACGATCTACTTAACCAATCTGTCAAGATTGTCATCTGACGTCACAATTTACACTTTACTTTCTTTCGGAAATAAAGACGTATTAGCTTAGATTTTCCTTCTTTGACAAGGCAGCATCATAAAATAGAAGAAGAAAAATTGTCTATCTCTATTTGGTGTTATATTTTTGTCTTATATTTGAAATTAGTTATAAATATGAACCTAAATAAACCAGATTTGGAGGGTACAGCTCATTTATTAGATGAACTCGATAGTAATACAAAAAAAAGTTTTGAAAAAAAATCATTTTAACTTGTTTATATTGTAGAAAAATTAATGGTGTTACTTAGAGATGGAAGAACTTTAATAGGATACTTAAGAAGTGTAGATCAATTTGCGAATTTAGTTTTACATCAAACTATCGAACGTATACACGTTGGAACTGAATATGGTGATATTCCGAGAGGCGTTTTCATTGTAAGAGGAGAAAATGTAGTTTTATTAGGAGAAATAGTAAGTTACAGATTAATAAACTATCAAATATACTGCTTTAGTTTATAATATAGGACGCGGAAAAAGAGGGAGAATTGCCGTTAACTGAAGTTTCCGTGGATAGTATATTAGATGCTCAAAGGAAAGAGCAAGAATTGAAACAGGAAAAACAGAAATTGTTATCGCAGGCTTTAAAAGAGAGAGGGTTACGTCTAATGCAAGAACTAACTCATGACGATATGTTCTAATTATATTTGATCAATACTTTGTTTTCAATTTTATTATGTATTATAAGGAAATTCGTGATCATAATTTTTTTTATTCGCATTATACACTCTAAGGCTTAGGAACCATCCTAATAATCTGATAAGGAACTTAATGATACCATCCCACCAGTGGAAGCTGAGAAGACATTACACTTGTGATTTCTTAATAGATTTTAGAACTGTTGGACTATGTAAAATTGTAAATAAAAGGAAATAGTAACAACAAATTTGCTCAATGTAATTACTTTACAGATTGCTAATACAGTGGTATATTAGAAATCAGTTTTTTGTGTTGTAAAGTGAAAATATTTTAAAAATTGTTTGCCAAACATGCTGAGCATAATTCTGTTGTAGTAGTGGTTTATATTTTGCGGTGTTTAAATTAATTTTTGTTACAACATATCGCGCATCCCCTCAAATAGTGTCATAATTCAAAAAACAAACTATCAAGTAATAAGTGTTTTCATTAGATAACTCATCAACCTACAAAGTTACCGCAATAGTAACTATTCATATTACATTTTTTAAGATAAGATTTTTCGGTTTTCTTGTATAATAAAAGAGATTTTCCAATTTTTTGACTAATGACACTATTCTAGCGGATGTGGGATATATATTTATATAATAATTCCAATTAATGACAATATATTTCTCTACAATTAAACTTGAAATAGTGAGATTGTTATCCATTTGACATAAATGTACACTACCTCCCCAACAGTTTTCCAGAATACTTATGATGGAATCAAAATTAGAACAAGTAATAAAGAATACCATGGAAAAGTTTTTTATTTTTAAATGTATCAGATTAAAATTTCTAACACTTTGGACAGAGAGTATTAAAGTTAGTTTTCGAAATATCTTGTCAAGCTTTAAAAAATTATTTAACGGTTTTGTTGGTCGGGACTGAAAATGGTAAGATCCCGAGAGGTGTTTTCATTGTAATGTGGGATGCGGTAAAAGAGGGAGAATTCCTGTTAATTCAGGTTTCTGTCGTTGATATATTAGATTCTCAAAGGAAAGAGCAAGAAATTGTTATTGCAGACTTTAAAAGAGTGAGAGTTACCTTTAATACAAGAATTAAGACATGTTCTAATCATATTGTGTCGATTGTTTGTTTTTTATTTTAATATTATATAAGGAAATTTGTGATCATAATTTTTTACTGGCATTAATTTCACATTTTTAGAAATAAATACAAAATTACTAGGAAAAGTTTCTTTATTTGAAATGTATATAAATATATCTATATTTTCTACAATACTCTAATAATAATCGAGAGTAAAGGTCAAAATGAAGTTTCAAAAATAATGGGTTTTCCATTTTTGTCGAATTGTTTCGGTTTCAGCACCAATTGTTTTTCTTCTTTGGTATCGTTCAAATTTTCAGGATTCTTACCATCCAAACAGTACAATAAAGAATCTGTAAAATACAAAATGTTGTAAGTTAAATAATATATGCAGTGTTTAGTCCTTTGAGGATTCCACAGGCAAATATACAATTTATTTAAAATTCAAAGCACCTAGTTTGCATTTTAATTCCTTTTATTAAAAAAATAATATTTTGTATTTGTATTTTGATGACATATTTTTAAAATGATTTACACCAACTGACCAACCACAAGAGTTGTGCAACCAATACCTTTAATTTAATATCAGCACAGGCCTTTGAGAAAGCCAGACTTAAAACAAGGTTCCTACACTACCTGGAATGTAAAGAATGTCATGTAATTTGGTCCTCTATGCTGGATTTATAATATTTTCCATAAACTTTTTGTTTTTTAAATTTTATTTTACATTTTTCAATAAAAAAACTAATTTTTTGGAATATAGGTTAATTTACTTCCAGTTTTGGTTGGGTGGCTAACAGAATCACAAAAGTATTTTAAAAATGGTTCGCCAAGCATAATTCTGTAGTGGTGGTTTACTGTTTGCGGTGATAGAGTTAATTTTTGTCATTAAAACAGAACAAAAAGATAAATAGTGAGTAACTGAAAGTATGAATAATGTAATTTTATTTCACCCATGTCATTAGGAAGTTTTATACCGTTAACGATATTAGGATTTACAGATCAGCTGTAAACAATGGGCTCCCCAGTATCCCAGGAAGAAAGGGGACACAATGATCCTTTGGGGCGTAATGTATATTATAGCCCAAATCAGGAAAATAACAACATGAAAAGTGTATCCCAGACACAGAGATCAGAAAGCAAACAAAAAAATCAACCACTAAGGGTGGTAGTGTTAATATTATAGTGAACCTGGAAGTCCTACAAAAAAAAAGTATTTCTAAAAGACATGCTCACCGATATCAGTACTGGTAGAGAGACTTTTCCATACGATGAAATTATAATGAGACCTGATGATGTATTTTAATATTGTATTGATAAAAAGTGTAGTTTAAGATATATATTTTGCATTTAAAATACAAAACTATTTGCTATTTTGCATTCCAAATAGTAAATCGAAAAAGCATTTGGATTCAAATATATCACTCAAACTATTTTGTACATTTCTTTCCACAGGTTTATATCCAACTCAAGAGATTAGACAATGCGATTAAGAGATTATGAAAACAAATACTAATCTTGTTACTTACCAGTCAATTGTTGATTTGTAAATTCCGTGGAATTAAAATCGTCAGTTCTGCTAGAAAAACTCGAATCTTGTGGGGAGTAAATTGCAACAATATCCCTATTACTTAAATATTCTTTAAAAGTATCACTTAAAGTATCTCCACTTTCGGTTTTATTCATCTTCAGTATTTCTACTCTGTCTTTAATGATGGCCCCTTCGCTTTTAATTTTATCAGGTGCAATATTCTGGCATTTAGAAAATGATGGTGTTTCTGCAATATTATGATCTTCAGTAAAGATTGGAGTATCGAATTTTTCTTCTGTAACATCATCCATAGTACAACTCTGTTCTGTTTTCGGTAATGAGTTTATATTGGTACCAGATAAAAGTAAAACTGGTTTTCGACTTCTGGGAGTCATCATTGTTTCCTAAAATCAGATCAACTGCACGAGTTTTCTTCATAAAATTAATAAAACACATGAATTAAGCAACTAAAAGCATAGTAGATAAAAATAAAGAGGCAGATGTTGAGTAAAATAATTAAACACATTGTAATCTCTAATGAAATGAGTGGTTTCAATGTTTTGGGTTACACATATTCAATTAAAAACATAAAAAAAACAAACCTGCATAGCTCTAGGCATTCTCTGTGCCGACATGGTAATAGGAGACATCGATTTCCTGCCCTGTCGATCTGGTGTAAAATCATCGCACACTTTAAGAGGGAAACATGCTGGTGTACTTGTAAGATAATTTTTATACTCCATAAAATCCTCCCTCTCAGACATCTCGGGTTCTGAAAAACTCTTACCTTCGTCCTCGCATTCATCTTGATATGTTAACCGTTCACAGCTCCTGCTAGTTCTTTTACGTTTCGCTGCTAGATCAGTACTGGATTCGCAATTGAAGTGGCAAAGAAGACGAGCACGAGTAGCTAGAGAAGGTGAGCCAGAAGGGCTCTAAAATATGTCTCCTTTAGATTTAAGTCGAATATATATTTTTTATAAATCATTGAATCGAAAATAGACCAATAAAATTAAGTGGAAAAAATCTGGTCCTAAATACACATTATCTTAGTTCGCACCCTCCCCAGATGTGAGCTTAACTTTTAGTAGTCAAAAAAATTTTTCATAGGGTTTCAACTTTCCAAGACCACATATGTTGAAAATAAATACTCCTATGAAAAAATCTATGGAACAAAAGTTGTAGAGAATAAAATTTCAAAAATTTCAAATTTTTATATATGAATCACATCCACATCCTTGAAGGATGCTGAATTCAAGCATGACTGGCCGATGCAGTTGAGGAATCCTTAGTGTTCATGAAGGCCAAGGTTCGTCCTCCCCCATTCCCAACTCAACTCTATTTTTTTTCATTTTTAACATGGATGATTTATAATAGTGCATCAATTTGGCGTTTTTTTTGCTACCAAAAGTTTAGCTCACCACCTGGAATGGTGCAATCTAAGTTTACATGCATTTGAACTTTGCTGTAAATAAATTTCTCAAATATTTTACTTTGAATGGCCTAAAAAGTGTAACAACAAAAATAATTTTTCAACTTAAATCTAAAATAGACTCAGCGTAACACACAAAAAAGCAAAAAAATCAATATGCAAAACAAAAAAAATTGCAATGTTAGACACATGAATATTTAGCAGAACATAAAAGAAATATTTGGTCTCTAGTTGTAAAAATGGACTGAAATATATAACAAAATATTTTATTGCTCTTTGACTGGTTAAATTAATTAAAATAACTCCATATATCAATCCACTTTTGAGAATCCTATATTATAAAATCGTTTTTAAAAGGAGTTAAATTCATGCTGTTTAAGAATTCCACATTCAAGAAATACTGAATCAAACTTACATTAAACCTCGATCCAATTGGAGACTCTTTGACTAAAAACCGTTTTTTCCTAGCTAAATGTTTCTGAAAAATATGTTTCTTGATTGAATCTCCGAAGCTTTTATTTTTATTATTCTTAATAACTTGCAAAGGTGTCCCATAGCCATTCTCTTTATTGAACTGTTTGATCAATTTTCTTTTTTTAGAAGATTCTGGAAGACTCTGAATGTGCGCGTATAATTGTGCCAAAGCAGTCTCTGTAGGATTCGATTCATTCTCTCTAGCTGTTCGTTCTTGATCGACGAAGGTGAAAACTGTACTAGCTACGTCTGCAGTGGATTCGTTAAGATGTTTCACAGGCGATATAATTTGTTTCTTTTCATATTTCGCTCGAAAATCTAAGATTAGTTTAGCTGGTACCCCGAATAAATCGGGGAATCTTTTTATCATAAAACTTACTATTGTAAAAAGGTTTTGAGATACTTTTAATAATACTGTAGGCGAAAGAGATCTTGGACATAATAGATGGGGAGTAAAAAGTTTAGCTAAATTATCAGGTGACATTCTATTGTACTTTTCATGAGAAGATGTGAGATGGAGTAGTTCTAATATATCTTTCAGTAGATGTTTGTTTTCTGTAGGGAGTAATAGAATTAGTAACTGTAGTGCTTCTAATAATTTCTGTTCTTGAAGTATTTCATTATTTACGCAGTAAAGATCTGTTTAGATTAAAGATAATTCATTAATACAACTTTATTTCAAAGTATAATTTTTCAAAAATTACCTGCTAATTGACAATATACCGGAAAGTGACTTTCTGTCAACAGAGGTTCCGGTAATTCTTGTAGAAATCCTTTAAGAACTGAAGCACAATCATGTACACTGTAATTACCACTACAGATTGTATCTATAGTAGAACCTTGATTTAGAAAACTCTTTAAATCTTGCTGTCTTTCTAAAGAACCTGTCCTTCTAAATATACCTTCACTCTTAATACCTGAAATATCAAAATTTACTTAATTATCAAACCAAAACATACCTACTTTTATTACTATCTTCATTTTTTAGAAACTCTATTAAATGAAATATCTGACAGACTCCTTCTTGTGTTAAAGGAGCACCTTCCATTACATTACGAAGTTTTGATTTTTTTGAGAATGGTACTAGATTCCATTTTTTTATCCTGCCTTTTTCAGCTACCGAATCGTTACTAGAAATATAGTATGTGGATTACGTCGAATGAAAAATAAAAATAATTCCCCATTAATATACTCACTCATCTGTTTGCGTATCTAATAAAAAAGATAAATGCATTCTTATGAGAATAAAGAATTGTTCATTGTAATCTTTTTTAAATCGTTCAACGATTGTTTTTGTATCTTCTTCATTTGAACACATATTATTAGCAATTTAAGGCTAATTTATTGTTTTTTATGGAATTTCATATGGCATTTTATTTATTAAACATTAAGATTGGAAATACAAAGTACAGGAAATCCATTTATATAAAAAGTATGAACTTTTATTTACTGGTTAAAATCGTTACTTTCAAATATTGAAACTTTGAAAGAAGAATTTAAACCTCTAAGCATCCATCTTTGTTTACAGTATGTGAAAAAAAAGACATAAAATTATTTAGTAACTTTTTTTTCTGAAAGTTTTCCAAATATATATATCTGCGAATATAATTTCCAATGTTAAGAACAATGATAAAAATTATAGAAATCTTTATAAATACAATAGTATTTTTAGAATCGTGTATAATGTAGAAATCCATTGTTTACGGTTGTGAAATTTACATTTTTCAGGAATGCCAATGACACTTATCATGACGTAATACGGACGCATTAAATTGACAGGTGCATCTAGAGAACAATTGCACTTCGGTTTTGTTTATAGATTTTGTTTATTATTCTTGTTTGTTGAGAGAAACCTTCACTTTTTCGAATATATTTAGAGTGTATTATGTTCTGCGAACTGGAGTCGAAAAGTTTGTCTCCCAAAAAAAACACCGATAAATTTTTAAATGTTATTGACAACAGATCGTGTTCAAAGCCTAAGACAAAGGTATGTTTTTGCATGTTAACCCTTTTTATGAATAAAATATTTTTATTGGCTATATTCGTTTTATTAAATATATTTTTCATTGATTACTGGAGTAGAAGCACGTAAAATTTTTCATTGATTTTCAATTTGTAAAATGTGTTAGCATGGGCGCACTAGAGTTTAGTAGTAACAGATTTTATTTAGCATCGATATCATTAAGTCTTCTAAATGATTAGCAATACTCAAGAAAATCTATACACTTTAGAATAAATTAGAATTCGTTAATTATTTTCAGATTTAAATAAAGTGTTGTAATTTATTTTTGTCATAATATATTTGTTTATGATAAAATCATTTACACAGCTATTGATTTGTAATTAGCATATAGTTGAGAAGTAAAGATAAATAATTGATGAGTAAATTTCTGGTTTTTAAAAATTATGAAACAACTTTTGGAGTGATTTAGATGTTTTAGAAGATCTGACATACATTATGGATTCAATATGTTAATGTTATTGTTGCATCTTTCTTAATCAGAGTTAGGTTATGTGTGAAATATTTCATTTTTTACAAATATTTATATAAAAAATTCGATGAAGTAAACACGATTTTACATTCCCACATAAAGGTATTGAAATAGAATAATAAAAAGCATAGAATTATACTATTCTGAATTAAAATTTCACGCAATGTGATTTAAATTTCTTTAATTTCGTAATGTTGGTTACGATGATAAAATCGTTTATTCTTCCGTAAATTTTATAATTTTTGTTTAAAACAATCAAAGTGTTTATTCTCATCAAAATGTCAACAGAAATACGTTTTAGCTTTCACTATTCAACTAATTTATTAAATTTTTAAATATTCCAAAATTTGGAAGCATAACGTTATTTGGATAATAAATAATATTGTTTTCTCATTAAATTTGTTCAAATATTCACGACCACATAAGCAACGAAAATTGAATTATTTCCAAAATAGAATAGAGAGTTTTGTATTTCCTTCACACTAGCCTAAGATATTTATATCTGTGTGTTTATAAAATAATAACAACATGAACAATGAAAGCAATGAACTCTGATGTTTTATCAAAATTGGTTCACGTTTGGGAAGCTTTACATGTATATATAAATTGATTTGATAATGTTGTTCGCTTTTTTTGTCAAGTCAATATTACGAGGGAAAATTGAAAAATATTATTAAAGTCCATGCATAGATGAAATGATAATGTCTGAAACTTGGTGACCTTGATTCTTTACAACTCTACTTGTTAGAATAAAAAAATATTGTAAATGCTAATTTTGTTATTTTAAAGCCGACCCGAGAATGAAAGGTAAGTTCTTTCTCTACCAGTTTTTAGGTGAATAACCACAGTACATACAAAAAGTGTCCCCTTATACGTAATAAAATAAAAAAATAAATATCATACAATTAGTTTTTTATCAAAATTTGTACAAACACAAATTAAATTGGTTATTTAACCAAATATCTTAAAATATAAGAGTAAAAATGAGGTTAAGTAATAAAGTAAGATGGCTGCATAATTTGATTAGACAACTTCAGATATCGCTCTAATTGCTGTTCTATGTAATTGATATAAATTAGTTTTGTCTATTTTGCACCTATAACATAGTACTATACGCAAAAGTTGGCAATGACGACCTGTAACTGTAAAGTGTCAACAAATAAAAATTTGAAACTGTTGTTCATCTAGTTTGTCTATCAGTGTTACCACCCACTTACAGTTATCACAATTTTCCTAGTAATATGATCAAACTTTTCAATTTAAAATAAAAACTATAGGTAAAAAAAGAAAAAAATTGTTCTACACTTGTGTTATATAACAATTTAGACGTACTCGTTCCAACAAAATAGTGTTTTAGGAAACTTATATAATAAATAACTATTACGATAAGTTTATAAACATAATATGACATTTGTTTACATTGTTGCCGCGTGTAATTTTTTTTCAGTTGTTAGCATAAAATGAGTTTAAAAATATAACCTAAAATTTCAATTGTTTTCTAATGTTCAATTACTAATATTGAACTATGAGGTTATGTATTTTAAACCGATATATCAAAAAACATAATAGAGATTAAACATACTCCAATTTGAAGAACTAAAATTCTAATTTAATATCAAGAATACATTATTAAACAACGTTACCCAGCTTATGAATATCCCTCGTATCTTCTTTACCTATAGAAGAATATGATTTTCGAAATGTTCAATAGTTGTTTCTTAAATAATATTTTAATACTTTAATGTAAATCAATTATTTTATTAATTAGATTCAGTTATACAACTGGTTTTGTTACGCCTGTTACCCCCAACAATTTGCTAAAACCATAAGAGGGGAAATCTAAACAATAATAATTTCATTTTAACTGTTATCTATCTATCAGCAGTCTCGCTGGATGCTTTCGACTTTTATCAGTTCATTTTCATTACGGGTTAATGCATTGATTCTACTTTCGCTACAATTTTATTTTTGTTTGCACCAGCTTTTTTATCGTTTATTTTTTCAGTTTTTTTATAGTGAAATAGAGTGCGTTGCATGAAAAGAGATTAAATGGGAATACCTACGGAATCCGGTGTCATGTTTCAGAATCCTCAGGTAAGTGTTTTACGATAAATTTCGATTATCGTTATTGATAAATTCCTTAAAACAATTCTTTATTAACGAAGCGTGGCGTCTCTCCAGTCATGTATCGTCTGTGTTTAAAATCTGACGAATGGAAACTTGTCGAGGGAACGCAAAAGGTTTGAATTTGACGTAATTTTATGTTTATTGTCGTTTAATATATTTATTAATTTATAACTATCAGTATAGAAATAATCGATACGATATGGGAAAAGAGAGAATGTAAAGTGAGATTTAGTAGTTGTTCTATTAAGTGAAACGCCGAATAGACAATAGATGGCGTCATTGGATTGTTGTTAAGGTTGCAGCGTTTATAACTTTTAAAACAGGCTTTTCTTCCTAGCATATGTAAATTACCTAAACACTATTTTTACTAATAATTTAAAAGAAAACCTAGTTGAATAAACAAAAAAGATCATTTTAATAAAGTTTTCAATATTTTCATAGATTTTATTTCATAATAGTAGTCATAATACATTATTGGGTAACAGCTGATCTACGTCAAAATAGTGGCCGTGGGATAAATAATTGATTTTCTCGTATGTATCCGTGTTTAGGATTTCTTAAATGTTTTTGGTAGTTAGAGTTGTTTTTTTTTGTTTTATGGTGCTAAGAGGAAACCATAGATATTTTTTTAAATCTATTTTAGAGAAACTAATACAGCTGAAACTGAATATTTTTGTAGTTAATCTGCAAGTAAGCTTTTAAGTAATGTACAAAATTGTGTTGTGTTTTGTGCTTGATTCACAGGAGTTTTGTGGAAATTAATTTCATTATTGATTAACTTTAAGGTTGAAAGCTGATAACAGTGGCAGCTGAAAGGTATAAAGATATAATGATATAAGATATAAACTTATAGCTTTAGGTGGAGTTGACCTCGTTTCATTAGATAAAAAGAGCTTTAGTCAGAATCCTGTTCATTTTCCAACGGTTTTTAAAATGGACATTGTCGCATACTTAGTATTAATAACTAGGTTCAACACCCAGGTACAAATGAAAGCTTTTAAATACTTTCAACTAGATTTCTAACAAATTCTTGTGTTCTGAAGTTGTTTTGTTTATAATATCACTAAAATTACCCTAAACTGAGTTAGTTATAGTTTAGTTTAACTTAGTTTCATCAGAAATAGCAATAACCGAGGTAATAACCTACTTTTTTAATAAGACTATATTCTTTGTATTCATTTCTTTATCAGTACCAACAACGCCACCTTCCCGAGAGGAAATTTCGCATTTAGTTAAGTTGCAACTTTTTAAGAAGACCTTTATTAATGAAATTGGAAATAACGAGGTCTCAAAACCAACAAATAACTAAAACAAAGCAAATAAATCTGCACACAAAAGTATTTCTTCAATCCACGACGCCCATTTTTAAATGGGCATCAGCTGATGTTCATAATTCGTTAGATTTCTCAAATCTTTATTCTAAAATGCAGTAAAAATCTATTTAAATCATATATAAACTGCCCAAACACTATTTTACGTAATAATTGAGAGATCGAAAAGAAAAAATTCTCAAGAATTATCCCAAATTTTCATATATTTGATTTCAGAAGCAATCCGCCATAATGAATTATATTCGAGGTTTTATTCTAAAATACAATGCAAATCTATTTAAACACTATTCATGAGCTGTTACTTCTTGTAAACCGAAAATAACTATTATTACTGTTTATTTGAGAGTGCGTATAAACTAAAATTAAGCAGTAAGCTACAGTTTGTAGAATACATAAATTTAAACACGCTCTTCGTGACAGTCTCTTGACCTCGTGACAAGTTCAAGTGGTATTTTATGCGACTGTTTTGCTATTACGTGGTTAATACAAATTACTCCGTACTTAAATGTTAACACTCGTTTAAATATTTTTCCATATTAATATATATCTTAAATTTTTATAGTTTCATTTTAACTTGGTGAAACTAGTTCGATTAAAATTAAGGTTAAGGATCTTAGGGTATACGTAGACTTCAGCGGTGTTGTCAAATGCTCGCTTTCGTAAATTCCTTGCGAATAGTTCTAATTACTGTTATATAAAAAATAATAATTACCTCAATAGATGAGTAAACACCGATAAAAATTTTGAAATAAAATTCGAAATGTTCTACTTTTACTTTAATGTGGATAAATATTTATATCGTTCCTTATTATTTTTATACCAACGTTTACCCGTATCTAATTTAACATCAGTTGAATCACTCATTATACCCTACACTGAATTCAAATTAAAACCCACTTTTTCCGTCGTTTAATGATGTTACTAACTAGACAAAACAACGCTAAGGTCTTTAAGTAGTGGTTACATTCATATATATGCCAAATTCTATCTCGCTATCTTTAACGAATCGAACGCGAACCGCGTGATAAGATAAATTTATAAAAAATAAAACAAAGACACTTTATCATTTATAAATTCAACCAACGTATTGCTATTTATTATAGTAATAACAACAATGATCGTCAAGGTATTTGAAATGCAAATTATTAGTTGTTAAATAATATTAGAAATGATAATATTGTTAGTTTTGTTGGTCGTCATACAGTTTTAATTTAGCAATTCGTGTGTATTGGTTTGTTTCAAATATTTTTCATTCGCGTTACTTTCGATTCGTGGAATATCTAGTGTGCTGTAGAACTCGGATTTTTAAATGTCAAAGGTAACACTTTTTATCAATTTATTTCAAATAATTTATATTTTGTGTTGTTTAAATTTTAGTTTTATTATAATTATATTCAAATTGATTTTTTATTACATCTTTTTTTGTATAATCTATATGTTTATAATAAAAGTTATAGTCCATTCGTACCGTACGAAATAAAAGTGAAAGCAATACGAAAAAGTGCTTTAATTACACATGTGATTATACAGGGTAGAGTAGGGAAGTAATCCTAACCTTAAAGGTAAATTTAGAAATTTATTAAGAAGCTAGTCATGCATAACTTCAAAGCAAATTAAAGGCTTCTCGGTTCATTCTTGAGTTTGCCTCATAAAAAGTCTTAGCACTGAATTAAATCCGGTAAAAACGAGAACCATGAGTGGATTGAATAGAAGTAATAGGACAGCCACAATGATCACCAGATTTGTCGCTAGATTATTTCCTTTGGGGGTGTTTAGAATCGATTAGTTATAAACTTATATACTTAAACGATTAGGGACATTCCTACCGAAGAGTTCGAAAGTATTACGAGGGTTATTAAGTAAGATGTTGGTTAGTTAAATAAGAAATTAGTGTCAAATAAACTTTGATACACTATATCTCAAAAAATAATAGAAGTAAACTAATCTCATTTCCATGGTTTGTAAATGAATATGTTGGCTATTGATAGATAACGAAAATGATAAGTTTGAATCAACTATGTTTGAATATATAAGAGGAAACGTGAGAGGGTTCTCAAATGCAACTTTAGGGAACTGTATCTCAAAAAATAATAGAAATATGAAGATGAAATGTTCACTGTTTATGGATGAATATGTTGGTTTTTGATAGGTAATTAAAATGAGAAATTTTACTAAACTGTTTTGGAGATATCGGCTAAAAGATGAAAGCGTTAGTAGGTTTCTTACATTCAATTTTAGCATACTGTATTTCGAAACATAACAAAATTATACTGATAGAATTTTCACGGTTTATGAGTGATTATATTGCATATTAATAAACAATTAAAATGAAAAAGTTTTAATGAATCTTTTGAAATATATCGTTGATAAGTTGTGAGAGTGAGTGTATTTTAAAACCAACTTTGATGCGCTGTATCTCGAAAAATAATGGAAATCTAAAGATGAAGCTTTCACGGCTTATGAATTAATATATTAGCTATTAATCAACGTTTCAAATGAAAAGTTTGAATGAACTGTTTGAAAGATATCGTTGAAAGTCAGAAAGTATTACAAGAGTTCTCAAATTCAACTTTAGCATAATGTATCTCGTGAAATAATAGAATTATCCAGATGAAATTTTCACTGCTTATGAATTAATATATTAGCTATTAATCAACGTTTCAAATGAAAAGTTTGAATGAACTGTTTGAAAGATATCGTTGAAAGTCTGAAAGTATTACAAGAGTTCTCAAATTCAACTTTAGCATACTGTATCTCGTGAAATAATAGAATTATCCAGATGAAATTTTCACTGCTTATGAATGAATATGTTAGCTAGTAATCAACGTTTCAAATGAAAAGTTTGAATGAACTGTTTGAAAGATATCGTTGAAAGTCTGAAAGTATTACAAGAGTTCTCAAATTCAACTTTTGCATACTGTATCTCGTGAAATAATAGAATTATCCAGATGAAATTTTCACGGTTTATGAATGAATATGTTAGCTAGTAATCAACGTTTCAAATGAAAAGTTTGAATGAACTGTTTGAAAGATATCGTTGAAAGTCTGAAAGTATTACAAGAGTTCTCAAATTCAACTTCAGCATACTGTATCTCATGAAATAATAGAATTATCCAGATGAAATTTTCACTGCTTATGAATGAATATGTTAGCTATTAATCAACGTTTCAAATGAAAAGTTTGAATGAACGGTTTGAAAGATATCGTTGAAAATCTGAAAGTATTACTAGAGTTCTCAAATTCAACTTCAGCATACTGTATCTCGTGAAATAATAGAATTATCCAGATGAAATTTTCACGGTTTATGAATGAAGATGTTAGCTATTAATAAACGTTTCAAATGAAAAGTTTGAATGAACTGTTTGAAAGATATCGTTGAAAGTCTGAAAGTATTACAAGAGTTCTCAAATTCAACTTCAGCATACTGTATCTCATGAAATAATAGAATTATCCAGATGAAATTTTCACTGCTTATGAATGAATATGTTAGCTATTAATCAACGTTTCAAATGAAAAGTTTGAATGAACGGTTTGAAAGATATCGTTGAAAATCTGAAAGTATTACAAGAGTTCTCAAATTCAACTTCAGCATACTGTATCTCGTGAAATAATAGAATTATCCAGATGAAATTTTCACTGCTTATGAATGAATATGTTAGCTATTAATCAACGTTTCAAATGAAAAGTTTGAATGAACAGTTTGAAAGATATCGTTGAAAATCTGAAAGTATTACTAGAGTTCTCAAATTCAACTTCAGCATACTGTATCTCGTGAAATAATAGAATTATCCAGATGAAATTTTCACGGTTTATGAATGAAGATGTTAGCTATTAATCAACGTTTCAAATGAAAAGTTTGAATGAACTGTTTGAAAGATATCGTTGAAAATCTGAAAGTATTACTAGAGTTCCTCAAATTCAACTTCAGCATACTGTATCTCGTGAAATAATAGAATTATCCAGATGAAATTTTCACGGTTTATGAATGAAGATGTTAGCTATTAATCAACGTTTCAAATGAAAAGTTTGAATGAACTGTTTGAAAGATATCGTTGAAAGTCTGAAAGTATTACTAGAGTTCTCAAATTCAACTTCAGCATACTGTATCTCGTGAAATAATAGAATTATCCAGATGAAATTTTCACGGTTTATGAATGAATATGTTAGCTAGTAATCAACGTTTCAAATGAAAAGTTTGAATGAACTGTTTGAAAGATATCGTTGAAAGTCTGAAAGTATTACTAGAGTTCTCAAATTCAACTTCAGCATACTGTATCTCGTGAAATAATAGAATTATCCAGATGAAATTTTCACGGTTTATGAATGAATATGTTAGCTAGTAATCAACGTTTCAAATGAAAAGTTTGAATGAACTGTTTGAAAGATATCGTTGAAAGTCTGAAAGTATTACTAGAGTTCTCAAATTCAACTTCAGCATACTGTATCTCGTGAAATAATAGAATTATCCAGATGAAATTTTCACGGTTTATGAATGAAGATGTTAGCTATTAATCAACGTTTCAAATGAAAAGTTTGAATGAACTGTTTGAAAGATATCGTTGAAAATCTGAAAGTATTACTAGAGTTCCTCAAATTCAACTTCAGCATACTGTATCTCGTGAAATAATAGAATTATCCAGATGAAATTTTCACGGTTTATGAATGAATATGTTAGCTAGTAATCAACGTTTCAAATGAAAAGTTTGAATGAACTGTTTGAAAGATATCGTTGAAAGTCTGAAAGTATTACAAGAGTTCTCAAATTCAACTTCAGCATACTGTATCTCATGAAATAATAGAATTATCCAGATGAAATTTTCACTGCTTATGAATGAATATGTTAGCTATTAATCAACGTTTCAAATGAAAAGTTTGAATGAACGGTTTGAAAGATATCGTTGAAAATCTGAAAGTATTACTAGAGTTCTCAAATTCAACTTCAGCATACTGTATCTCGTGAAATAATAGAATTATCCAGATGAAATTTTCACGGTTTATGAATGAATATGTTAGCTAGTAATCAACGTTTCAAATGAAAAGTTTGAATGAACTGTTTGAAAGATATCGTTGAAAGTCTGAAAGTATTACAAGAGTTCTCAAATTCAACTTCAGCATACTGTATCTCATGAAATAATAGAATTATCCAGATGAAATTTTCACTGCTTATGAATGAATATGTTAGCTATTAATCAACGTTTCAAATGAAAAGTTTGAATGAACGGTTTGAAAGATATCGTTGAAAATCTGAAAGTATTACAAGAGTTCTCAAATTCAACTTCAGCATACTGTATCTCGTGAAATAATAGAATTATCCAGATGAAATTTTCACTGCTTATGAATGAATATGTTAGCTATTAATCAACGTTTCAAATGAAAAGTTTGAATGAACAGTTTGAAAGATATCGTTGAAAATCTGAAAGTATTACAAGAGTTCTCAAATTCAACTTCAGCATACTGTATCTCATGAAATAATAGAATTATCCAGATGAAATTTTCACTGCTTATGAATGAATATGTTAGCTATTAATCAACGTTTCAAATGAAAAGTTTGAATGAACTGTTTGAAAGATATCGTTGAAAATCTGAAAGTATTACTAGAGTTCCTCAAATTCAACTTCAGCATACTGTATCTCGTGAAATAATAGAATTATCCAGATGAAATTTTCACGGTTTATGAATGAATATGTTAGCTAGTAATCAACGTTTCAAATGAAAAGTTTGAATGAACTGTTTGAAAGATATCGTTGAAAGTCTGAAAGTATTACAAGAGTTCTCAAATTCAACTTCAGCATACTGTATCTCATGAAATAATAGAATTATCCAGATGAAATTTTCACTGCTTATGAATGAATATGTTAGCTATTAATCAACGTTTCAAATGAAAAGTTTGAATGAACGGTTTGAAAGATATCGTTGAAAATCTGAAAGTATTACTAGAGTTCTCAAATTCAACTTCAGCATACTGTATCTCGTGAAATAATAGAATTATCCAGATGAAATTTTCACGGTTTATGAATGAAGATGTTAGCTATTAATAAACGTTTCAAATGAAAAGTTTGAATGAACTGTTTGAAAGATATCGTTGAAAAACTGAAAGTAATACTAGAGTTCTCAAATTCTACTTCAGCATACTGTATCTCGTGAAATAATAGAATTATACAGATGGAATTTTCACTGCTTATGAATGAATATGTTAGCTATTAATCAACGTTTCAAATGAAAAGTTTGAATGAACGGTTTGAAAGATATCGTTGAAAATCTGAAAGTATTACTAGAGTTCTCAAATTCAACTTTAGCATACTGTATCTCGTGAAATAATAGAATTATATAGATGAAATTTTCACGGCTTATGAATGAATATATTAGCTACTAATCAACGTTTCAAATGAAAATATTGAATGAACTGTTTGAAAGATATCGTTGAAAATCTGAAAGTATTACTAGAGTTCCTCAAATTCAACTTCAGCATACTGTATCTCGTGAAATAATAGAATTATCCAGATGAAATTTTCACGGTTTATGAATGAATATGTTAGCTAGTAATCAACGTTTCAAATGAAAAGTTTGAATGAACGGTTTGAAAGATATCGTTGAAAATCTGAAAGTATTACAAGAGTTCTCAAATTCAACTTCAGCATACTGTATCTCGTGAAATAATAGAATTATCCAGATGGAATTTTCACTGCTTATGAATGAATATGTTAGCTATTAATCAACGTTTCAAATGAAAAGTTTGAATGAACGGTTTGAAAGATATCGTTGAAAATCTGAAAGTATTACTAGAGTTCTCAAATTCAACTTCAGCATACTCTATCTCGTGAAATAATAGAATTATATAGATGAAATTTTCACGGCTTATGAATGAATATATTAGCTACTAATCAACGTTTCAAATGAAAATATTGAATGAACTGTTTGAAAGATATCGTTGAAAATCTGAAAGTATTACTAGAGTTCCTCAAATTCAACTTCAGCATACTGTATCTCGTGAAATAATAGAATTATCCAGATGAAATTTTCACGGTTTATGAATGAAGATGTTAGCTATTAAACAACGTTTCAAATGAAAAGTTTGAATGAACTGTTTGAAAGATATCGTTGAAAGTCTGAAAGTATTACTAGAGTTCTCAAATTCAACTTCAGCATACTGTATCTCGTGAAATAATAGAATTATCCAGATGAAATTTTCACGGTTTATGAATGAAGATGTTAGCTAGTAATCAACGTTTCAAATGAAAAGTTTGAATGAACTGTTTGAAAGATATCGTTGAAAGTCTGAAAGTATTACAAGAGTTCTCAAATTCAACTTCAGCATACTGTATCTCATGAAATAATAGAATTATCCAGATGAAATTTTCACGGTTTATGAATGAAGATGTTAGCTATTAAACAACGTTTCAAATGAAAAGTTTGAATGGACTGTTTGAAAGATATCGTTGAAAATCTGAAAGTATTACTAGAGTTCTCAAATTCAACTTCAGCATACTGTATCTCATGAAATAATAGAATTATCCAAATGAAATTTTCACTGCTTATGAATGAATATGTTAGCTATTAATCAACGTTTCAAATGAAAAGTTTGAATGAACGGTTTGAAAGATATCGTTGAAAGTCTGAAAGTATTACAAGAGTTCTCAAATTCAACTTCAGCATACTGTATCTCGTGAAATAATAGAATTATCCAGATGAAATTTTCACTGCTTATGAATGAATATGTTAGCTATTAATCAACGTTTCAAATGAAAAGTTTGAATGAACTGTTTGAAAGATATCGTTGAAAGTCTGAAAGTATTACTAGAGTTCTCAAATTCAACTTCAGCATACTGTATCTCGTGAAATAATAGAATTATCCAGATGAAATTTTCACGGTTTATGAATGAAGATGTTAGCTAGTAATCAACGTTTCAAATGAAAAGTTTGAATGAACTGTTTGAAAGATATCGTTGAAAGTCTGAAAGTATTACAAGAGTTCTCAAATTCAACTTCAGCATACTGTATCTCATGAAATAATAGAATTATCCAGATGAAATTTTCACGGTTTATGAATGAAGATGTTAGCTAGTAATCAACGTTTCAAATGAAAAGTTTCAATGAACTGTTTGAAAGATATCGTTGAAAAACTGAAAGTAATACTAGAGTTCTCAAATTCAACTTCAGCATACTGTATCTCGTGAAATAATAGAATTATCCAGATGAAATTTTCACGGTTTATGAATGAATATGTTAGCTATTAATCAACGTTTCAAATGAAAAGTTTGAATGAACGGTTTGAAAGATATCGTTGAAAGTCTGAAAGTATTACAAGAGTTCTCAAATTCAACTTTAGCATACTGTATCTCGTGAAATAATAGAATTATCCAGATGAAATTTTCACGGTTTATGAATGAATATGTTGACTATCGATAGATAAATCAAATGAAAAATTTGAATGTACGGTTTGAAAAATATGGACTAACAGGTGAGAGCATTACAATAGTTTTCAAGATCAACTTTTACGGATTGTATATGATTAGAGTTCACGGTTCATACACACTAGCTCGAAAGTTGAACCGCAGTGACAGCACGTAACCTCACGAAACGCGATGGTTGTGGTGTTAGCGCCATAAAACTTTCTGTTTACGTCCTTTTATTTTCTTTTTACCGCTCCATATAAATTAACTATATTTTTCAAGAAAAAAAACTGTCTTGCACATAACTTTTTTTTATAACGATGATGTCACTGTTTATGGTCGTATATTATGAGTAGTTGTTTATGGGAAACTTGACATTTTAATTACTCTATTCAAAGTCTATAGTGGGTAGAAAAATGACGTGGTTTATTTTTTGCAGTTTTTTCAGTTTACACAAGTGTTTTTGTCTACTTTGTTAGAATATGAATTCGTAAATTATTAAATATTATTTGATAACCTATAAAAGTTTTGAATTTACGTGAATTTGACTCACTATCTCTCTACAAGGTGTACTATTATTATTTTACAACAAAAGAACGAAGGTAACATACAATTTGAATGAATTTCTTTCAAAGTACTGCCCTTTGCTAATAATATACTCGCTACAACCTTAAATTAAAGGATTCTTTCGGAATGGCTGTCATCTGTTTTGTTATGTACTTGTAAATGTCGACAATGATGTGGAAAATTTTTTCTTTTAGCAAATTTTTTCATATTTTCTTGAAGCTACAAGAGTTTTGTTGCTAAATTTGTGGCTAAAGGTAAACAAAACATTTTTCAGCTCTCGTTTTGTCATTATCTATGCGAATTGAATTCTTTAGTTTTGTTCTATGTTTTTTGTTTGTCTATGTTACAAGTCGAGACATAATGTTAGGTAACGAAGAAGATGGAGGATGCGTTTTTGTTTTCATGTGATGTGGTAGATAATTTTAAGTTATGTCTAATGTGAATATTTAAGAATTTAATCATTAACAAAGTTATTGAAACGAAATAACTAGCGTCATACCGAAAAACATTCTTCAAATATCTCATACTATACTGGGTGTATCAACTAAATGTTTTCAAACAACACGTCATCACATGTGATATGTCAAATTTTAATAGATATCGTTATATATTGTATGTTTTTTTTTTAATTTTGTTTCAGCTCTGGTTTAAAGGAGTGAGGAGTTCGAAGTTCCGACACGTGTACGGAGAACCCGCTAAAAGAGAAAAATGCTACGACAACATACAAATCACGAAAAACGCACACGATTCGCAGTTTTGCGCCGTCAATCCAAAATTCGTAGCTATAGTAACGGAAGTCGCCGGTGGGGGAGCTTTCATCGTTATACCTATAAATTGCGTAAGTTAACATACTTGACAAGAATGAAATTTGATATTTGACAACTGACCACTCGATTGAGATCAGAGCTACTTCGAAAAAAAAAAAAAATAAAATGAGTGGAGTGTCCCCCATCTTGAATATTAACGTCAACGGTAGTGGCGTCGTCCGTTATAATCCCCATTATGTCTGCGTTTGTGCTGTGTTGTCTATGATCCACCCGTCACGTGTCATCTGTCGTGTGTGCTGTGATGTCCCACCCATCATCTGTCAACTGTCGTGTATTCTATGTTGTCTATGATCATGTCCGGCATCGGTCATGTAAGGTGTGTTGTCATATTACGTCGAAGGACGTAATATATAATTTTTTTTAATAAATAAAAATATCGTCCGAGTTATGGATTAATTCCTTCTAGCCATGGTTGATACTTTTTCATCCATCATCAACTCACGACTTAGTCCACGTAGATACACAATCGTTACTTAACGAAATAATGTATATAAGCAGTGAAATGATATACGGGGCGTAATAAATGTGATTATCGCCCTTCCGGGTTCCCATTGATCGATTTTTTTTCCACAACAATGGCTGATTTCGTGCATTTGCTTACATCATCCGCGTTAAAAACCTTTTTAGTTTAGTTTAATCGGTAAATTGTTCTCTTATTTCAGACAGGAAGATTAGATTTTAATGCTAGTAGGGTTACCGGACATTCGGGACCAATTTTAGATATAAAATGGAATCCATTCAATGATAACGTCATTGCTTCATGCTCAGATGATTGTACGGTAAGACGTGATACATTTGATGATATGAATATATAAAAATATTGACGATTTTTAATTTTTTTAGATAAAATTATGGCATATACCCGATGAAGGACTCTCAGTGCACCTCACTGATTGGCTAGTGGAGCTTCAAGGTCACAAGAGACGTGTTGGTTACATAGAATGGCATCCAACCGCTGAAAATGTTTTGTTTAGTGCAGGATTTGATCATTTGGTAAGTTTTTTAAATATTATATTATTTTATATGTGAAATATTTGAGTTCAAAAGTTAAAATTAGGTTTAGAATAACTTTGTATATTTTTTATAATCATGACTGATCGTCGAAGCATCTAAGATTTTTTTCACAACGTGGCAACAGCGGTATAAAATAACTAAACCCCAACTTGTTCCTGAGTAGCATAATGTGGCGCGTATTAATGTGTGAGTGAGGGTCAGTTTTCAAGCAAAATAAGTTTATTAAGGAATAGATAATTTAAGAGAAAAAAAAGTGTTTCAAGGTCAGTGAATGATACTAAAATTATTTAAACATCGATAACATAAAATTTAAAATGGTTTAACCTCAAATTATTTCATTCTATTTACATATATAATAATAAGCATCCGATAGAGTTTATTGTGAAAGCTAATCTGAGTTTGTTTTTAATTTGAATAAATGTTATCGATTCAAAATCTAAAGAAGTTTGAGTTCGAAGTTTGCTTCTTTAACGTGAGCTCTTATAGGAGTTATAGTTAAATTCTTGGATTACAAATTAAATCAGAATTGCCGCGATATATGAGTATATAGATTTGATTGGTAAGAATTTAATCTTTCTAATGGTGTCAGTCCATATAGGGGTTATCATACATAAATGAGAGTTATTAGCTAATATTGTCATAATTTAATGCATAACTGACAAATGAGCGGAAATTAGGAAAACGGACATAACGAAGTTATGGAAATCGAACCTCACAAGGATTACAAATATTGGAGCAGTGACAATACACGGATTTTAATTGACTGCTATGCAAAATATAAAAAAAAAGTTGGGACTGTTGAAATAAGAAATATGAAGAAATTATTGCAGCAGAGATGAAACAAATTACAAATGAAAATATAATCGCAACTAATTGTGAAAATCGCTGGAAAGTACTGGAAAGAAACTACAAAGCCTATATTGATAATAACAAAAAAACCGGACGAGGAAGGAAAGTTTCTGAATTTGCACAAGAAATGAACAAAATTTTTGAAAAAAAGAAGAATGTGTACCCCGAAGTACTATTGGAGAGTGATACAATAGAAAATAATATTAATGAGAGTAATCAGACTGAAGAGATATTTAGTAAAAATGAACAAAATCAAAATACTGAAATAAATGAAACGCCAAAAACAATAAATAGAAAGTCTACATTAAAAAGGAAAAACTTTGTATTAGAAAGAATTAGTGAAGAGAAAAAAGAATATTATGAAAAGAAGTTAAAGATAGAATCTGAAAGACTAAAAGTAGAAAAAGATAAACTTCAACAAATGACGAGAAGAAATGATTTGATAGAGAAAAGATATGATTTTCTAAAAAAGAGTGGCATTATCATGCCTTCAGAATTTTCACAGTAGGTTTCAGTAGTAGAGTTTTAAAAATGATTTAGTTAAATAATTATTTTTGTATGTTATTTTTTTTTGTATGGTATGTACTTATTGTTTGTGTTTTGTTAGTCTAAGAAGAAACCAGTTTTTATTTTTGAATTAATGATTGTTATTCAGAGTTTACTAATAAAGATTTATTTTAAAATTTCATTTTATTCATTCATCCTAGCATATTCATTACATTATTTCGAATATGTACAGCGTTTACATCAGGATCTTCATCTTCAGAATCTATGTCATCACCTTCGGGTACATTCTCTGCAAATTCTTGTTGAATATGGTTGTTTTCATGCATAATAAATTCATCATTCAAAGATATATTATGTAAAACACAACTAACACGTATCATATGTGTGATAAGTCTTATGTTTCTCAATTTTAAGTGGTATAATTGTCTGAATTTTTGTTTGAGTCTACCAAAACAATGCTCGATAATGTATCTATTGCGTGACAAAATAGTATTATAATTCATCTGACGTCTAGTAAGTTGTCCCCTATTTTTAAAAGGTGTTAATAGGTGTCTCGGAAGAGGTTAGCCACTATCTCCAATAATATACATATCTCCACATTTTTGCTGCAGTGTTCTTGAAAGCGAGGACCTCTTGAAGACCCGGCTATCGTGAACAGATCCCGGAAATCCAACAAATATATCTCTTATTTCCATTTTATGATCACAGACAACCTGCATCTGAAAGAAAATTAAAATAAAGTTCAATACCTAGTATTCTATAGGATTTTTTCAGATGAAACTAACTGTTTCTAATTGACTCCACTAAATATTTAAATAATTATGAAAATTGTGAGATACTTTGATGATGATAATATATTAGTTATCGAAACAATTGTCAAATATCTCACAATTTTCATAATTTTTTAAATATATAGTGGAGTAAATTAGAAACAGTTAGTTCCATTTGAAAAAATAAGATGAATAGATTCCATGAAGTAAGGGTTCATACAGTAAATTCAATACTAAGGATAATAATTACATGAATAGAGTAAAATCCTTTCCGGTTTATGTATGATTCTGGATCTACACTTGGTTTGTCTATTTTAATGTGACTTCCATCAATCACACCAACTACATTTGGAAATCCATTTTGCCGAAAATGTCTCTCGATATTAACTTTTTCCTCATTATTTGGCCATTTTATTATATTTTTAGACATATAATACTTATAGTATTCACTTGCTTCGAAACTTACTGCTAATAGTTCAACAACATTTCTACGCATTCGAAAATGTTCTATAAAAACTTGATCACTATATTGAGGCACTATTATACATAGGTAATTTTCATTGTTTTGTCTTAACTCAATAATATCATCCAAGAATTCTTTATCATCACTTTCACTAGAAAATTCAGAAACATTAGAAAAATCACTATCTCCTTCCATTACCCAAAAATTTATTTAGAAAACAATAAAGTGAGGTTAGATGTTTAAATTTAATTGATTCAGAATTGAACATTCTGGTAAAATCCAGGAACTCTAAAAACGATTCGGAATCAATTCAGAACTTAATTCACTTCATGTTGGAACACTGCACTATAAGTTCTGAATTTTTAATTCGATTTGTTGGAACGATAAAATAGCTTTGCGCACACACAAACGTATTGTTTCTGTCATTCAAGGAAAGCGCGCGAAATTTGACCACATTTCTTTACATTTCCTATTTGATTTAGCCTCATTTTTACATTAACAAACTAAATATATGTCAATGTTACAGACAACTACAATAGCCGATAACACGTTATCGACTGGCAGTTACTCATATACAAACAAAAGACATATTTTAGTAAAATGTCAACGTTTAATTTTAACAACTTTTATGAATTGTTTTAGTTCATAATTAATTAATTTAAGATCGATAAATTTTAATTTCAATGTGACTAGTTTGGTAGACGCGGAAGCCTCCTTAATGAATCAAGTGTAAAAGAGGTTTGTTTGAAACTCGGACATTTTTTAAAAATGTCTACGTCACAGCTGTCTAGATCTTCACTTCAATTTACCTTGTTTTGTTAGATAATTTATTTCATCTTTTTATTTGTATAATAATTCTTTGCATAGAATACAAAATTTAATTTGGTAAATCCGTTTTACAAGTTGAATGCATCAACTATTGAACTCACTGAATTTTTAACTAAAATAATACAAGAACGTAGGAGAGATCGGGGCAGTTGTTGATAAAAAATGTTATAACTTGTAATTAACGATATGTTTGTCATTTTGAAATTCTCATTTTTTATTGTTTTATGTATCGGTTTCCACGTTATTTATTGTTTGTTATTCCAAATATACAGGGTGCTTCTAAATTCATGCTACAAAATTCAAGAAGTGATAACTCGTGTGAAATTAAGGTGGATCTTTCCTATAATAAAATTCCTTCAGCCTACCCCTTTCTGAAATATCACCCTTAAAAGGTGGTGACTAGAATTGAGTTTTTAATTAAATTTATTTTAACTGGAATAATACAAAAACATAAGGGAGATCGGAGCAATAAAATAATAATTTGTAGCCGGTTTATTAACTATAATTAAAACATACTGCAGGTCATGAAATAATTTAAGAACGTAGGGGAAATCGGGGCAATAATTAATAAAAAAAATTTGTAGTCTGTTCATTAATTATAAATAAAATACACTACCGGACATTGTTTGTCAATTTCAACTGTCAATTTATCATTTGATTTTTCGGTTCCAAAAAAAATTTATCGACCGTACTCACGTAATTAATTCAACAATCCATTGATTATTTAAATTTTGAATAGATAATTGTCTGTTATAAAAAACGACTAAACTAATTTGAAATTATTAAAAATGCGAAATAAACGTCCATTGTTGTTATAAATCTCAGGAAATGTCACTTTTATATAATTTATTCTCAAATCAATATCGAATCTATACAGGAAATTATTAAAAATACAGTATTAATTGAGTATAAAAATATTTTTAATAATTTTTCTTATGTTATATTTATTTATTTAAAGGTCATTGTCTGGGATATAGAAAAAGCGGAAGCAATAAACGTAATAGACTGTCATCGAGACGCCATACATTCCATGTCTTTAAATAGAGACGGCAGTCTATTGGCTACTACATGCAAAGATAAAAAATTGAGAATAATCGAACCCAGAAGTGGGATAGTTAAGGCCGTGAGTGGAATTCAATTATCAATCAATCGAAATTTAAACGAAATGTTCTGTTTTTCTAGGAAATAAATTGTCATGCTGGTGCAAAAGCTAGTAAAGTCGTTTACTTGGGCGCGACAGGTCGTCTTTTAACAACAGGATTTTCTAGGCATTCCGATAGACAGTATTCGGTATGGGACGAATCAGATCTTTCACAACCGCTATTCACCGACAGTATAGACAGTTCGTCCGGTGTGGTTTTTCCGTTTTTCGATCCCGATACCAACATGGTTTACCTGGCTGGTAAAGGGGATGGTAACATCAGATATTACGAAGTGACAGACGAAGCTCCCTATGTGCATTATTTAAGTCAGTTTTTGTCCGGAAATCCACAAGTAAGTTTTCAAACACACCCTGTAGGTATATTATAATACATTTCCCACACACAAATCAAAGTTCAAGTTTATTATTAACTATTGTATCGCCCTCTGTTATCGGGAAGATGAAATAAAATCTGCACAATATTTAAAACTGTGTCAAGCTGCTTTAACGCCATCTCCCGACAGGAGGATGTATTAATTTCTGTTAAATATAGAAAGCTCTGCTTACGATGTTGCCAAACGTATATAGTTTTCTTTAATATGAGAGATTTTTAAGTAAAATTGAATATTCAGCAATTATAATGATTTTAGCACCTTTTTGCAACATTATTATCAACAGTTACAAGATGATCGTTTTGCTATTTTTTTAATTCTTATTAAAAACTTGAGTTCATAATTATTCATTTCCTATATATTGCTTCTTCTTCATTTAATCTCCATCAAATAACCTCTAAAATAATGAGAAATGTGCATAGATTAATATCCAATTAAAACAACTCTAATATAAACTATTATGTCACCATCTGTTTTTAATATAAACTATTTTATCGCCGTCTATTGTGATGACTTCTGTCAAATATAGGGATTTTTAGTAAGTATTCGTAATTGCATTTCAAGCTGCTTTAACGCCATCTATCGGCGGAGAGATATACTATTAACTAAATATAAAAGATTTTTAAGTAAAATTGAATATCTTAATAATTTTCATCTCATCGTCGTCAGTTACAAGATTATTCTTTAGCTGAGTTTCCTTTTATTCTGATTAAAATATTTGGTATTTATTACAAATATACATTCCCCTATATGAGTTACTTCTTCGTTCAAATTCTCATCAAAATAACTTTTGAAACACCTCTAGTATAAATTATTGTATCGCCATCTATTGTCGGAACGGTGAAATAAAATCTTTTAAATATTCAGAATTCCGTCAAATTACTTCGACGCCATCTACTGGTAGGAAAATGAAAATCAACTTCTGTCGAATATAGGGAATTTTACTTTTAGTATTTGCAAATATTCGATGTGAAATAACGCCATCTCATGTGAGTGATGTGCTGTTAAATATAGCGAGTACTGCTTCAGCTATACACATAAAACTTATACAGTTTTTTACTTAACTATCAAAGGTATTTATCTGAATTTGAAAGATTTTGAAGTAAAATTGAATATCGATAATTTTCATCTCATTTTCGTCAGTTACAAGAGGATTCTTTGGTTGAGTTTTCCTTTATTCCTATTAAAAAATTTGGTTTTTGTTACAAATATTCATTTCTCGTATATGAGTTACTCCTTCATTCAAATTCTTAACAAATAACTTCAAACATAATGAGAAATATTCACAAATTATTCTCCAATTAAAATAATTTAGTATAAACTATTGAATCGCCATCTATTGTCGGAAAGATGAAATAAAATCTTTCAAATATTCAGAATTCCGTCAAATTACTTCAACGCCATCTACTGGTAGGAAAATGAAAATCAATTTCTGTCGAATATAGGGATATTTACTTTTAGTATTTTGCAAATATTCGAAGTGGAATAACGCCATCTCATGACGGAGTGATGTGCTGTTAAATATAGCGAGTTCTGCTTCAGCTATACACATAAAACGTATACAGTTTCCTTTGATATGGAAAATTTCGAAATAAAATTTTTTTTGAAATAACTGTTACATGTAAATTTTAATCGCCATCTCATGTTATTCAGTTAAACTAATGTCTTTTGAGGCGTTTTAAGTGTTATTCCTTGACACACCAACTGCTGGCGTAAAAATGAACCAATTTCATCAAAAATGACGAGTTTTGCTGTTTCTAAATCTCAGTGTTGCCAGACTTGAAGCGTTTGGGACTTTGAAATATAATCTTTCCTATTTTCATTAAATTTAGGTAATTATTTGCGTCGTTTTCACTACGACATTATTATAAGTTGAAAAATGAAGATTATGTGTCTATTTTTGTTCAAAAAATTGGTTCATATAGGAATAATTTTTTAGTAAAAATATTTTTTTCGTCCTTTTTTATGTTTTTTTTATTAGAAAATTGGTAATACTGATATATATTTAATTCGTTTTCGTAATTGTGACTATATAGAACATTCTTATGTATAATTCGAACAATCTTGTACTGTTTTAGAGAGGATTGGGTTTTATGCCGAAACGTGGCGTTCGGACATCCCAATGCGAAATATTCCGTTTTTACAAATTACACGCCACCAAAGGAATGTGCGAACCGATCGGTATGATAGTACCACGTAAAAGCGATCAATTCCACGACGATCTATATCCGGATACGGCCGGTACTAAACCGGCCCTTTCCGCACAAGAATGGATCAAAGGAAAAAACGCAATGCCGATACTTATTTCCATGAGAACCGGTAAATATATTTAAAAATTACAATATATGTGTTTATATAATATTGTACAATATTTTTTTCAGTCCTCCAGATGATTTTATTTCTGTACATTTTCTCTATGTTTTATTTCCTTTGGGTCTTGTGAACATTATCTGTCTTGCTTGGTTTCTTCTAATGCCTGTTTGCTGTCTTCGTCAAACTATTTTTTCCTCTTCTTCTCCCCAAAGTTTCCTAGTTGTTGCTTCATTATTTTCTACTTCATTTCAATATCCTCTGTGTTTGTTTTTGTTTCATTATGATTTTTTTTGTCACTTCTTAATCATTTAATATATCTACATAATATTTTATCAGATTCTCAGGATTTTCTTTGCTCTTTGGTATTTTTTCTTTCAGTTATTTTAGCAGCAGTGTTCGAATGGACTATAACTATAAATAATGATGAATTTTGTTAGTTGTGAAGTTACCGGGTACTTGTCACATTGTCTAAAACTACCAAAATTTGTTTTGTTTTTGTAAAAATCTCTAATTTTTGTTTAGGTGAACAAAACGAATTGAACATAACTTCTATCAAACAACGTAATACAGCTCAGATCGTAGAACAACCTAAATTGGATAACAACAAAAGAAAATTCGCTTTCCTTTCCCGAGAAACGATACCTGATTATCGACCGAAGGAGGCTATAATTATGGAAAAGAGTCGGAAAACTTCTAACAACGAAAATTTTCAAAAATTACAACAGAAATTCAACCAAATCGAAATGAACAACCATCAAGACGTTCATTTAATCAAAGAGGTTAATAGTATTGGAGATAACATTTTGACTGAGAACGATGTAAGTAAATTTTAACTGATTTTCAATTTCAGGAAAATAAAAATCGTTAATTATTTTCATATACAATTATTTAATTCTACTAACATTGGTCTTAATTGAATTTAGGCTATGTTTTTTTCTTCTATCTTCTTTCGCTGGTCTCACAAACCTATTTGAAGTTATTACACTTTCCGTTTAGAAAAATTCTCCAACAATTTTGTTGATTGGAAGACCTGGAAAAAGATTCGCGCATTGTTGCATAAAAAATTGGCTTTTGGATGAGGTTCCTGGATGGTTTGGTTGGACATCCACATACTGCAGGTTCCTTACGGGATATAGAAATTACTGCTATGGATTAGCCAACGCGTACCCCGGACTTTAATCCTATCGAGCAATTTATTAGATGAGATTAAGAGAAAAGTTCGGGGCTAAAAATCGTGTACCAGTCACGAAATCTGACCTCAAAACCGCTCTCACTGAAAAATGGGATAGCATCGAACAAGAGTTAAGAAACTTATCGATCCATGAAAAAGCGGTTGGCCAGAGTATAGATGAACCACATCCTGTAGATAGCCAATTTGAGTTCTTGTTTCAACGCCATCTCTTGGCTCATGAACACTACTAAATATACATGAAACAACAGTTTCCTTTCTTCTGCTTTTGTGGCATACTTCAAAATCAAATCTTTCGTCCAGTAATTTTTTGGACATACTTTCAAATTTCCTGTTGTGTCGCCCATAAAACCGACCCGGGTTGGACAGACAGTTCTTAACTGTGCAAACATAAAATAAGTACAACTTTAATATAATTAACCAACACTTTCCTCGTATATACACTTTTACACACCCACTGTATGTGAATAAAACGAAATCACTTCTTTCCAACTGAACACGTACTACGCATTCACTATATGTCAAATGTCAATGCCGTTCTGTGATTGGCTCGAAATTATAACCCCTAGTGTTACCTATCGTCAAATATATAAACGTATTAGTTGTGGTCATGAACCAAAAGATGACGTTACTAAATCCTCGGCGATGAGAGGGGATACTGCATTTTCTGTACTGTTAATTATAACAATTATTGTTCATTGTTGAAGATCCTTTTTCGTTTGATATATTTTTTATCAAAAAAATAACTCAA
Source organism: Diorhabda sublineata (assembly GCF_026230105.1). Classification (NCBI taxonomy): domain Eukaryota; kingdom Metazoa; phylum Arthropoda; class Insecta; order Coleoptera; family Chrysomelidae; genus Diorhabda; species Diorhabda sublineata. The sequence continues at coordinate 28,781,455 of NC_079481.1, forward strand.
TAAGAATATAGACCTCTAATTATAAAACTAAGATGGCTTTGAGATGCTAAAATCAGCAAAAATAATGGAAATAATGCTCACGGTGTAGTTAATATGATAATAATTCAGATTCGGATGAATTTTTCTCAAACCTGTGCTTTTTGCAAAAGAATAAACAAAAAATTAACTGTATTTTCCGTTCTAGTTACGTCGTGCTTATCAATCACAAAGCGAGGAAATTAGAAAATTGAAGAAACAGCTTTTGAACAGTGAACAGCGAGTCAAAGAACTCGAAGAACAACTAAAGAGGTTACTTAAAAATTAAACCTCGTTTATGTACACTTTTTATTGTATATTTTTTTATACATTTGTTTTATTTTGTAATTATTATGTTACCACAAAGTATCTTTTGAAAGTAATCTTTCTTAGTTTTAAATTATGATTCATGTGATTTTTATCAGTTAATTTTTAAATATATATTTTGTATGTTAATTTTTGTGTAATTTTGACAAAAAAAAATTTATATATTAATAATGTGAGTAATTTCTTCTTGGCATGTATGTTATTTAATCTATTTTTATTTCACATTGTTAACAATTATGACACACATCTTTTTACTCTTAATATCTGACTTTTTGACATTTTCAAAGTAATTTTGAAATTTCTATATGTAGAAGATACAAGAACAAAGCATTTTTTTAACTATAATTCAATATCATTCTATCTCAAGAGAGAACTGGTTTAAAAAAAATGGTTTTCTTTTGTGCTTGTATGCTCAGAAAAGGAAATTTCTTTGTAATATTCACATAGCTTAATAGCTTTCTATGCACAAACTATAATATATAAAATTGGAATAGGTTTTATTTAGAAGGGAAATGTGTTTTCTCCAACAAAATAAATATATTACTTGTACCGTTACTACCCCATGAATTCTTAGCACCACCGTAGTACGTATGTATGGATGGTATCGTATACACTGCTACCCAAAGGATCTATTGTGTACTCGTTTCTCACTGCGATACTGGGGTACCCAATGTTTACAGTTGATCTGTTACTCACACTCCTTTTAATGTGGGTCTTCTATTTCATATGCTTCTAGGTGTGCTCTATAGTTCCGTAGTGTTTCACACTTTGAGAGACCGTGGATTGTCTTTCTTCTCTGTGCAAGAAAATCTGCATCTAGGCGACAGTTTAGTGATAAGACTTCTGGTAGTATTCGTAAATTCTGTTGATATAATCAGCAGATCTTCTCTGGCTATAGTTTCCCAAAAGAGTATTTGCCTGTCTCAGCCCCTATATGTTGTCCCAATAATTGGTTTTGCTTTTATCTACTTTCTTTTCCAGTTCTTTTTCCATTGTTCTGTAGCTGATACCACAGGTTTCAGGTCCCATGAAGGGCTTGTCTGTCCCTCACTTCACTCCTATGAGTCCCGGAATCCATTGTAGACCCCCATAGTAGAATTATTGTCTAAAATAATCTAATTAGGATTATTTAGTCCCCAATTTACTATCAAAAAATTTAAAAATCGTCAGCTTACAGCTTTAATAGAGAAATATTGCGCTTTTTTTCATAAAGGATTTAATATGGTGGGTCAACTGGAATGACAAACCGAAACATTCATTTTGCTCATTTTATTCTAACAAAAAATTCAGAAAAATGAAATAAAAATAAGCTGAATTCCAAGTTATTTGAATAAAACAAAAGTTGGTGCTGCATCGGTAAAAGATCTGATTTTAGTTAAATTAAATGGGGCGTAGAATTAAATAAGCTACAATTGAATTAATTCATTTTTTTTGTGTTTTCATGCAAAAGGAACGATATAAAAATTTTTGCGATTCAATATTATTCGATGATAGTGATGTATGCAGTTTGACTTGATAACGAACCATTAGAACTCTTTGTATGAAAATATCTCACTTTTAGGGTTAGGAAATAGGAAAAAAATCACTGAGAATCAGATCCGGTGAATAGAATGTGAAGGATTATAATTTTGATTTATTATTATCCCAAATTGTGTCTAAATATATTAATCATTTTGTGATTACATCCCCTAATAATAAGCAATCTAAAAATTACAATTATTATTAAAGTATATTGATGAGAAAGTATAAATTTGATACGAAAGGAGAATTAATGCGCAAAGGGATGAGAAAATAGTCTAATATGACAGATTTTCAAGTTTTTTATATTCTAATTGTCATTTATTAGGTCAAACAGACCTACTTACTGATGAAGAGATTGTAATAATAAATAAGCACAAGCAGTATTAAATAGGATTAGAAAATTGTTTGTGTCGAAGAAAAAAAAACTATCAAATCTTCTTGATAAACAAATAAATTATAAAAAATGTGAAGATTTGATATTTTTAATATGGATGTAAAATGTTTCGTGAAAATAGCTATTTTTTCATATTTTTTTATCTACTGTTAGATAGATGTTTATGCATTTTTACTATCGAGTAGATTTTATTTTTAAATAAAGTCGGCATCAGTAAACGTTTTTTAATTTATTTAAATCCTTTATGTATGGTAAATTACCACCAGGGGGATCAAAATGAACAGCTTAACCTTTTCACTGTGAAGCCCTCCTATTGTCGAGCCAGTAAGGCTTTTCCTTCTTTAGTAGGTCTAGACCACCCTTAAAGTTGGTCACAAGATTTTCAACATTTAACTGCTGCAACAGACTAAAATAGACCCATAAATGCATTATAATGGATTTATTTACAAAGTCAATATTTTAATGGTTTTAGAAATTCTCACATAGTAGGTAATAATGATTAGCAGTCCTGGTTAGAACTATGTAAAGTAATCCTAATCAAAATATTATCCCGATAAGGATCTTGTTTGTTTATCCTGACCTTTACCTTACCAGGTCACGGGTAAGGTCTTTATTGGACCCTCACAAAAAATTCTTTTCTGGTATCTGTATCTTGTAGTGAAAGTATATTTACAGACCATTTTTGTTGACCGAAGTCCCTTTTGGAACTCAATTTATGACTAACAATAAACTATTATATTCAAGATGGGGATCTAGAAGAAGCAAGATATTGGACTTTTATCAGAGAAGAATTATGAACAAATATGTGTAAAAAGTAATTATTGAATGAAGTGCAATTTTTCATACAAAAAAAAAGTCTTATTTTTTTCCCTAAGTCTATAACTAAAAGGCCTAGCATTACATATATGCTATCCATGCATAAAAAATCATAACAGTCGATTAATTTGAAAAGGAATTGAAAAAAATCAATTTAAAAAACATCTACCACTTTAATTCAGTGTAAATATGCGTTTATAATGTAAAAATATGTTTATAAAATACTGACTTTGGACGGAATATATTATATAAAAGCCTCTTATGCTAGATACGATTGTCAATTTTGACATATCCAAAATTAGACTACCTAAATCGAAACATTATTAATAAAGTTGTAACTGACAACAATAATGAAGAATACGGTTTTCTCGTATTTGCAGGATTACAACCTTCTCCTGTACAGGTGTACACACATGTTCGATAAGTTAAAGAATCTCCAGGCTGTTTTACATAATTACAATAATTTCCAAGATCTAACGAAGAACAAAATCTTTTAGCTCCTATGCCTCCTAAAAATGAATTTATACATAAATATTTTTTTAACGAAATAATAATTATGTAAATCAGTTATAATATCAAAATTATACAGTGCTACATCAGTGTTTAGGAAGGTGGAAGATTTAGTAATAAAAAAAACTTTCAAAAGTGTTAATAAATTTAAATATGTCAGAAAAGATAAAAAATCAAGCACTGCCATACAAGAAATAATACAAAGTGGTTATATAACTTATCTTGCTACCCTGAAGCTCCTGAAAAACAAGCTAATAACAAGAAGAACAAAGTTGAAAATCCACAGGACTCTAATAAGACCAATCGTAGCACATAAAGAACAATAAAAATGGAAACTATTTGAGAGATCATTATCAGAAGAATATATGGAGGAGTTAGAATGAACAAAGCACACTGGAGAATCCGAGATACTAGAGAAATTTATGAAATACTAGGCAATTGAATTATCGTCATTAAAAGAATAGAGAACAAGCAGATGCCCAGCTAAACTATGAATACCAAAATAAACAGCAGTAGAAATAGAAGCAGACTGCATATCACATGAACTAATTAAGTTCACAATACTTTTAAACAATGAATGTTACAGGATAGGGAGACCAGTTTGGAGGTGAATTGTCAAGGAGGCCAAGGCTCCCTTCAATTGGTATCTAAGGGTAGTGTAAATGGTGTTAAGTTAAAATTTTATTCAATGTTTCTTGGCTATCGGGCTCTTAGAGTTTAGTTAAAATAGGTAGCAGCAACAAGCTACTTTTAAAGATGTCAATCACACAAATTGGAGAAACATTAAAAACAACAGCATTAGATATAGTTAAAATAACTAAAATTTTCAAAACAGAATTTATTTATTTAAATAAAATATTAACATTAAGCAAGCAACTAATAGTTTCGATTATTTATACTTGTGATTATACCAAGATTTAGCATTAACTGATATTGAATGTATGAAGTGCTTGAAATGAATGAATAAAATTCTACAAAAAACACACAGGTGGCAATGTTCATTTTTTGTGAGTTGCACTCATGCTTAGTGCCGTGAAAGATGCAAATGAAATGCTTCCACAAAACAAAATTGTTATAACTACTGTTTACCATCGAGACTAGTAGATTTTATGCAATATTTGGCTTCAAAAACATCATCACAACTTTGAGGCTTTAATCCACCCATGTGAATCATTCCATCTGAGCAATCAATTGTTTTTGAAGAAGAACATTGGTAGCACTTTATACAGAAAGCTTGAGAAACATCACAAGAGGAAGAAATTAGTGAGTTAGTCATGTTACCACAAGTTTTAATATAAAACATGATTAAATATTATTCTATAGTAATAAATTTAACATTTGATTTTTGTGGAGATCACAAATCAATATTTTACCATGTTTATCTCTCATACTTAAGCACATACACCATTCATCCCAATTGTTAAAGTTAATGTATATGTACATATGCAAATGCTTAGGTATTTAGTTGGCTTGTTAGGTACGTTAGAAACAAATTTATTAATTAAATTTTATAAATTTTTTCATCAATGTACCTTCAAATCTGCCAACATGTTTTATACAGTATTTTGCGCCAAAAATACTGTCACAAGGTTCTGGATTAATGTCTATATCACTAGACAACCATTCATTGCATTGAAATGGTTTGTTTGAATCACTTCCTGAACATTGATAGCAATTCAATGCATATGCTGTACAAAATGATAAAACAAATTACAAATAAAATTTAGAATTGAACGATTTATAAAAATTCAGCCAAATACTTCAGAGTCAAGAATATATTTTTTAAGTCTTCAAAGAACAGAAATAGAATGAACCTTAATTATTATACTTACAAATATTGATGAAAATATTAAAAATAATAAAAGGAAGTAAAAATTGGGAGCTACACATTTTGTTATTTACCAATTTTGTCGTTTACCAATTTTATTTGAAAGACCTATTATTTTTAAACATAGGTAAACAAAAAATAAAATATTGTTCAACGAAATGACATATCACTTATACTTCATAACCACACCTGTTTTTTTAGATCATAAAATTAAATAATTTCATCCATAGAATAGAGGTCATTCTAAACTGTTATGTCAAGGACATTTTACTAATCATCAGCATCACGAAAGACATCAATATTTTTAAACAAAGGATAAATGAAATATATCTTTCTTGTAATTTATTTATAGAACCTAAAGTAGAAGTTACCAATCAACAAATATAATCAAGGATTATACCGTGCTGTTCTACACTACACTAATACGTTCACTATCAATTCAAAAATATCATTTTCAAAGAACCAAGTCTTGAGAGAAAGTGTAAAGTATGTTTTTATATATAATATCGTCAAAATTTTCATATTTTGAAATCGGATTAATACTATAGGTTTATTACAATCAATGATCTGTGATCTCCACTACACTGAACCATACTTCTTTTGCACTAATAGAGCGATTTCTTTTTTATCGGCAAAATTTCGTTAAAATAAAATTTAAAATTTCAACAGCAAGTTTGTCAAGCTGGAGTACAGTGCCTCATACAAAAAAGTCTTTTAAAATTTCTTTTTATATTAAAACAATGTTTTTTCAGGTAAGTATATGATAAAATCTTAATATTTTTATGATAAATACTAATTTTTAGTTTAGTAGCCATTTTTTGATTTTTTGTTGTTGTTTGTGCAAAAGTTTTATATTTTTTATTTAAAGTAAATAATAACCAGGGGCATGATATCATTTAAAGGTGTTTTCATTATATTAGAGACTCTAACAAGGGTCCAATGTGAATTTTAATTTGTTTTTGTGATATAACCAAAATACCAAGTACTTTGTTTACGTATTTTATAATCTATCTTAATTTAGGAAAACAGACATTGTGTCGTATTTATTATGATTTTTTCATAGTTTATCAGTTAAGGGGTGATTCATGTAACAATAAACTATTGAAAGTGATGAATAAAAATTATTTTGTTATTAAGAAAATGTGAGAAATATAAAAAACAGATTCACCTTACTTTTTGATAGATATCACCTGTGAGAAGAGAGCCAAAACCGAAATGTGTGATCAAAGAGAAGACTCCTGAAAAAATTGAGATTCTTTCATTAGGACCTTTTGCAGCTGTACCAAAATTATTTTTTGACGAAATAAAAATTGGAGATACAGCTTCTTGTAAGCTGATATTAAGAAACCCTACCAAACATGATATAACTGTAAGAGCTAAAAATTTAATCTTAATTTAGTTTTAATTATTACTAATACATCTAGATATTATTAACTAAAAGGATACCAGAAGAATTAAATGTTATTTATAATTGGGAAAAAAATCGTATAAAGTGCAATTCTGAAGTTTTATTTGAAATAATATGGACTCCACGATCTATAGAAGCTTCTTATCATAAACTAACTTTTGAAAACCCTGAAGGAACAATTCATCGAGATGTTCCAGTAGTTTTTAAAACAGTTTCAACTTTAAAGGTATGTATGAAATGAATAAAAACATAAATATTTTGTTTGTTGTTGATTTTATCTATACAGGGTATGGTTATAGTTAAGTTATAGGTTCTAATATAAAAGCATGATATATCCAAAATAAGATATTTTTAATGTAAAAGTATGAGTAATAATTCAAATTCTTGATTAAATTATTTTATTTATTTGATTTTATTTCTACAGTGTTATTAATGTTTTATATTGTATGTTTTAGAACGCAAAAATCAAGAAAAACACAAAACCACCACTGAATAGTGTAAAGTCCCCCTCGAAGAAGTACTATAATACTAAACCACCATTTATTTCTCCAAAAAGGTACTTTGTTTCGCCCAAAAAAAATGTTCAGTTTAAAAAATCGCCTTCTCCAAAAAAAAATTCCCATTCATTAAAAACAAACAAAAGCTATAGTAATGTAATAGATTTAAACAAATTTAGTTTAAGAGAAAAAGAAAATATTCCTACAGAACAATTTGTGGCTTCTAAAAATGTATCATTTAAATTAGATTATTTGGATACAATTGAAAGGAGAGAAACGTACGTTTTGAAAAGAGAAGACTCTGATGTATTTGATGACAGTTTGGAAATAACAAACAGTGCTACTATCATTTCCTCGCCAGATAAAAAGATGAGACCACCTTTAACTTCCTATAATGGTAGTCCACTTTCACCAGACGTATCTTTAGGTACATATTTTAAACAAAAATCAGAAATACCTGTTACACCGAGTTATGGATTAGAGTATAAATTAATGCACTTGGAAACATTTTGCTTCACACCCACTTTAAGTTTGAAAAATGAACCAATTAACAATACAAAAGAATCGGTTGGGCTTCTAAATGTACCATTGAAATCTTTTACACATTCACGATTAAGTACAGAAACTTATGTTAAAGACAATACTAGTTTTGAAACGTATGTCAAAGGAAATTTAAGTGGTGAAACGTATACAAAAGATTTATCACTTGATCATGTAGAGCATTTAAGTCCAGTTGCTTTATCACCTAATTATCAGGAACAAATGGTCTCGAAATATTCAACATATACACAACATGCGAGTAATGCAGATCAATCAAAAATAGATTATGATAATGGACAAATACATAATACTATAAAAAGTACTTTTGAATTTACAAGACCTCAAAATACCGCAAATTTTGAAAATAAAACCAAAAATATGTTCAATTTTACTAAACACACCAATTTTCTCAACTCCACACCTGTAATTGAGAAAAATACAGATCACAGTATGAGATGTACAAGTAAAATTAGTCCTATTGAAGACAAATCAGTTCGTATTGAACAAACTAGAAATATCAGGATAAAATCAGATTTAGATTTAAGCGCAAACTTTTCTAAACCAGGCGGAGGATTGACAGGACCACGAGATTGGTCAAAAAGAGGATGCGCCCCATTTCGAATAGCAAAAACCAGCACGGGTTTGAATTTGAAAAGAAATATAAGCGAATTAATCGATGAAGAAACACAAGTCGTTTCGAAGATAGCCAAAAGAGATATGAATACTATAATCATACAAAACCCGTTTCTTTTAGCATCTACTGATACTTTTGATCCTTTCATGACTTCTCAATTGTACGTCGACGCTAAATGGATAGATGAACAAGAAGTGTATTTCCAAAAGTGGTTGAATTCCTTATTAACACCCCCGCAAGAACTGTATTCTGAAGATAGAGTGATAGATGTAGCTAAAGTATGGCAAGAGTGTAAGAAACGTGAAGTGGAAGCAGCACCTACGAAAGAAATCGTTTCAATTAAATATCACGTTAACGCCAAATTGAACAGTTTGAGAAAATCTGCTCAGGCTCTATTCAGATCTAGAGAAATGAGTGGTGTATTATCGAAAGTTTTATTAGCAGTGGATAATGGAAAATTGAATATAAGACAAGATAGACATGTGCATTTAAATCTTGCTATTAAATCCCAAATAATGTCGTTGCTTTTAAGTTACAACAGTTTGTGGTTGCGAATCGGTTTAGAGACTATATATAATGAAATAATCAATTTACGTTCTAATTCAGATATTGTGGGTCTTAGCACTTTTTTAATCAACAGGTTATTCAAGGATCCTTATTTATTGAAAAAATATAAATCGATACATTCACCTAAATACGTTATCGATTTTAATAAATTTTTTTTGAAAAAATTTCTAACTTTAGTATATTTTCTCGATGTGGCAAAAAATAATAAATTAATCCCCCACAATCCGTGTCTATTTTGCAAAAATGGAGAAATTAAAGAAAGTAGAGACATGCTTCTAACGTTGGCAAGGGAATTGTTGTCCCAAGTTGGAGATATAACCAAAACTTTAAAATTTTTCGGTTACATAGTGACTCATGTTCAAACTTTTATCCACGAATTCGATTACGCTGTTAAAAATTTAGGAGTTGACTTAAGGGATGGAGTAAGATTAACAAAAGTTATGGAAATCATTTTACTTAAAGATGATTTGACTAATAATTTGAGAGTACCAAGCATATCTCGTTTACAGAAAGTACATAATATGAAACTAGTGTTTGATTCTTTGGAAAAAGCAGGATTTAAAATAATGTATGATATAACACCTAAAGATATAGTAGATGGACATAGGGAGAAAACTTTATCGTTCTTATGGCAGATAATATATAAATTCGAGGCACCTCTTATGGTTAAATGTGCTACTACAATTCAATCATGGTATAGGAGTCTACCCGTAATGCTTAAAAGAAGGAAATTACAAAGATTATATAAGGAAAAGCAGAACGCTGCTAGTAAAATACAAAATTGGTATAAGAGACAAAAATTGGCAACAAAATTAAATTATTTCGCTTATGAATTGAAACACTACTTGTATATCATCAAAATTGAAAAAGCAGCTAAGAAAATACAAAGTTTCTACAGAATGTACAAGCAAAGACGAGCTTATAAACAACAAATAAAATCCATAAAAGGGATACAAACATATTCTAAAGGCTGGTTAATTAGAAACTTTTATAAACACAGAATACAGAGTGCAGTAATAATTCAAAGTTATTTTAGAATGTTTGTAGAAAGAAAAAAATATCTGAAGATACAAAAATCTGTGAGAATTATACAATCTTGGTATAATTCCAAAAAGCAATTGCGAAAGTATCAAAAATTAAGATCCGCAACTATATTTATACAGCAAAAATTGAGAGCACATTTATTGGGCATTAAACAACAAAACGAATATCAAAAATTAAAACAAACAACCAAATTTATACAGAGAAGATACAGGGCTAATGTTTTATGTAGAATTGAACGAACAAAATACCAAACTTTAAAATTAGCCACTATTTTTATCCAAACTCACTACAGATCACTTAAATTGATGAAATTGCATCGTCAGAAATATATTGAATTAAAAAAAGCTGTATTAATAGTGGAAGAAAGATATTTGGCTTTGAAAGCTATGCGATTAGAACAACAGAAATTTATCAAAATAAAAACTGCTACTTTGGTCATACAAGCAAAGTTTAGAGCTACTTTGTTGACTAGAATTGATCGATTCAAATATTTAACTATGAAGAGAGCCATAATAATACTTCAAACAAATTGGAGAGCATACAAATTAGCAAAAATAGAACAAGAAAGGTATAAAGTGCTTCGTAAAACAACTTTACTTGTACAGCGAAAATGGAGAGCCAATATAGCTTGTAAAAATAGTAAAAGTTATTATCTTAAACTTAAAGCAACAACTTTGTTTGTACAACAAAAATGGAGAGCTAATATTAAGTGTAGGATACAACGAGAAGAATACCAATTGTTGAGAAAGAATGTTATTTTCATCCAACGAAAAATCAGGTCTAAAATTGAGTGTAGAAAAGTCAAAAAGTATTATGAAGAACTTAGAACGAAAACTATTTTCATACAGAAAATGTGGAGAAATAAATTATTGGCAAGAAGAGATAGGAAAGTCTATATGGATTTGAAATTATCAACTATATTTCTACAGAAAAGATGGAGGTGGTTAAAATTAGGTGAAAAACAACATGAAGACTATGTAAAACTAAGAAAAGCAACTATTTTTATTCAACAAAAATTAAGGGCTAAAATTGAGTATGAAAAAGTTAAAAAATATTATGAGGAACTTAAAACAAAAACTATTCTTATACAAAAGTTGTGGAGAAATAAATTATTAGCCAGAAGAGTTAGGAAATTATATGTGGATTTGAAAGTATCAACTATTTATATACAGAAAAGATGGAGGTGGTTAAAATTGGGTGAAAAACAACACAAAGACTATGTAAAACTAAGAAAAGCAACTATTTTTATTCAACAAAAGTGGAAGGCTAAAATTGAGTATGAAAAAGTTAAGAAACATTATGAAAAACTTAAAGAAAGGACTATTTTTATACAAAAGTTGTGGAGAAATAAATTATTAGCCAGAAGAGATAGGAAATTATTTGTAGATTTGAAATTATCAACTATATTTGTACAGAAAAGATGGAGGTGGTTAAAATTGGGTGCAAAACAACACGAAGACTATGTAAAACTAAGAAAAGCAACTATTTTCCTTCAACAAAAATTCAGGGCTAAAATTGAGTATAAAAAAGCTAAAAAACATTATGAAGAACTTAAAGAAAAGACTATTTTTATACAACAGTTGTGGAGAAATAAATTATTAGCGAGAAGAGATAGGAAATTATTTGTAGATTTGAAATTATCCACTATATTTGTACAGAAAAGATGGAGGTGGTTAAAATTGGGTGAAAAACAACACGAAGACTATGCAAAACTAAGAAAAGCAACTATTTTCATTCAACAAAAATTCAGGGCTAAAATTGAGTATAAAAAAGCTAAAAAACATTATGAGGAACTTAGAGCACAAACTATTTTTATACAGAAAATGTGGAAAAATAAATTACTAGCAAGAAAGGATAGGAAATTATATGTAGATTTAAAATTATCAACTATTTATATACAGAAAAGGTGGAGGCGGTTAAAATTAGGCAAACGAGAAAGAGAAGACTATCTCAACTTACGAAAAGCAACTATTTTTATTCAACGACGTTGGAAAGCTAACAAACAAATGAAAATTGCTGTCGAACAATATATTTCCTTGAAACGGTCTGCTACAACAATTCAAAGAAGTTTAAGAGCAACTTTGGAAATGAGAAAACAAAAACAGATTTACGCCGTTACTAAATATTCCATTATAATAATACAAAGGTGGTACAGAAATTGTTTATTAACCAGAAAAGAAATGCGGGAATATTTATTAAAAAAGAAAGCCATATTGGAAATACAGAAATATATAAAAGGATATTTAATTAGAAAAAAATACGCTGAATACTTCACACCGGAAGCTAGAGAAAGAAGAAGGATAGAGAAATTAGAAAACGAAGCTGCTATGAAGATTCAAGTAAATTTTTTTTATCTCAGTAGGTAGATAGTTGTTTTATTTTTAATTATTTTAGGCTACCTGGAGAGGCTACAAAACTAGATGTTTGGGGATACCTGGAATGAAATCGATTAGAGAAAGGTGTATAAAGGCTAATGCCACTGCTGCACCTGAAGGTACTATACAATTCAGATGCAACGCAGCCTTACAAACTATTGCTCACAAAAATTCTACACTGTTCCAAATAAATAACGCTTTAGAGGATATAGGTGAGAATATTTATTAATAGTGTAACTGATAAACTGATTTATATAATCAGTTTGCTATTTGAGGTTGTATTCAAACAATTCAATAAACCCATGATTAATACCCCAAGTGATAAAGTTATTGATATATATGACTCAATTCATTTGGTTACCTGAGGTATAATTAGAAATATTTCAACACTGCATGAGTCCTTCCTGTTAGTTTATATATTAGTTAACTTGACAACGCTGTAATTTAGTCTATCAATAATACACCCAATTCCATTTATTATAAACAGGGGCCCAATAACGGGAGGTATCCAGGGTGTCTTGACACCTCCCTATAGAGTGTCGACCCAATTTTTCCTGTAAACAAAATGACCCATTTTAAAATCATAAAATATAATCAATAAAAGTCAATATGGCTGGACACCCCCTTTGGGAGTTAGCTTGTTGCGCCCCTGATTGTAAAATAAGTTTTACAAGATAACGATATTTTACAGATTATGCAACAAGAAGATGTAAGAGCATATGTATCACATTAGGCAAATTGCTTCCGGAGCAACTGTACATTTTACTTAGTTCCACCAGTAGATCTCTACCGGAAATGAACGCCTGCATCTACTCGGTTAACATCCTTATAAACTTCTTCAAATTAGAAGAAACGAAAGAAAGCAGTTTTTCTCCCCATTACTTAGAAAAATTGGTAACTCTCATGATGCATTGGTGCGATAAAGAGTCTCAGCTGTTCCCTTCATTGTGTACGCTGTTTTGGTTGTTTGCACATACTCCGCAATGGAGACGTTTAATAATTAATATACCTAATATCGATAAGAAATTTGAGAAAATTGGGGAATTAGTTTCTAGGAAGGATAGTATGGTTAAGAAGCAGGGAGCTAAAGGATCTGCGTTGTTTGCAAGTTTTAAAAATTTACCGATGCCTTCACTTGTTGCAGATTGGGGTTTGGATTATAAGAACAACCCATTCGTTTTTACTAATTCCGTACATGCTTTCAATTCTTTAATGAGCATTTTATTCAAATAAGTTTTTATGTTTTATCTTATTAAGTTGTCTTTTATTTATATATTGTATTTTAAATTTCTAAGTTTCAATAAAGAATTAATCAAACGAAAAACCATCTTCTACCAAACAACCAATCAATTTAAATACCTATCTTTATTTATAGAATTGAATATTTAAAAACTTTATTTACAAAAAACAACGTGCTTGTATTATGTACAAATCTATTTTCTTATATATTGAGTAATCTTATGTAATTGTTCGACCAAAGCTGCCATTATAGCTGTAACTGAAGTCTCTATTAAATTTTGTATGTGTTGTACGGCTTCTTCTTCTCCTAAATCTAACCTCAATTTGTCCTGTACTTTACGTACTGCTTTATCCGGTTCCAAAGCGATATCAGGAACACTGGCGTCAACCATCAATGAAAATAAATTTAGCATCAAATTTGCATGCCTGAAAACAAAAATTTTATCCCATGTAAAAGAAAAAAATATACCATTATAAATAGGAATTACGTTCTCGCTTTCGATTACCTTCTTAAATGAAGAAACGCAGTATAACACAATTTCCTAAATTGTTGGAAGTGTTCGGAATTCACACCTCCCATCGCCTCCACCATTTCCTTGCTCAACTTCATAGGAGGCGGTAAAGGCTTCGGATCCCTACCCAAAATGTAACCGAAATCAATATGGAACAATTTACCATCTTGGGTAAGCAACAAATTATCCAAATGTCTATCTCCTACTCCTAAAAGGTAAGTTATAACGCAATAACCGGCGCAGGAACGAACGTAAGTATCCATTATATCTGGAGCGATGCCGTACGGACCGTTTTCTTGAGGATGATATTTGCGGAAATAATTATGGATACTTCCTGTAAAAAATAAAATGTGATTAAATTGAACAGAACGATACAACACCAAATAAATAGAAATACAGTTTTAGCATACATAACCTCATTTTCAAAAATGAAAAATTTGATATAATTGGAAGTTTATTTTTTTGATAGCTTCCTAGGGTTATAGAAAAAAAAAGGCAAAAGTAATATTAATAACTACTACAAACAATGTACCTTTAAAATATATTTACTGACATAATAGATCCAATACAAATGAACTAATGCTCAAAACTAGTATTTCAATGGATGCTGTTACTCTTCGATTTAATTTAATATAGTTAGTGAATTCGACAAAGGGCATTTCATAATAGTTGGTGAAAATTAATAAGGAAAAATAGAACTATAGGATTATGTAAAACGAAAGGTACCTCCAAAATATAATTACTATTTTGTTAAACCATGATAATAGATATGGTACAAATGAACTACTGCTCCAAAATAGCATTTTAATGGATGCGTTACTCTTCTATATCATTGAATATAACCTTAGTAAATTCGTCAAAGGGCTTTTTTTAATAGTTTGAGAAAATTAATAAAGAAAAATAGAACCATAGATTTAGACCGAAATGTCTAAATATGATTATGAAGACTTTGTCTTTAGAATGAACCAACACTATAGAATACAAATGAACTATTCTGTAAATTGGGAGAAAATAAATAACAAATAATAAGAAGAATACGTAATTGAGCGTAGATGTAGGAAAAAAACTATTTAAGAAGAATAGATTGAGCAGATAAATAGCATGAAATAGGTAAGCAATTATATATTAAATGAGCAGAGAGAAATTCAAAAGAATACCAAAAATATTATTACCTTCTGTGGCTAAAGCTTCGGCAACAGTTACTGAATCAATGAATTGAACAAAACCATGTTTTGTACTCGTAGCTAAAACTCTGTAAGGTGTCAATTTCAAATCTAAATTTTCTTTACTCAATAATTTATCCATAAGAGTGATCATTTGTAAAATCAGTTGATCTTGTCTTAAATCATCTCCCAATTTAAAAATGGCAACATATTCTTTATTGTCGATCTAAAAAAAATTATTGACGAACATACACATTTTATATAAGATTAATTTACCGTTTTAAAATGTAATTTTGAAGGCATTAAAGCCGATTTGAATAAACTAGCTTGTTCGGGTATTATTCCATTTATTATAACATCGGGATCTAAAGGAAATGGTATCGGTTCGAATTTGGAAAAGTTAAATTTACTATCAGAATCTGCTAATAGTTGTTGCAGCTTTTCCGCTTTTCTTTTTCGATTTCCACTTTCTCGGGATACAATTTTCATCAATTTCACCAATTTGTCTATGAATTTTTGCTGTTTGCTTAGGATATGTCGTTTCTTTTGCATAGATTCGCTACCTCTGGCCAAAGTTTGAGAGAAAGTTTTCATCACAGTCAAATACATATTTCTAACAGATTCCTGGAACAATAATTGTTGCATATGATACATTCATATTAAAAGTAAACCATTAAACTTACATATTTACAAAAAACTAGTAATAACATTGAAGAAATTGTTGTTATGAACAAAATATAATTACTAAAACTTTTTATTTTAAATAAACCATAACATTATAGATAAAGTACAAAAGAACTACTGCGGAAAACTTTGAAACATCAAATATTGTGATAGCATCCTGTAGTTTTTGAAAAACCATAACATAATAGATATGATACAAATGAACTACTGTGGAAAATTATAGAATATCAAATATTATGATTACCTTCCTGTAATTTTTAATATAACCTCAATTAAAGGGCCAAAGAAGTATTATCAGCAATTATGGCACTACTTTGAACAAGATACCAAAATTTAATAGCCAAGACTTTGTCCTTAGATTAAATCATGATATAAAGGATAGGATACAAATGAACTACTGTGGAAAATTATGGAAATATCAAAAATTGCTGTTAATTTTCTGTAATTATCCATATAATATTTGTCCAACAGCAAAAAACGACATTTTATTTATTATTGTTATAGGTTTTAATCATAATAACAATTCGTACACTTACATCTGCAACATCTTGCCTCAGATTAGTATCTTGATCCTCACATTCCAACAATAAGTACCAATAAAAATAATTGGCTAGGTTGAAATTTTTGCAAGCCCTGTGTATTAAAAAAGAAGCCAGGTTCTGAATTTCCTCCTCATCATTAATGTGACTTCTCAAAGTATCCGTATTACCACTATCAGTTATGGGGTTTTGCAAAACATTTTCTGGAAGACCGCTCAATTTTTGATCAGGATTTTCAATGACACTATTAACATTCGAGGATGCTATTTGATCAGCTAGGATTGTATCTGAAATAGAAAGCTATCTTTAAGAAATTGGACCCATTTTTTATTTGTATATATAATATATAATAAATTAATTGTGGTAACATTAATTTGTTTTCCTTCTGCCTTTTTTTTATTTTTCGATAAATGAATTGATAATAGTAGTTCAAATAATCCAGTTGAAATAAAATTTAAAATAAACATTCCAGAAATGGAACAATAGTTGTAATAACTTTTACAAGAGTTTTTAATTAACACAAAATATATGAATCAAGATTAAAATCTTTGCTATTATACATACAGTGGGTTTGTAAAGCAATTGCTGATATTTCGATATGCCCTATAACTTTATTTTTGGAAAAATGAAGGAATATATATGTGGTAGTTCAAATAATTCAATTGAAATAAAATTTAAAATAAATATTCTGGAAAAGGAAATATTTACCTTGGTTGTAGCTGGATGATCGATGTAATAATGGTTCGTTTGTGATAGTACTATTACTTTCTTTACTATCTTTTTTTTCCAATTGAGCTTCTTTTTCGTCTGTAGGAAAATAAGAGTCTCTACTTGGAGAAATTCTGTTATAACCTGAAAGAATATAATTTTATACATAAAATGCTTTCTACAATAACAAAATTGACGAATGGGTGAGTAAATGCCACCTAATTCTACTTTCCTGTTCAAATATTTTCCACCTTTTGATTTAAATAACTGTAAATGAAGTAAAACTTGATAGCGAGTAGGAAATGTAGAAGGAATTAAGTTACCATTTCAGTTACAGACAAGCATTGGATTTTAAGTAAAAAATCTACTCATAAATTTTAAAAATATCAAAATTTTTATATAATCATGAGAAAATGTTTGATAGAAGTACCAATGAAGATGTAGAAAATGCTTTTTTTTATAAATGAAATACAAGACAGAAACATTAAAGTTAATATTGATATACCATGAGAATTATTCAAAAAATTCATTGAAACACTTTCGTTAAGATTTTTTAAAATCAAAAATATAGTAGAGTAAATTATATCAATTTAATGCAATTAAATTGAATTTTACCTTCTTGTATAGTCTTGAAATTTTCGTACTTCAAAGCTTGTACTAACTGCAACAAATACAACATAATTTCATCATCGGGAGCTTGTTGTAATCTAGAAATAGCGTATCGACGCACAGCCGCGTGCGCGAAATTCGGACTTAACAATTCTAAAGCATCTTCGACATCCATAGGCGCCCAAATTTCCATCATGTGTAAAGCTTGCCTGACTTCATTGTGTTGATTCCAATTAACGCATTTCAAAAATTTCGCCAGTGCCTTCTTTTGACTACTAAGATAAAATCTGTATTTCCAAACGTGATCTTGTTCTTCGTTGGATAGATTTTTAGTTGAGGGATAGGAAACGATCGTGTGGAGAATGTCACGCATCGTAGCGTTCGGTTTCGCATCTTTATCACAATGTCCGCTTCGCAGAGATCTTGCAAGTTTGTGATGTTTGCTCTCTACTAGGTTCTCCTAAAAAAATTGAACAATGAACAAAACTTATTAATGTGGATAAAAATTGTACAAATTAATTCAATAAACGACAAAACCTAACACAGCCTCACAGTAGAGTTTCTAGCTAGCTGGAAACTAGTTTCAGATTTGTAGAATAGAAAAACAACTTGAAACTTATGCTTTTTGCTAAAAAGAATCTATACAAACCTCTACATATCTTTCTACAAAATAAATATTGACAAAAACAATAAAAACACATTATTAGTAGTATTTGGTGTACAAGTTGGGGATAAAGTTTTGCAGCGTCAAATGCGTTGGTACAGGTAATAGGATTAGTAACGAGTTATATCATTGAAAAAGTAGGTTAATCAAACAACTAGGCCAGTTTAAACTAATTAAAGCAGATGATATATTTGACAATCAATATAACAAATCCTACATCGAAAATTATTTATGTTTCAACTTACTTAGGTAAACAAACAAAAATAGGTTAGGAATTGATATCTGGATCTACTAGGTTTTGTTCAATAATGTGCTATTAGGAGATGTTAATACTTCAAACATTTTTTAATTTTTCTTAAAAGAATCATAAATCATAATTTGAAAATTAGTCACTGCACTAGTTATTTTGTTTAGTTATAAAATAGCGCTTCTGATATCGACAAACTTTTGACATAACCTCTAATTGATTTCGGCAATAATTTTTGTTGTTTTTAATTGATTTGCAAATTAGAAATTAAATGAGGTTATTTGAACAGGTTTTGAAACAAATTTAAGAAAATGTGTGATAATTTTAAACTAAAACAATGTACGGTATTTTCAAAGTCAACGTATGACATGGTAAATAAAAATATGAATAACATATTACCAAAAGTCCCCTAATCGATCTTAGAATATATAACAAATTTATGACAGTAAATGTAATGTTATTTATCTTTTAAAACATAATGAATGAATTGTTTTGTTTTATTACGCGAATTTCACTATAAACAGTTTTTAATAAGATGTACATTGTAACACTCAAAATATTTTAAATCTTCTGACACATTTTACATTGTTAACCCACTGCAAACCGGCCTATTCCGACATTTAATATGTACAATGTGCCCTAGTAACTGGTTAAAAATTCGACTTGAAAAGTATGTCAACAATAAATCTCGCTACTTAAAAAACTATTTACAATGACAAATTAAAATAAACATTTACCGTAAAATAAAGTTGTACGTCTCTCGGGTACACGTATCCGTTTGATATCAAACACGTTCGACGGGTTAATAAAAAATAGTAAATTAAATAATTGATGAGGAAGTAATTGCTACTCCACATTACTCGAAACGGAAGATTAAACCAATTTCGCGGCTATTTTAATTCAACTCTATGACCATTTAACTTTAAACTAAGACTTTTAATTTTGAACTTGAATACTCCGTTTCGGAAAGAAGAAAATGGTGGGATGAGTAGTGAAAGGCTTTCTTCTCTAGACGCTGACATACATTCAAACTTTTGGGTACCACATACGAGGGGGAACGTGAAATTAGATTAGATTATTTCAACCACTTCTTACGCAAAAAGTATTCGAGGTTTGATTATTTAATGGCAATATTGGTGCTGTAAAAGATTTCGTTTATATATAGCGAATACGACATAGAGTTGTTGGATCGTTTGAATGCAAATATGAAGGAAAAACGGCCTCGTATGTCGAAGAAAAAACCACTGATTCACCAAGACAATGCATCGATTAAAAGTCGATGGCAACGAAGGTTAAACTACACTTAGAATTGTTTTCTCATCCACCGTATAGTCCAGATCTGACCCCCAGTGACTACTGGCTATTCGCCGAACTCGCAGGTTATGAAATTCAGACAAATCTTTCTACGATCACCGTATCAAGAAGTTTGAGAAGCGTTGGAATAATTGTAATCTTCTTGAAGGAGATTAATTGATGAATAAAATAGATTTTTGGTAAAAAAACGGCATACGACTTATCGAGAGATATTATATCAATTACAAACGACACATTTTATTCGCTATTTTAGAAAATGTCATCAGAAGTGAGGTTATATCTTACATGATAGAATTTTTATTAATTGTAACTTACTTTTTTATTTACTTGGATATCCCGCAATCGCTGTTTCTGTAAACAATTTACATAATCCTGTTCGCTTACTAACTTAGTCAAAAGCGTAACTTGATCTTTCAAACACCTATTTTCAATCCTGATCAGGTCGATTTCGAACAACTTGTTATTGTCCAAACATTTTTTACATTCCCAAAAATTTTTTTCAATCACGAAAATTTCGGCGGCCTTCTCAAAACACCTCGTATGTAAATAGCAAGAACATTTACCGCATTTGATGGCGCTGGTTTTGATTACAGTACCGCACAAATGGCATACCAAATGTTGTAATTTATCGTTCGTATTTTTTTGATTCCAAAAAGGCATGATTGGTACAATCACATTTTGTACCAACTTGTACTATCAGTTTTCTTTAATTACATCCTTTTATCCTTATCTGTATCTTATCAGTTTTGATTCCCACTTATCTTATAACCGGTTATAAATAAATATATAATGATTTTTCAAAAATTATTATCAAATTAAGAAACATTTAAAATATAGAAACAAACACTAAAATCACTAGCTAACAAAAATATAGTAACCCTTATATAGCTTCCAGGTCAGCAGGCTATACCAGAAAATCAAGAAGCAGACAACCCTGCCAACAAAGGGGAAACGACTCCATACCTTGAACCAGAACGCTAATGTAGCCTCACAAGATGCCATATCAATAACGAACTGAACAAATGGTTAAAAAATCAAGTGAAGTTTTACTGGAGAAACACTCCTGGCTTAAGACGATCCAAAAGATTCACAACCATATCAAACAAGAAGTCTGAAGAACTTTCGTGATGACCAGAAACAAGATGAAACTAGTGGTCAGTCACTGCTCCATCAAATACGATGGTCATGATAGAGGAGAACAAATCCAGATTCTGCGAGCAAACCATGGAAACAGCAGAGAATCTACTTTGCGAATGCCATGCCCATTTCGCGGAAAGGCTTAAGTACTTTGAATCCCAAAAAGAATAGCTTCATTTGGGAGGAGTTTATGTATTTTGGAAGCAGAACAATAAGATGTAGAGAGTCTTGTACAAAATATATTCTAGGAATAGGTGCAAAACGACTTCCCTAAACAATCTACAATAATATGATTTGTTGATGGTTAAATTACAAGAATAACAATAAATACTTTTATTTTTATATTTCTAAATGTTCTTGATTTTAGGTCTCTTCTGATTTTATCAATAATAAAATAATTAATATATTTGCGCTTATTTGTAAAATGAGTAAACTTTAGATAAAATTATTTATGTTCTTACCTTGAGAATCTCTTGGTCAGGAACAGTTACTAAATCAGCTTGAGATCTTACAGATACTATTTCTTCGCCATTCTGTTCAAAATAAACGACATGATGTGGTATACTATCAATAGATATTGTAGGAAATTCAATCATCAGATATAAATATTCGGAAGATCGTTTTTCTTTTTCATTTATCATTTCTAATTCTCTAAAAGTCAATCTGTCCAACCAATCTACCTAAAATATTTGAATAACACATTTTGTATCAAGTAAAAATATATTTTTAATATATAAACCTTTGTAATATAACCGTTTCTATGTTTTTTGGCCAATTTTGATAACCTCTGCATCTGTTCTTTACCATTTTTTGTTTTACCTGGGGTTGTAGTAGGAAAATTACCATCAGCTTGTCTGTTTGGCCAAACCCTCAAGTCCAACATTCCCTGTAAATGAGTATAAATTTTCTTGCACATAACAAATTTTAGCTAAGGCTAATTACACTAGGCAACAAAAAAAACTTTTAGAGACATAGTCTATCTTAGGTGATGGAACTTGTAGAAGTTATTTCAACAACTATTGATAGTTCTCATCTTTTTTGCTGCCTAGAAACAGCAGTACTTGGTATAACCTAATTGTATTCCCATGAGCAAAACAATGACTTTCATGCCACATCAAATCTGCCATGTATGATCCTTGTATTTTATTTATTCTAGAAGCAACTTCACATTTGCATAAGTTTCCTTCACATGAAAGGAATGTCCAATAGGAATGGAAAGAAGGTTGACAATGTTTGTCTCATAACATTCATCATGCCATTGATATCAAAACATGCCACCACATGTTCTTTCTTTTCAAAGAAGCAAATTAATTTTCTTTTTTTTCCAAAAACATTTTTGGTGTTGCCTAGTGTTATTGATCATTTAAAAAAATGGATAATTAAACAAGACTTTAATGTACCTGCCTAAATAATCCATGCTTACTAAAAAGTGAAATTGTAGTTCCACCAACAGGAAACAATCTGTTTGGACCAAAACAGTCATATATTGTAAGGGCTAAAAGAGCTGTTCTAGGTAAATCATTGAACTGTACAGGTAAAGTCAACCACTCATTCCAACTAAAAATTCATATAAAAAGACAACAAAAATATATTTGAAATTGTTATTATGCATACTTCCATCTTTGAGTAAAAGCTTTATAAGATGTGGAAACTGGTAAAGCCAATGGTTGATTGTTGTCATAAATTATACATTGTACAAATAAATCTGCACATCCATCTTGATAAAGACCGGAGTACTTTAACATAGGGTCTTCTAAGATTTTTGTATATTCGGGTTTTTGTCTTTTACCTTCTAAAGTACCACTATAACATTATCAAAGTAAATGGAAAATATCCCTTATATATAAATTTAGTAGCTGATAGAAAACTTACATTTTAATTTGAATTCTTTCTGAAATCGATGAACTGTACACATAATAAAACTTATCATTTAACTCCTCCATTATTATTATTATTTATTTTGAAATTATAATTTCTAAGACATGCTCATCCTTAATGCCTATTCACAGAACACAAAACTTGATAATAAATAATGCATACACCAACTATAGTTTTAGCAACAAGTTTTTTTCTAATCAATAAATTATTGCAATTAAAATGAATAATTTTATAAATATTTTAAATCGAAATTTGAAGTGACTGTAAATAACATTACAATAAAAAGAGAAGATGTCATTTTGTCTATATGTTGTTTGGTTGGTAGTAGTAACGAATGGTAACACTGAAGTCGTTTAGGTAAATAATGGCGGACGAAAAAGATGTGGTCGAAAAAACTATTGCCGAAGACTTGGTGGTTACCAAGTATAAAATGGCTGGAGAGATTGTTAATAGTGAGTTAAAATAGGAGATTTACCATATCATAATAATTTTCTTAATATCGACAAGTTTTTAATTTATTTAATAAGAGTTTACAATGTGAAGCCATATGGAGTTTGGTTCCCGGTATTGAGAACCACATGGTTCAATTTTTTTTTAATAAATATTGACGAAACATTTTCAATTCCAAAATTGTTTAGTTGTGAATAAAGGCATGTAAATTGCCACTCAATACTATACTTTACGTTGCATAATATTTTCGATTAAATAGAAGCTGTTATGAAATTTTTGTTTTTAGGAGTTTTAAAACAAGTTATAGATAAGTGTCTACCGGGTACTTCTGTGAGGGAGATTTGCGAGTACGGAGACACACTTCTTATAGACGAAACTAGTAAGGTTTTCAAAAAAGAAAAGGAATTAAAAAAGGGTATTGCTTTCCCAACTAGTGTGTCTGTAAACAACTGTATTTGCCATTTCTCTCCTGTACCAAGTGAAATAGATTATATTCTCAAAGAAAACGATGTTGCTAAAGTGTAAGTTGAAATTTAAATTCTTAATTAAGGTAAGAGCACCAGTAGCAGACATTTTAGTGAGGATCTTTCTTAAAAAAAAACAATTTCAAATATAACAGATTTAAGAATATCTTCCATTTTTAATTCATGGCTATTTTATTTAAAAGTGCAATTAGTCCTATACTAGAGATGGTATGACCAAATTCAGAAATCACCAAGTACCAGTGGTAGACAGTCTGTTAATAATGCCAAACTAACAATAAAATTGAAATAAATAAAATGTTGAAAAATAAAATAGTATAATTCTAATCATTTAAATAAGAGATGAAAAAAATCATTTTAGTTAAATTTTGGCTAATACCCTCAGATGATTAGGTGAATTTTGGTTGTGACATGTAAAACTATTTACATCTGATCTAGTAATTTTTTGCATCAAGATTTTCTAACTCAGCTGCTAGTTTCCTAGCACATGATATTAAATTGATCTTTGTTATTACAAACTTCCTCTTTGCCATAAATTTCATTTCATTCATTTGACATTTTCTTCTTATTCTGGAGCAAACATTGGAGAAGGTCGGATTTTTTTCCACCCTGAATATTTTCCATGGAGTTTTACCCAATGTGGTTTTTGGTACATTAAACTGTTTTGTAGCAGTTGCTAGAGGTATACCATTTCCACAGGTAGACAGGGTTGAAGACATCTACTCTTTGCTCCATGTCAATCTTGTATATGTGAAATTAAATATAGCCGTTCATATTTTTGTATACTTTGTGATACAACATATTCTTCATTGTACCTTCAGTTGATACACCTCTCATTTAAAAACACAAAGTAACTATTCTGTAACCATGTCAGTTGGTAGTAGTAGATTCTATTGCTGCAATCTGGATCCCAGAAGCTTTGCCTTCTGCTTTGGCAAGTTCAGATCTCTTATGAGGTCACTCAATTCGGCTGGATTTAGTTTGTGGGATTCATTCAAATCTTCTGCTTGAAAATCTGGGTCATGAGATTTTCCAGGTCTGATTAATTCTTCTTCAACATCATCATTTACAACCTTATACTTTTCAGGTGGGGTCAGGAATTGGCATATAAGGTAAGTGAAGAACCATTTGAAGTAATCAAATTTTCTTTTCTCATGCCAAACTGAGCAAGAGTTACAAAATGTGTGTGGGGCCCATGGTTTATCTTGGTCACCTAGTTTCACTCCAAAATAAAGGATATCTTTACAACTGGGCTGATGGTTTGCTTCTGGGCTGCAAAAGTCATTTCACCACAAACATAACAAAAGTTGTTGGGATTATTAAAACAGTTCTGTGGCATTCTGATCAATATGAAAAAATTTGGGTTACATGGAAACGCAAAAAGATTTTATATTAACCTAACAAAAATTTCATTTCAAGCCTCTCAGTTATTACCCTTAAGTCACAGAAAACTAAAAATATCAAATATATACTCTCAATTGGAATGTTAATACTGTCTGGTTCCGGTGCTTCTACCTTATTATTAAATTGGTGTCTAATATGATGATTCTAAAATCCAATTGATCCTACTGAGAAATACTGATGTAGCTTTCTTAATCTGAAACATGAAAATAATCATTTTTCTTGTACTAAATAAAATTCAGAGTTAATTTTATTTAATGTTTCTTTATTAGTGACTTGGGAGCACATATCGATGGTTTTATAGCAGTAGTTGCCCACACTATAGTAGTTGGTTCATCTGGTAATAAGATTACCGGGAGAAAGGCTGACGCAATTCTAGCAGCACATTATGCTTCCCAAGCTGCTCTCAGACTTTTGAAACCTGGAAATGAAACTTACGCTATTACAGATGCTGTTCAAAAAGTTGCCGAATCCTTCAAATGTAAACCAGTTGAAGGTAAAACTATTTTTATAATGTATGAGTAATAACTTGATATCTAAATATTTGTCATGATGAGATAACTAGAAATTCCAATTGATCCTTCTGAAAAATAATGAGGATATGAATAAAATCTGATTAATATTTTAAGGCATTTAAATTTTTTTATTTTGTTGTGTTAGTTTTCAAGGAATTATTTTTAACTGTAGGTATGTTGAGCCACCAACTAAAGCAATTTAAAATTGACGGTGAAAAAACAATAATACAGAATCCTAATGATGCCCAAAAAAAGGAACACGAAAAATTTGAATTAGATAAACATGAAGTTTATGCAATGGACGTTTTAATAAGTACAGGTAAGTATCTAAATTTATCTGTATTTTCAGTGAAGGTAAATAGGACTATTTCTTTTATAAAACTACAGGGCTTTTCATGACTATTGTTAATTAGGTGTTTCTCAATAATTACAAGACGGGATTATAGAGTTTTGTATTAGATTTTATATCAAAAATTGATATTGAAGCTTGCATAAATCTACATGAGATAATATTTCGTCGTGGATATTAAAGGGGCAATGACAAATTGCCCCATCCTAACCTTAGAGGCTCTACTTTCTCTCAAAGTGGAAAAAGAGATATTTAGCGACGCCCACAGCTCATATGTATCTCTGGTATACAGATGATTCGAAGCTAGCAAAAGGGGGTGGATTGGGCACAAACATGTTTGGGAAACACACTCACATTCTCTAAGGTAGCCAAGCAGCCTTGAAGATCCTGAAAGCTATTGAGTGTATGTCTAAACTTGCATGGGAGTGCAAACATAATCTAAAGGCACTAGCTAACAAAAACAAAGGACCAGAGTCATATCAATAGCTGGAGAACCAAATCGTTTCCCCAATATAGAGAAATATTTAATGATAGAGAGTGAGCTTGTTCAAGTAAGTTCAAACGGATGACAGAGAAAGAACATCAGTATACTACTCTCTAAATTAACCTGATTAGTTAAAAATGACATCAAAGTTCGAGTGGTAAGAAGAATAGTTTTGAATTTATTGGCGAGTAAAGGGAGATAAAGAGTAGTAAACTAATGCTCTTTATCTCTCTTCCAATAGTACAATTTCACATATATGTCACTCTCTCTAACTTTAAATATTTTCTCTATGCTCCCCAAACAATCTACAATTTAATTTTTTGTTGTATCTGCTCATTGATTGGAGTCATTATTAGGTTCCAATCGGGAAGCAGCTTTCAATGCACAAATTTCTGGATTAGTTCATAGAAAGATAAATTATGACAACTGCATTGATAATTATTAATTAGTTGCTGTTTTTCTGAGAAAATACGGCATTCATTTGCAAATGAGCTTTTTCTTGTACACATAGAAAATGTGTAAACATTTTCATAAGATCATCATCATGCCGTTTAATCTCTTGGATTATGGCTAGCACTTCAGGCGCCAACATATAAATTTATTGGGGTGAATTATTATGGTTGTAACAAAAGTAATATGAAATTTTCATAGGTGAAGGTGTGGGCAAAGAAACTGATACCAGAGTATCTATATACAAAAAAACAGATGAAATCTACCAACTGAAATTGAAAGCTTCGAGGATGTTTTACACGGAAGTTAGAGCGAAATATGGAAACATGCCGTTCAACTTGAGGAATTTCCAGGATGAGACTAAAGCAAAAATGGGAGTTGTTGAATGCGTTAAGAACAAATTGATAGAACCTTTTCAGGTTTTATACGAAAAACCAGGTAGATTATCGTTGAATTATTACAAGTTGACAATTTTAATTTAATCATGTTAATTTTAGGTGAAATTGTAGCGCATTTTAAGTTCACTGTACTTTTAATGCCTAATGGACCACACAAAATAACAGGTCTACCAGTCGAGACAGATTTATATCAGTCCGAACATTCTGTCGTCGATCCCGAATTGAAATCCATCCTAAACAGTTCCGCCAATCCTAAATCTGCGAAAAAGAAAAAGAAGAAGTCTGAAAGTTCAACAGATCCTCAACCGATGGAAGTAGAAGCAGCTGCTTAAAACAACGTAAATAAATGAATTTCAGATTTTTATAAATGCTTTTTCATTTCTTCACACCGAAGTATGATTATTTCGGTTTTACAGAAATCAAAGGCTTGTATGTTTATTCTTCAACCATCTGGTAATTTTTATTTTCTCACTAACATTATTTACTTTTCAATATTTTAGATGACTAAATATAACAATTTTTTTTGTATCTGTATATAGTTTTTCATGTGATTATAATTTTTATAGACGAAGTCTTTGGTTTCTGGCAATCAATTTTGATATTCTGGACTTTTCTAACAGAAATTTGACTAAAGTTGAGGGGCGGATTATGATATTTGTTACGTTTTTAATGATAGTTGAATTGGATACAAGAATAGTTGTTTTTTTATATCATATCCACGGTTTCAATTCAATCGACAGTAAAATTAAAGATGCAGGATGAAAAATCGTAATACTCCCTTCTTTCTATATAGTACTTGGTAACAAAATTTTGACGTTATCTAAATTTGTATAACTGTAATTTCTTTTACTCAACATTGTTTTACTAATCTTTGC
Organism: Diorhabda sublineata; assembly: GCF_026230105.1. Classification (NCBI taxonomy): domain Eukaryota; kingdom Metazoa; phylum Arthropoda; class Insecta; order Coleoptera; family Chrysomelidae; genus Diorhabda; species Diorhabda sublineata. The sequence goes on from NC_079481.1 coordinate 28,810,029, forward strand.
ATTATGTATACAATTCTTTTTTATTTTCTAATGAAAATAGGTGAATAAAATCATGTTAACATGTACGACACATTGTAATGAATTTTAGAAGCCGTAAAAAACGGCGAAAATAAATCATTGGTATTTTGAAATAAAGTTTCAATGTATTAGTACCTGTCAAAATCCCGAATTTTTCATTATACAATTTTTTTTTTCTAATCGCTTCAACTACTACGGTTATTAGCGACAAAAGATACACATTACAGCACATTTTACCAGTGTCCAACGTTGAAAGCATTGGACGCATCGTGTGGTACACTTTGTTTCACACTACAGGTAATGCCGCATTGCGGGATGTTAGACAGTCGCATGGAGATTGGATAGTTGAGGGTAAATGCATCGTGGACGCAGTGAAAAGAAGCCAGTAACCAACTGACTTCCAAGTGGAAATCATACCTGCATCAAAAATTCATTATAGGAGCAAATAGTATGATATAAAATCGTGGGTATATACTTACAATTTGATGTAGTAACAGAACGGAGAGTATGCCAAAAATTGCAATACACGAACAAATTCTACTCATGTCAGTTGAGGCATTGAAATTGATTGTTTGATTTTTTTGTCATGACATGACAAGAAACTTGTCTATTTGGATAGAGTCCTGGTTGTTTACTGCTGATTGAGCTAGATGGTCACCTTCCCCATTTCCTTTTATACCACAATATGATTAGACTGTCATTGCAAACTAGTTTCATTCGAGTCTCCGGCTCTCCGCTGATTTACGTTACCGAGGTTGCCAAACCGTTGCAAGATCAACTGGTTTGCAACGTTTGTTTCAAAACAGTTGCATCGTAAAACAGCTCGACACATTTAGGTCATCCAGTATGACTTTTTTAATAAATAAAACCAAATAAAAATATAGATTTATTTTTGTTATAGATGGAGATTTTACAAAATGCAATTCAATATTTTATCCACATTTGATTATAATTTATATGAGGTACATTTAAAATTGAAAAACACTGAATACTTTTCAAAATAACTACAACGATCAGTTTTTAGTCAACTTTATAACAAATAATAATTATGACAATGAAGAAATTTCATATAAAAAATTGTTATCTTACCACTAGTAATGATTTTTTTTACTCCAAAAGTTTTATAAATATTACACAATACTTTGAGCAATTAGTCCACTCATTAAATCATATATTTATTCGTGCCTCAACAATTCAATGAGATCTTCAAGTCAATAATGGAAATTGTTCAGTTAAGAACGAATAATATTCTATATTGAGATTACAACTGAGAGTAGCACACAAACCACTTATTTTATAGACTGTTCACGCAGATGATTCATAGTCAAATTTTCCATTTAAAGCCATACATGGATGTTTTGACACAACATTGTATCAGAAATGATTCCAGTCATAGCTAAGTGCATTTCTAGCTAATTATTATTGAAAAAATGTTTGGAAAAACTTAACGAGAATAATAGAACATCAAACAACCTAATATCGGGGTTCCGCGCTTCTGGAATTTACTCAATAAATAAACCAAATATGCCGAAAAAGTTGCCACCCAATTTAGAAGAACCCTTCGAAGCTAAAAACTCAGGGTACATTATTTCTAAGCAATCTTTATTCCAGTAAAATCTCAACCACTGTAAGAAGAAAAAAAATTCAATTAGAACCAGGAAAAAGCATTTAAAATGTCAATATTAGCGATACAATCCAAAAAACATTAAAGAAGAATTACCCGATCTAAGTAAGAATGTTGTAAACGCAGCACCATTAACTTAACAAAGAATCAGGACCTACAAAGATTCTGATGATTCGTCACATGAAGAAGATCTCGAATTTAATGAAGATTTTTTTCTGACAGGGATGTCGATGAGGTAAATCCAGCAGAACTGAAGACCGTAGACTTTGTTTTAGTGTATTTTCATACCAAGCTCCACATTTTAAAAAAGTTTATAGGAAAAATAACTGCAACAAAGCCTAATTTTATACTCGCGTATAGCTTTATGCACCAGAAAGCAAGTTACAAAAAAAATTTTCATTTCTTCTGAGATTGAAGACATTACAGATGTCGAGGTAACACAAATATTATCAGAGTATCTATTCATCGCGGCAGATATACTTTTTCAGTTCCTCGGAAAGTTCCTTTTTTATTTAATTCTTATATCTATCTACAGATAGCTTACCAAAGAATGTTTTTTGTTTAATCTTTTCCAAAACTTTTGTACTTTTGTCACATAATAAAACAGTAGTACATATTAAAAAATGCAGTTTTTCTTAATAAAAAAAAACACTACTTTTTCAAAATGCTCGATAATTTTTTATGTCTCAAGACTGAAACACAATTGACATATTTGAGTTTCAACACAATATAGGCCCTGTGAGGGTGACTTGAAAAAAAATTATATATATTTAAGTGTTTCATTTCTGCTTGTTTTATGTAATGGGTATCGTAGTATAGACACAGTCCCAAAATATAACGTTGATTTGGATGATCTAGCTTGAACGGTTTCTTTTTAATAAATGTGTAAACATGTCTCGAGTGACCCAACTTGACAGTACCATTGTTGGTATCTTAAATAAACCGAAAGCCAGTAAGAAATATAAAAAAAATGTATAAATAGAATCATACAAAAGTTTTAAATACGAACTTAAAAAAACATTGTTTCTTTCATGCACGATAAGTAACCTAAGCAAAATAATTTCCCGTATAGAACTAAAACTACTTAACTAACAAAAAACCGTGAACGTTAGCTATAAACTTATCAAAATTATCTCTAAATTTCAATTTAGGCGATCTATCGCATGTCATATCGACGTTCATAACCAAATTATTGAAAGCTGCTGCTAGTCTTTCTGCGGTCATCGGATCAGTCTGCATCTGTATCAAACTCTGCACCAACATTTTATAATCGTCTTGAAAACAACACATCAGAGCGTAAATACAATTACTTGCGTAATAAGTTGAATCAGTATTAATTTGATGTGATAAAGTTAAATCCATGACTGTTTTTAAAAAAGGTCTTATAGCTTGTCCGAAAGGAGTTTCCATTAAACTATGTCTGAACGTATAAGTAGCCATACCTTGTATAAAATCCAAACAGGCTTGTACTATATCAGAACCGAAATTAGTTAAACCAAGTTCTATAGATCTTAATAAAGTATTAAGAAGTTCCGGTGGTAGGTTACATATTTTCTCCGGGTATATATCATTGATTAGTACCAACAATCTGTAATATTGAGCACACAAACTAGGATATTTAAGTAAATCCATGGTCATTAGAGGCATTATGAAATTTAAACCGAATAAAGATATGTCCGAAGCCGTAACGTTTATCTCTTCGTTATTAGTATCTGTACATAAATCGAAACAATCTTTCGATAATATGAATGTCAACAGATCTAAAATGAGAGCTAGATCTTGAAAACTACTTTCTTCCGCGAAAGATTCAGTCGTAAATCTACCTTGGTTACATTTAGCATACGCTTGGACCGTAGCCAACGAACTTTCGTACAACCTTTTGCTATCTAAAGGTGATAAATAGCACAGCATGTACTTAGCACACTGTCCGAAAAGTTCTAGGATAAGTTGGACTATGACTTGATAATTATTGTAGACAGTGATGAAAACTGGTAGTTCGCTCAATATCGGTGCTAAGAAATGAAACAGTGTAGTCGAGCTCGGCATCAAGGAACCTTTCACTATACCTATAAACGCTTCTAGTAAATCAATTACTATTTTTTGTATTTTTTCTTGATGGCATATGCTGGTGAAATCAGCTTGGCTAGTAAGGCTTTTGAAACGTTGTTGTAGAGGCGTTAGGATTAGTTCGTAATATTCGTTCATCGTCGATTGAGCATCTGCTGAAAAGTTTCTTGTATGTAATGCTACTCCCGCTAAAACGAATCCCTTGCAGAGGCCCCTGATTATGTTGGGAGGTAGAGTACCAGGTTCCAATTGTCCAAATAGTTTTATGAGGTTGCGCATACTTTCCGTTTTTACTATTTGGGCAGATCTAAAAAAAATACAAAAAATAAAATTTGACTTAAATAAAGGAATATACAAAAATAATAATCAACTTTGAAATTTTGTATCTGAACAGTATTATCAATAGTTTGAAATATACAGGATGTCACAACTAAAGTGTGTGGTTGAAATTCAAAAAATGTAGGTACATATAAAAAATCACTCAAGCCAAAATATCCAAAATATAGGAGTCATAATTCAAAGAACTGTTCTCAATATATTTAGGTAGGTAGAAAAAAATCAAAACTGTACTATGGGTGCTGTTAAGGAAGATGTAAAAGTTTAAAATGGCAGTACCACAAATTTGAGATGAAAAACCAGAAACAATATTGATACCCTGTATTTAGAAAAATAAATGGAATAGAATGAAAAAATTTAGACTGTTTGTGGTGAAATGTACAATAAAAGACTTCAGTCTCATCCCAATCAACCAAAAAACTAATTTTAATACCTACTACCTGATGTAGACTCAAAAGATTTACCCCGCATGCCATCACTAGCATATTTTAACATACGGATCAGAAGTTTTAGGTAAGAAATGTCCTCTATGTTAGCTGTTATCTTTTAGCCAACTTTGATGTACCTATTTTTCATGCGTGTTTTATGATACTTGCATAAAGTGGACAATTATGAAGGAAAACCACAGGGTTCTAGTCCACAAGTCATTTTTCTGCATTCACCAATTTACTTATTGTTTCACTTAGAAATAGATTGTAAACAAATTTGATAAATAAATAAAACAAAGGTTTACAAATGTACAAAACTAGAAAAACAATATTATAATTATAATAATTAATAAATCAAACATGTAGTCTACTTACTTTTGTTTAACGCAGACTATATCACAGAATAGTTCCACTGTATCTTTCAACAACACTGGTTCAGTTTGGAAATGATACAAATTCGACTGGATTTTTGATAATACATAGCACACAATTAACCTAGCACCGTCTGTATCTTTCCCCAAACATCCTATTAACGTCGGACTCAACTGAAAATAAATAGAATCTATTATGTCTAATGTTTTCTAAACAGTCTAACCTACCTCTTGATAATAATTTTCAACAGGTAATAAATAAGAAAGGCACCATCGTTTTAAGAACCACATAACACTAGATCCCACTTCTGGACTCATAAATTGGCCCAATTTCACCGAAGCTGCGTAATCTTCAATTGTACAAAGCTTCATTATATTGAAAAGTATTCTTACAACATGATCGCATTGTTCAAAGTTTTCTGGAATGGCTACTTTAGATTCTAAAGCGATTATTGCAGCCATCGTAGCATTCAAAGTAGATTCCTGTCTATTATATTGATCTAAAAAACTTTTGTAAGCAAAAAAGTACAAATTACATTTATTATACAAACCTATAGAGTACTGCATTATCTCCGAAGGAATCATAGGAGTTTCCCCATCACTATCCATACAAAGTATGTGACCAGATATGAGAATCGTCCAATGCATATCTTCAAATAGATTGTTTAATGTATCCGCTTCTGCTACGTTCATTGCTCGAATTTGCATCGTTTGTAAATGATTCACAAATTTACTAATACGATCTTCGAGAAGTCTATAAACGAAAAAAAATCATCACAATTTTGATATTATTTGCTTCAAACTACTTACTTATACAAAACTGACAGAGAATGCGCCGGCACAACCCTACCAAACATCCCTATCACCTGTAACTGCTCCTTATATTTAATTCTATCATTATCCTCATCATCTTCTATATCTTCAGTATCATTACCAAGTTTCCTACATCCATCAGGAGGGCACAAATGACATTGTACATATTTATTAAAAACTTGTTTAGCACATTCCTGAAATTTACTTTCTAAATAAGAATGTGTGAATTCTTGTAATAAATTTGTCCAAGCATCTAACATGTTGTCAAAAGCATCGGTGAAAAATCTGTCTTCTTCGCTATTCTACAAGATTAGTATGTTATTATTTATTCTCTATTGTTTATTTTTTTTATTTACCGCTTCCTCTATTGTAGCACCGTCACATAAATGACACGTTATCCTTGTAAATTCATCTAATAAAGTATCTTTCATGTTGTCTGGTAGCTTTGCAATATCGTGTACATAAAATACAATCAATTTCTTTACTATATTTGATATACCTAATGATTCTTTGTTTTTTATAGTTATACTGAAAATAAAATGGCGGTTTATTTACAGTATTTCTTCTAAATAATTTCTAGGAAAGTCTATTTATTTATTTATTTTTGTTCTAGAACTTTTATTTAGTTTTATATAAATAGTCGTAGTGAAAAGAACGAATTAGTAAAAGTAATTGCATAAATTATTCAAGAGATATTTATAAGTGAATTATTATAAGCTAAATATATTGTAGTGTTTAAATAAATTAAGAACATGAGAGAGAGAGTATTTATTAATTTACCCCACGAATAGAAAGAGAGTAAATAAATACTAAAAACACTTTCAATCTGAGTTCACAAACTCACAAAAGCACACGGTCTATTGCTGGTAAAAACGTCTCAATTGTAGGATTAAAAAAGGGACGGGCATTGAATTCAGTTATGATGTGAAAAGTGAGATTAATCTGAGTTTTTATGTAAATGGAAAGCAGTTACAGTATTAAATGTTGAAATCAATTCAGATCTTAGATTTAGAATCATGAAGTGTTAATATCTATTACAATAATATATGCATCTAACACTAGCATTTCTGATGCATGGCGAGACTGACTAAGTGTTTAGTACTTACTTGGATACCAGATTGAAAAATGCCATTAAATATGAATGTAGATATTCCAATCTAGACTCATCTGTAGGTAGAATACCTCCGTTCAAAGATGCCAATTGAACTAAGCAGTTTAAAGAATGATGAGCCAATTGGTCAATGTCTCTTATTTTCCAATAAATCTGAAACATCAATCGAAGCATTTCCGGATTTAACATAATTTCAGACCACGATGAATTCAATTTTAAAGCTGGTGCCGAATCTGCTTCATACAATGACTCATAGATGCCAATCAGTCTTTTGGGTAGTGCACAGGAATTAAGGAAAGTACTCAAAATTATCCTAAATAAATAATATTGCAAAGTTTATTCAAAATGTTATGATTATATAAAAGGATATGAATTGGTGAAACATAGCCCCAAGTGAGAACAGTTTCAGTTATCTTTAACAAATGTCTTGTTAATTCCAACAAGGTATCTGAATATGGTGGATCATTTTTCACTACTTCTGATAAAAGGTATATGCAGAACTGAAAAATTCTCTTCAAATCTGTAGCTTCAAATTGTTTCTTTGCTTTGAAATGAACTTCCCAAGGAAGTCCTACATCTGTTGATTTTACTGTTGTTGCATATTCTTGCATTAGATTTAATATTATATTACAACCTAAAATTTTCTACAACAAATGATAATAATATATAAATACAAATAAGCATACAATTAATTATCATCAAATTGACTCACTTTTTGAGGTTCAGCATTAACAATAAGGTTTTCAACTTCTTTCAATATATTTGCCCTCTCTCTACCTCCATCATCGATACTTGCCCTTTTAACTATAATAGCAATAACTTGCAAAATTCTATCTCTTACAAAAGGCGGTAACGATTTTGTAGTAATATATTGGAACAAGTATTGTCTAATAGAAGTTTTGTCATCATCAAATAAAAATGACCATTCTCTTATAATAGCACTTTTAAGCACTTCTGCTGCTTCAAATAGTACATATTCATTCTGAGATTTTTCTAAAATTTCTCTACAAATACCGTAAGGGGATTTGCTTTTTCTGAAATTTAAAAAAATACTTTCCGCAAGATGTCTTTGTTCGTTGGACACAACGTTCGGAGGCGCCTGAAACATTTTTTTTATACTTTTATCTTCCATTATTTATCAATACTTACCATTATAACTTCGGCAGCTTTTCCCAACTCAGATATAATATTATCATTCATTTTTTTATTTTAATTTACAATTGATATACACACATTAAACTTTTATTCATAACTAGGTTATATTTAGATACGTTATTGCCACCACAACGAGATTTATATAAATAAATAAATAGGTATGACAAGATGGGAAAATGACGGATAGAAGCAATTCTCAAATCGGTAGTAGTTCCAAGGCATCGATAAAAATAGAAGAAGAAATTGAACTTATTTTAGGTTAAAGAAGTATAAAAAATATAATCATAATGATCAAGTAAGTGTAGAAAACAATAATCAAACAATGACTACAATACGTAAAAGTTTGAAGTTTCTGTAAAAATGTTCCGCTTTATTAAATATTTCAAGCCGTCTTCGTATTCAGTAATTAGCTCGTATAAACTTTGTGCACTATTTCTTACATAACATATTTTATTTATTTTTTTTTTAGATTTGCAATCAAAGCAGGAGTTGCTACGGCAGCTGTATACTATATTAACGAGCAAGGCATCTGGAAACCAAGCAATGAAAGTGTTAAAGTCTATCCAAAGATCAAAGAAGTTGCCACTCCTTATGTGGAACAGGTTACCGCACAAATTCCATATGAGGTACGTCTTATTATTCAAAATATTTGTTACATTTTTTTTTGATAAAAATTTTTTAGTTGCCCAAATTGCCTGAAAGTGATGTATTGTCGTCTGTTGTGAAAGAAAGTTGGAATGCTGGTGTCTTGGTTACTTTTAAATTTTTATCTGATCTACCATACACAACTAAAGAATGGACAAATAAGGGCATAGATATGGTGAAGCAAAATGAAGAAATTAAAAAATTTATCGATTCATTTTCGTAATTTGTATAACTGATGATCATTATAATTTATTAAATAATAAAAAATTTTAGTTGTAATTATTATTTTTATTATTTGGATTTATGTAAAATAAAATTGAAATTGTATTAAAAGATCTATTTCACATAGTCTATTAGAAGAGTTGTAAATAATTATTGATTTATAATTAGCAGGAACAAATTATAACATATTTCACTATTCTTGGCATCTACATCATTACTAAAACCGAACTTATTAGTGGTTATAAAATAAATAATTAAATATGTTTAACTAAATAACATTAAAACTAATATCATTAAACAAATAATAATTTCAAACAATTAGTAAATAATTTCATTCGGCAACATAATTTTTTAATTAATATATTATCGAAAACTTCAATAAACAAATAATAAATTTCAAACAATTAGTAAATAATTTCATTCGGCAACATCATTTTTTAATTAATATATTATCGAAAACTTCAAGTAACAAATCATTGTTTTTACATTCTGATTTTTTAAAATCATATATATTTACATTGAATGTGCATGATCCACTATTCCGTTGCAGTGTGGATCGAACCGTAATCATATTTCGCAGCATTTCAATCGATATTCTATTACGCAATCTATTCTTTAGAATGTTATGTATCGATATTTGAAGTTATAAACATATCCCTAAAAATGTCCCATCCCACATTTCTCCCTCTAAGTTTGGAGAAAAACCACTAAGTTGGGCACCCTGCATATGAATACGAACCGTTGAATTTAAGGTACTTTTAATTCAATGATACAACCCGATTAACTTTATCAGTTTTTGAACAACTTTTTGAAATTGATCGAACATTCAGAGCATGATCAGGTTAATCCGATCATAGTTTCCGAAAAGAACTACGTCAATGAAAATAATTAAAGAACGGGACTAAAATGTCTATAAAGGCGGATTCACATCAACGGGCACAGTCAGAGACAGTCAAATTCGCTGCCTCGGGATCTTAATGAGAGTGTTCTTACTGGCGGGCACTACCGTACACTTTCATTGAGATCCAGAGGCAGCGGACTTGACTGTTTCTGACCGTGACCTGATCTGACTGTGCCCGTTGGTGTGAATTTGCCTTAAGCTGTGTGGCGTTATCGTTGGAAAATTAAGTGTCATATTATTACTGTTCTGTGTTTTGAACTGTCAAACTCTGCAACTGTATGTAGTGTGATTAACAATATGACATGTCGTCTTTTTCCGCAACGACAATGTTAACATTTTGATTATAAATAGTTTGAGTTTAATTGAGTGTTTAATCCAAATTTGGTTAACAATTTATTCCGTTTTCGACTTAGGTGAGTAAATATTTTAGTAGTAAAATATGGCAGACGAGGATCCATCACGAGAAGCTCCAGTTCAACGAGCTAGATGTTTTTTCGATGTGTCGATTGGCGGTATTAATAGTGGAAGAGTGGTTTTCGAACTGTTTTCGGATATAGCACCAAAGACTTGTGAAAATTTTAGAGCTTTATGTACAGGTGAAAAAGGTGTGGGTGAAGAAACCCAGAAGCCTCTACATTATAAGGTAAGCAAATACAAAGATATATGTTATTTCGTGAAATATAAGAGAAGTATGCTCTTATAGGATGTTATTTTTCATCGCGTGGTTAAAGATTTTATCATACAAGGAGGAGATTTCTCTAATGGAAATGGCACTGGTGGGGAAAGTATATATGGAGGCACATTTGAAGGTAAATCAAGTTTTTTTATCTAATAATAATTTCTAATAAAATATTTCTTACAGATGAAAATTTCACTCTCAAACATGATCAGCCATTGCTTTTGTCAATGGCGAATCGAGGAAAAGACACTAATGGGTCGCAATTTTTCATGTAAGTATTCGTCATAAGAAAAAACATCAAATATTCGAGAATGTATACTAAGACTTTTCATTGGTTTTACTTAATATTTTAGTAAGGTATTGAAAAAATGTATCAACTGATGGAATTTCTTAGTCTTCTAATTCCAATCAGTACTATTTTTTTATTTCAGCAGTTTTATAACAAATTTTTTATTTATAACTATCAGTTTACCTTTGGTCTTATGGTCTTAGCACTTGAAAATATCATCTCAATAATTGTAAACCTAACTCAATAAAAGCTAAGTAAATGTTACAGAAAGGTATTATTTTGTCATGTATGTAGCTCTACTCCTGTGCACCATAGTACAAGGCTACGCTGATCATATCTTGTCAATTTTTGTGTTATAGTACAACGCAACCGGCGCCCCATCTAGACAAGTAAGTTGATCATCTCCATTGAATTGAGGACTATATACTTTGAATTATATTTTCTTCAAATGTGTATAGTCCTTCTTTGACATTTTTTCTCCAATATGTAATCCTTTCACAGTGTTCATGTGGTTTTTGGAAGGGTTATAAGCGGAGTGGAATTAGTCAGGCAGATAGAGGCTTTACCAGTTGATGCAAATAGCAGGCCCTTACAAGACGCCAAGATTGTGAAGTGTGGGGAGTTGGTGAGACAAGTCAAAGGTAAATATTTTAACAATCACAAATTATTCAAATAACAAGTTTTTTGGTACCTTTGGTGATATTCATACTGAACACACTGTTTACACTATCACTACACCAACATTAAACACTTATACTGTATGACTCGCGTTTTGAATAACCAAGTTATCATCTTCATACTTCAGTGTAATTGTGAGCGTTTCTGTAGTGGTATTAACAGTGTATTTAGTATACAAATACTATTAGTTTTATAATGTTAGGTCACGTACTAATACAACTTCATTTATTAGTCAAGAAAGATAAGAAATCTGAAGAAAAAGATGAGAAGGAAGAAAAGAAATCCAAAAAGAAGCAAAAGAAGGATAAGAGAAAAGAGAAAAAAAATAGGAAACAAGAGTTAGTATGTTTCTATAAGTTTCAGCTTGTAATACTTAATGAAGAATAGTAGTTCATTTGTGATGGGCTGTTTGTTTTTCTAGAAAAGGAGAAAAATCTGATGAAGAAGCAGAGGAAGGTGAAGTATTTGAACCTCATCCCCTAGCAATGGTTTCAAACATAAATCCTGATGATATACCAGAGGTTCCTACAAATAAGTTCTTGATGAGAGGAGACAATCAAAGGGATGATAAAAATGACAATAGAAAAAATAGAAATGGTATATCAAGTTATTTTTTTCTAAATAATACACTCGGCAGCAAAAAAAACTGGACACAATCATATTTTTTGTATTAAGTGTTTGTTTTTGTAGGTAATCTGGTTATTACAAAGAATGTAGGGTCTAAGTTCATTGAATCTATCCCTTCAGCATTTGTAGACCGTTAGATAACACCTTTTATTAACCAAGCCATTAACCAAGTGTCATTAATAGACATGGTTTTGTCAATTTTGATCTGAAATAATGGTTCTTTCAAATGTAGATATAGCCCGGCATGATATCTTGGCAAGAGAAGACCGGACACATTACAGAAACCCTTAGGGTAGCAATGTCTACCATTCACAATGTACTCCGGCGTTTCGGGAAAACTGGTGGCCACAATTGGAGGGCTGATAGATTGAGACACTGATATTTAACAACTGAGGTTTGGGCCATGAACCACATGTGTAAGCTCAAACACCATAAAGCAGAAACTGGGGGAACATAGAATTGTATTAACACTGCTTAGACTGTAGAGCAATTTATTCACAGATTAGACTCGATTAAATAAATCCAAGTTGCTATCCACGAAGAAGGGGATGTTATACTGGTGGAGTACGTTTGAAATTTATTTTTTTTTTCAATGCCTGACAGGGTTAGAGCCCTTTGCTGTAGCAGAGGGAGAAATACTCGCTGTTAGAATGATATAACTTGTCTGAAAACCTAAATGACAGATAAAGTCTTGTTTTTTTTTCTTTATTTTGTATTTTTTTTGTTAATAACAAAAATTATTTTTTGTGGAAGATTTTGTAAAAGAACCTATAAATTAACCAATTCTCAACTTAAATTAAAAATTTATAGTTTATAATATATTTAACAAAATAGAGTGTCCATTTTTTTTGCTTTTAACAATAAATGGAAAAATATCAATCTAATCGGTTTCAGAAGGGAAAGAGAGAAACAATAGAGGAAATAAACGAGATTGGGGATCAAATTTTAATAGGAGAGGGAGAACTATGAAGTCAAAAAGTGGCAGGATAATAAAAGGACGAGGAAAATTTGTAAGTTTAATCACCAGATTAATTATTAAACGTTGAGTTTGTTTTTGTGTGTTTAGAGATTCCGAACGCCTTCACGTAGCCGATCTCGTAGCGGTACGCCGATTCATTGGCGCAAAGAAGAATCTCGTGTCATTAAAATGTCAGATCTCCACAAATTGGAAGCTCAACGTAAGAAACTTAATAATAGAGAAGAAAAATCGTTGGATCGTCGGAGTGGTACCCCTGAAATACCTAATTATCAGAAATCCCTTACGCCTCAAGCTGAATATCCAAAACATTTGAGTGGAAATAAAGATAAAGGTGTAGATTACAACGCATTGGATTACGAAGATCAAAGTGAAGATGAGAATAAGGTAAATTACAGATTAAAAAAATTGGTAATTTAAATGTAATTTTAATATCTATTATTTTAATCAGATTGGTAATAATAATAAAAAAGTGGTACCAAGTTTAGTACAATATCCTTTACCGGGATCTTATGGGAAATTCAAGAGCAAAGAAGATATCCAGAAAGAGATCGAACAAGTGGAACAAGAAGAAATAGAAGCAGAAGCCATAAATAAGAGATCGGATTTCTTAGCAATGGCTTTAGGTAAATATAATATGTCAAATATTCAATTACAATTGTGAAATTTTCATATTTTTCAGGTGTACAAATAAAAACTGGTGAAGATCCGCCTACAGGTGATTTAAATTATAACAACAGACAACAGCAGCAACAACAACGCAACGAGAGACCACAGAAATTTTCTCAAGCTGGAACTGTCAATAAAAATCCGAATAATCGATTTGGCAGAGTTAATCTGCGTTTGATGCAATTAGCTGGACATGAGAATGTCCAAATTCCATCACAGGTGTCCAGCAAGGTAATTGAAGTCTTTTTGTTAAATTATCTTTTTTGATTTTTTGTTGTTATTTTTGTAGGTGGAGGAAAAAAGGGGAAGAAACAAATTTGAAACCGAGAAACCTGTGAACATAAACGAAAGTAAATATGAAAGAAACGGTCGCTTTGTTGAAGTGAAAAGAAGGAATAATAGGGATAGATTCGAAGAAAAAAAGCGAAATGAGATGACTGAAAGGAAAAGAAGAGAGAGCGAAAGACGGAGAAGAGATAAAGAAAGAAGAAGGTGATAAAATTTATTTTAAGTCTTATTATTTATATTGATTATTTTTATTTTTTAGAGATCACACAAAATCTTTAAGAAGATCGAGATCAAGAGACAAAATACGTAGGCGATCAAATTCTCCATCTAGATCTAGAAGATCGAGAAGTAAAGAAAGATCAAAAAGATCGAGAACTGAATCTTCAGAAAAACCAAGATCGAAAAAAGAAGAAGAGAAAGATAAAGATGTTTTTAAAGCAGATAAAGATGCGGAAGAGAAATATAGAAAGTTGCTTATATTACGCAAGAAGATGGCTTTGTTGGAATTGAAGAAAAAAGAAGAAATGGTAAATATGTTCAAGTAAAAAAAATATTGAGTTATTAATGAGTTTTGTTTTTGTAGAGGTTAATGGAAGAGAAGCAAAAAAAAGCAAAAGAAGAAAGCGAAATGTTGGAAAAGGCGAAAAAAGCCAAACGTGAGGCAATAGAAAAGGAAAAATTGTTGAAAACTTACAAAGTACTTCAAGAAATCGATGGAAGAAAGAATAGAAAAATGTCGAGTTCTTCAAGTTCAAGTAGTAGCAGTACAAGTAGTTCCGACAGTGATGTACCCAGGTAGGTATATAGGAGATACAAAGTATATATAAAACTATACATTTATACAAATGGTGCTTCTTACTTAATTTTCTTACACTAAATATACTGAACTCTTCACTAAATTATCCACTAACTAATATAATGTAGTGTTTTTCTTATTTTCTTTATACAATTTCTATTTGTGGGGTGAATTTATAAAAACTGTCTCTTACGTTCTCAATTTATTTAAATACTCTACACTACACTAACTGATAATAATTCACTTTTCACTAATACTAAACTAATTTAAATAATTTATTTAAATTCTTCGATTACATCTATTTCTGTCTTTTCACAACGACTATTTATTATGAACTGAACTAAACTGCACTACAGAAACTCCTCATCTATTATCTCTTTTGTTTATACCTAGCATATTGTGGTCCATTGATTTTTATATGTCTAGGAGTTTCTTAGTAATTTCGGTCTTTAGTGTCCCAAGTGTCGCCTCCATATGTCATGGCTGGTCATAACATTTGAGTCGGGCTCAAGTGTCGCACCCATTGCTATTTGAGAGATTTGCTTCTGTGGATTACTTCTATTATCTGAGTCTTTTGTTATATCCATTCTATTATCTTACGATCCCTTTTTCTTGTACCTAGGACGTTGCGTTTAATTGATCTTTGTGCATCCTGGAGTTTCTTAGTAATTTCGGTCTTGAGTGTCCAATTGTCGCCTCTATCTCATAGCTGATCATAAGCATTTATCGAAGACTCTTTTCTTCAGATAAAGTGATATTCTAGATTTGAATTTTAATGAGTTTCTCCCATATACTAATTTTATTTTATTAATTTCTGATGTACTGATCTGGAGTTGTGTATTATTTGGGTTATTATTAATACGAGTGATTATTTTTTTTTTGTTAGTAGGCTGAACAATTTTTTGTAACGAATTTTACTTAAAAATCCTCTTTTTTGTTAGGAAACGAAGACGTTCTAGGTCTAGGTCAAGAACAAAACGACATAGGCGCTCTTACAGCAGATCGTCTAGAAGTAAATCCAGGGAGAGACAGAAAGAAAAATATTCATCTAGAAGCCATCATTGAGTTTCTTTTAAAATATATCAAGTTTGGCAGGTCATATACATCTCGAAAATCTTGACATTTTTTTTATTTCATTTTTAATTTCTGAAACTATTCATCATATTCATATCGAACACACTATTGACTACTTGTTTTGATAACTTTTCATTTTTGTTAATTGAACTATGAGGTTTTTAAATTTTGGAGAGCCTCTAATGAGAGGTGTACTAAATAAGAAAATTGTCTCTGTGTCATTTTTCTGTAGTGGTTAGTTAAATATAAATGGGCAAATGTTTCCTATCTGATAATTCAAATGGAGTTGTATTTAAATTTCCATTTTTGTTTCGATGTTTTTGTAATGAAATATTTTTAAAAATAAGAATTAATTTTGATAATAATAATTTAATATGTTTATCAAACATGAACATTAATTATTTGTATTTGAATGAATAAAAAATTATGTAGAAATAATATCACACATGAAAAGTCATTGTGTTCATTTTGTTTTAACGAATAAAAAATATATGTATAAAAATGTGTTTTATTTCTTTACACAAAATTAAGGGTGTAAATCACCGATTACCTATACTTAATGACAATGTAATTTGTTCTGATCAAATTGGCGCCGTCTAGTGTTATAAACTTCAGCTACTGATGTCACATCTGTCATAAAATACTGTTGCCAGTACTTATTAGAAAGATAGCCTGAGTCATCCTACTTTGGTTATGTATTTGTACAGGTAAAATATAGAATAGATAAAGTGTCTTCTAATGTAACATATCTACAAGTGGAAGATGCTTCTACTTTATCACTTGCCATCCTTGGGGTCCATGAGGCCCCGGCAGAGCGACTCGACGCAAGTTCCATCTATTCAGCAGCCATGATAACAAGACATCGGCCATGTTGTTGATGCGTTTCCCATAACCAAACTTTTAGTCCTATAACAAAAAACCCTAGAGTTTCTATGACTGATTCGTAATCAATAATTAAGAGAATTTATGTGACTACATGCGAATACTACAAACGACAATTTTGAAAGACCGCTGATTGGGAATAGACCCGCAAATAAAAATATTTTAATTTGGTTTGATTCGTATATGTAATAATTCTATATGGACAGTATCTAAGGAATATAGAATGGCAACGATTTCTCCATCCTCCGAGGTTCTGCGCGTTCTAGAGCATGAGCAGTATACATAAAGTGTCTCGAATGAGAGAGAAAATTAATATTGTCGGTACCGTAGCATAGGGACGTTTTTTCCCATACCAACTGTCCATATAAGAGTATTACATATATGGCTTTGAATAATCTACCGTCTAAACAATAGATAAATTGTAATCTTATCTAGACTTCCGAGAAATATTTGTTAAAAAGCATCATTTGACCATATCTGCATCTCTAATAATTATTTTATACAAGAAAATCTGTTATTATTTTTCATAGCCATGATTATTCTATAAGATAAACGGCAACACCGAATTGTCAGTTGGACAATTTCATTCATTATTTTTTTTTTTAGTTTTACAATTAAAAAACAATTTTAGTTACTTCTTTTTATTTCTGCCTCTGTGTTGCTTGTCTCAGAATGATTCAGATAAGTTTTCATAGATTTTTTAGAATGGAATTTCATCTCTTTCCATTCGTCTTTGTTACGCGCAAGTTCTAATTGCTAAACACGATTTCCCTGCATGTATATAGGGATCGAACCACAGATAAATAAATAAATATATATATATATATATATATATATATAACAATTTAGAACTCCATTTTGTAATAATTTAAACTTACCATAAATAATCATATAATATATATAACGTTGAAAAACAATTGCATTGTGGTCTTCAAGTGGAACATACTCAATATGGCGTCAATTCATGACATAACGTATATAAAGGAATGCAAATATGTTTTTAAGTTTGAAATTACTTACACTTAGACAATATTAAGGACATATACATGGACTCATTTATATTTCTAAAAACTAATAATTCAACTAATAATTGTATTCTTATCATGTCTGGAAAATATGCATATCACAATGGAATGTATAGATATAGATACATTTGCCACCAATTATATTATAAACTTATGTTTAAATGACTAAAAATATTTGAATTTGTAAATATTTTGTTTACTGAATGTGATAGCGTGTGGAAATATATATTTTCAATATAATTACTAATTATTTATATCGTTATAGGTTAGGTGTATAGTCGTGTGAAATAACTCCCTTATTCTAAATGATCATTAACCTAGAGAATTTGATCAGAGCCGTTATAAGTTGTATTTATAACCCAAGTTCAATTACTGAACTTTTTGCTCTAATACAACAATTATTTATAAACTACAATGTTTTCAAAATATACACGTTTATTCAGTTTAAAATGTTATTTTACCAATAAGGCACAATACAAAATATCACTGAATCATTTACAATCATCCTGTAAATAAGAGGCGCCATGGTTTGGTTTATCAATAATTTTATATTAAGAAACAATTTTTGTAATGAATTTGATTGAAATCCACTCAAAAATATCTCATTGTCAACAAAATTATCTAAATAAAGGAGACAGTAAGTCTAAGATTCATCTTAATTTTGTTTACGTTACGAATGTCATAAAAGCGAAAAAAACTTGACCTTCCTCACACCCATTATGTTTTATATTGTGTATTGATAAGCAGTTACAATCAAATTAATTAATTGTATGTGAAATTAATATATATTTTCTTATGTATGTGTTACTAGGCCGCTTCTGCCTAAGTCCTTATATTCTTAGACTTTTATCATAAATTCTGTCAATCAGATTCGCCCAGCGTGATTTTAAAATTTAACAGTATCAGGATCACGGCATTTGCTAATAACAAATTCTTTATGTAAGACTTGCAACTAGGGAAGACGTGGGATTAGAAAAAATAAGAATTCCTGAAAACATATTTTCTTTTCTTAGACAGAGAAAGGTAGAAAATATATTAGAAGAGCGCTTGCGCGAATAAATAACTGAAGATGTGAATGGTTTGCTTATGGAATATAGAAACGGTTAGAGGAACGGCGTTTAGAATTGATCCTCGAATTGCAAGGTTTTACCGATTAAATGAGTTTTATCTACATTTTATATAGGTAGAGCCAAATATAAATACAATTCATATGACAGAAAAGATTGATTTGTATTATTATGATTATTATTAATATAAAACGAATATTTACTACACTGAATTAAGTGATATATGGAATGTAGCTTAGCAGGACCGGCTTAATATATTGCATCTATTTTATTACAGATTTTCTGTCTTCAGATTATATTTTTTCTATGGATATTTTTCGGTGCACCGTGTATTATTGCTTGCTGTATTAGCATATTCGTCATGAGATCATTTCGAAATCGTAAATTAAAATGTACTTATTTTATTAGTTGAAACGTTGAACCCTTATACATGAAAAAGCAAAATTTCTGGAAGAATTTGTGTAAAAAGCAAATTTTACAATATGTTTGTTTGACGTTTCAAAAGGAAAAAATTGAAATTGAACTGCTTATTAAGTATAGTTTGTTATTACTACGTAATATAACCCTGTATAAGTCATTAACCTCTTGGGAGTTAATTACGACAATTAATTTCAATGGAATCAATTAATTCTGTAATAATATTCTATTTTTTGCGCTAATGCGTAATATTTTCTATCGGTTTATAAATGGGTTTCAAATTCCAAACAACGAAATATTTACAAAACCATCAAAAATTTTGTGTCTTCCAAACATTTGTGGATATTAGCAGGTAGTTTCTCTCTCCCACTCGGTATTATCATTTCGGCCGTTCGTTTACTTTCGAGTGCGAGGATTTCACGTGGAACCCAATCGTTAGTCCCGAACGTAGTATACGGAAAACGGAGAATTCATTTCTTTCTAGCCATGCCTAAGCCAACCCGATTTGTGGTGGCATTGAGAATATGAGAATCGACTAGTGAGGTGCCGGCGATATATTTTACTAAATACGTGTTTGTGTGTTTAGAAGTGTGGTGGGTGAAAATAAATTTTAATCAACATTTCCAAATGAATACATATATATGGCGTGGAGAATTCTTCAATTTGGCGCTTTGTTTGCAATAGGATGTACTTTGGAATCTAATTCGGATTCAGGTGAGTCTAGTCATCTTAAAATTCAAGCAGTGAAATATTGAAAACACACATTCGCGTATCAATATGGCGGTGTGTTTTGGTTCTTTTATATATCCCGATGTTTATCTTCGTTTTTATGTTACTTTATACTATTTTTGTATGTAATAACTAGTTTTGACTGTTGTGTTAGTCTCTTGTACGGTTATTTACAAAATTTACATGAAACGTGCTTCCATTTGAGCTGTCAAAACAAAAACACGATATTACATCTTACTGTCACATTTTGAAATAGTTGTTTTGTTTACGTTGCAAGTTAACACAACTTTTATCTTCATAGTTTTTTTTTGTTTTAACGAAATTTTTTAAAAGTGAAACTAGATCGTGGCTATTAAATTAATAGCGGTGACTTTTGGCCTCTTATTTTATTCAATCCAATGACATTTTATTGTTCGAATATTATTTAATTGAACCACCTACTTATTAGATGTGGATAGTCGTATCATTCTTGGAATGTTTTTGTTTTTAAAACGAACATTTTTTTTTGGTCCATATATGATCTAAAGGTTACAAAAACATCTTTATTATTGTACATTACGTAAATATACTTCTTAATTGTTTTAAAATATATTTTATCGCTTGCAATTTTATTTAAATCAATATTTTTTCCCTACTAATGCTATTAATATTTTTTTTCTCTTTACTAGAGATATTAATTATTCTAAAAATAGTTTTTCGATTAAAATTATTTAGTATAGAATAAAGATTCGACTTTAGTATCTTTCTCCAATTCTATTTTGTCTTTATGTGTCATAATTTCAATTTCTGATAAAGGAAAATATCCGTTGCTGCCAAATCAATGAAATATTTTAGTTGTTTGGTATTATTTCTCAAGTTTTTGAGATCAGAACGTAAATTTCAGTCACCTTTTAATGTCTTAAGTGTAATACCACTTTTCAATTGCTTTGGAAAGCATTGTACACACTAAATACTTTTGGATTTATTGATTCCCAGTAATCTGTTGACTATATTTATACGTGGCGTGTCGAAAAGATTCAGTTTAGTTATGGTGCTCAATCTATAAATCATACTCTTAAATAAATATATCTATCTACAATAAATTCGTAGTGTAACAGTCACCGATATTATTTATCACTTCAACGCACCTACTTTTAAAATAAAAAAAAGTGCGAGCATAGTGTGGGTACATTTATATGAAAAAAAAGCAACCAATGAAATGAATCACTTCTGCTATAAAATGGCAACACGCTTTGGTAAATCTACAAGACCAGTGCCGTCAATTTCATTCATTTAGGGACGGCATAAATATATTTATATTTTTAATTAAAATAATAACTAACACTTCAAACAATTATTTTCAACTTTTCAGTCTCTGTAACCAGAAATGTACGTTATTTTTTCTGGTTTTCTGGTTAGTACTAGTGTGAGGGCTGGTACTGCTTTTCGTTAACCGTTTTTTGGCATGTTTGGTCTCAATTCTGACAGATCGCTTTCCACATTTAGTCTTGCTCGATGTTTAGATTTTCTATTAGCCATGGTTGCAAATTCTGACTCGCATAGATAAGTTGATGATAATTGGCTGCTTCCATTGCTATTTCTGGGTGAACGGGAATATATAGCAGCCAGAAATCTTCGAGATCGATGTTTGGAAAATCTACTTTAGCTTTCGAATCACGTGGCAAGTCAATTATTTGTTTTTTAACGTGATTCAGGAGGTATATTTGGAAGCGGTCTCTTATCAATTTAAGTTCCCAGTTTTCTTAACTTGTATCTTGGAAATAAGTTCCAATTTTGTACCTCAGGGACAACAAATGCTCAGATATTAGGTCCTTCATTTCCAATAACCAAGTCTTTTGGAAGACTTTGGGCATCGGCGAGGAGGTTGTTCAATTTTGGAAAAGAAGTCAAAGTCGAAGAAGAGCCATCTTTTCAGCGAAACTCTTAATTGAATCATGGTTCTTCAACGTACTTTTTTGATGTTGTAGCTTTAGGTTCAAAGGATTTGTCATCTGTAAACTTCTTATACAGTTTATCATATGGACTCATCGGGAAGATTTGAACTTCTGATTTCAAGTTGAACAATTACCTTTGGACGACCAACGAACTTCGGTGTCAAAAAGATCTTGATCACTGTTCAGTACTTGACACAACACTCGAGGAAGTCTGGTGTTCAAAGTACCGGATTTGACGTGAGTCACAATTCGATAAATTTATTGAATCCTGATCGGCAACAATAACTTTTTCCTAGGGGATGTCGTAAAATATATCGACTGCTTTAGTTTGTGGCTTCGCCGCACTGCAATGCAAAGAATGGTGATTTATTCAACATTTGCACCAGGACATCAATAGTCCTGTCATCAATCTACGTTTTATTGACAATTTTATTGTAACTGTCTTCACCGAGCATAGTACTATGAGCTCTAAGCAAATAGGGTTTAAGGGTAATTCATCAATTGAGTGGGGTTCTTGTCTTTAGCAATCAACAAGGCAATTTTATGAGCAGCCTCAACGGTCTTTTCATTTTCCATTCGAAAACTTCCACTGGATCATTTAATTTCGAGACAGTTTGGATTTGTGCTTCAACGGGCAAAAATTTGTTTGGTAGACCCTTCAAAAAACACTAGCGAACTCTATAATACACACTGTTTCATCGCTCGAAATGAACTGACACAGACAAAGGCGTTGGAACCATGCATAATCCACTTTTTGATGTACTGGGTTTTCCAATAAGAGGTGTTATTTTGAACAGCCCGCTATTTCGGTAAATGTCACTTTCGAAGCTGTCGTTTTTTGACATTTGACAAGTAGAAACTACGCCATTAATGAAAATGGAACGATACACTCTTCAACAACGCATTGAAATTATTAAAATTCACTATAAAAATGGTGAAAGTTTGGCAGAGACGGTTCGTAAAACTAAAACATTTTTGGGTCGACGTGAAGCACCTTCTCGGACCGCAATACAGAAATTGGTGGAAAAATTTGAGCTGTTGGGACAAGTTAGTGATGTGAAGAATAAAACCCGTGCACGTCGCTCAAGAACAACTGAGAATATTGCTGCTGTAGCCCAAAGTGTCGAATAAAACCCAGGTTTGTCCATTCCTCGTCGTTCTTTGGAATTAGCCATTCCACAAACGTCATTACACCGTATTTTGCATAAAGACTTGGGTCTTAAGGCCTATAAAGTTCAGTTAACTCTTGTGTTAACTCAAGCCGGCCGATCATCGACAACGTCGTGTCTTTGCTGATTGGGTCCTTGGAATGCATGAAAATCATCTTAACTGAAGAGGCCCATTTCCACCATGGTGGTTACGTCAATAAACAAAATTGTCGAATCTGGGGCTCGGAAAACCCAAGAGTTATTGTTGAAAATCCTCTCCATCCTCAACGCGTGACTATTTGGTGCGGTTTATTGTCTGGCGGTGTCATTGGACATTACTTTTTCGAAAATGAGGCTGGAGCAACAGTTACGGTGAATGGATTGCGCTATCGAGAGATGATTAATGATTTTTTATGGCCGGAATTGGATGGTATTGATTTGGACAACGTTTACTTTCAATAACACGGCGCTACGTGCCACACAAGCAACGAAACCATCGATCTTTTACGGGAAAAATTTCTCTCGAAGAGGTGATCACAATTGGCCACCGAGATCTTGTGATTTAACACCTTGCGACTTTTTCCTTTGAAGCCACGTGAAAGATAAGGTCTACGCCAACAGTCCAGCATCGATTCAAGACCTCAAAGATGGAATTCGTGAGGCTATCGAGGACATAGGGCAGCCGCTTTGCAATTTGATTACGGAAAATTTCACGAAAAGGATATGGTCCTGTAAGGGCAGTCGTGGCGGCCATTTGGCTGATGTTGTGTTCCATTATTATTGGCATACCTTCCTCTTTATAATGAAATAAACATCCGATCATTTATCTCAAAAAATGGCATTGGAAAACCCCTTATTAATGCTTCTAAATGTTTTTGATTTTAGGTCTGTTTTAAAACGTTTTTTTTTAATAAATTTAAAACAGAAAATACCTAAAATCGATAACATTTAGAACTTCCTCCTTTTGAAATTTATGGTGATATTCGCAAGCCAGACTATTTCCTAATATTGCGGTTTAAGCTTATTTTATATATTTTGATGTTGGAATCGAGCATCAACACAAACACCGGGCTCCCCATGTGAGCTCTATTATATCTACGGTTCAGTTCGGTTTTTTTGTTGACCAGTGTATTCGGAGTATTTTTACACTACACTGTAGGTACTATGCCCCGGTAATTGTCCGAACTAACTAATCCGAAAGTTTCTGTCAATATTTAGAAACGAAAAAAGATTTTATATTATGATTTATAAAATTGAGTTATTTTTTTGAATACACTGTATTATAATTGTGTGAATGCGATAGTGTTGCAACTAATTCCAATTTTTTTAAAGCACGTACCTGCATCTGGTAATGCCCGCGTTATTTCAATGATACTTTATGAACCTTACCTTGACCTTTTTTTTTTTTCTTTGCCCATATTATACAGAACAACCGCAGAGCAGAAACAGCGAAAACAACACAAGTTGCGCTAAGGAGTTGAAATCTAGATAACACGAGTCATAATATGCCATTGAAAACTTTACATACGAGGCGAAATCGAAAAGTATGTTATAACTTTCAACATCATTAGTGCTTATATCCATAAAATCCATATTGATAGGGTATTTGACAGTGATAGAAAATGATTTATGGCTCATAAATGACTAAAACAGACATTTTTTCGTTCCTGTATTGCTGTACTTGAGCCTGTAAATAAATAGTTTTTCAAGTTGTTTTATTGACAAAGTATTAGTACACCGAGGCACTATACATCACTTATCAGTTTTAAAAGGCGTTTTATAACACTAAACAAAGCCGTTAACTGTTTACAAGTTTACTATGTACTGACGTCAGTGCACTTCCAGATTGATAATAATGGTTCTAGCCGAAAAACTTGATTTCAAATGTAATAGTTTTATGTATAAATTCATTGCAAACTTTTTGGGTGACATTGCTGAAAACATGTCTTTGGTTATTCGAAATTTTCCTTGAAAATGACAAAGTTTTATGAAAATCTACGAGGACTTTTCCAGAAGTACCTGACACAACAAAAAAATCACTAAAATTTTGGTAAAAAATATATTTATTCATCATTAACTGCTGACATCACCTCTTTATTGTTGAAAATCTTTCATCACCGACCCATGTTTTCATGATTGGGAACAGAAAATAATCCAAAGGGGGTAAATAGGTTTCATGAGATAGAAATTCAAATTTTAATTCATTAATTTTGGCCATTACAATAAGGGATGGGTGAGCACTTTCTTCTTAGCCAAATACTGCCGTTTTTGTCTGATTTCTTTGCTGAAACGTTGCAATAAGCATCCCAAAAAACCAATCCCATAACGTTGCCTGTTTCTGGAACGGTTTTTGCCTTCTTTGGAACCTTTTCAGTCCCTTATTTTGTTTCGAGTGTGATGTAATGGACCCACGTTTCCTCCATGGCTCAAAAATTCGGCTTTATTTCTGGAAACATCTGTTTTGAGACAATATTCGATCAGATATCCTATTGGATATTGTAAAACTTTAAAAGCGACATCGACATTATGATTTGAATGAAGTTTTCGTACAAAACGAAACTTCATAGCGGACCCGACCGCGTCATAATCGCTGTCTACGTTTGTTTAATGGCGGGTTTACACCCTACGACAAATTGAACGACAAATCGTCGTTGACAAGTTGTAACGATTTGTCGAATATCGCATGTCCGTTTACACGTACCGACTTTTCGTTCAAGTCAGTCAGTATTTTCTCCTGTGTGAGGTGAATTGTGAAGTGCTTTCCAGCAATGGAGGAATTACTGTTATGGTATATGTACATAACTTGCCTTGCAACAAGTGTGAAGAGGAAAAGAAAACCAAGAAGTAAGTGAAGTCGTCATTGGCTACTAAAGAAGATGTTATCTCATATGGAATTGTTAAAAGAATTGAGCAATGAACCTGCTGATTACAGGAACTACTTGAGGATGACAGAGGATACTTACCAAGAATTATTGTGTTTGGTTAATAATATTAAATAATGGGTTTACTAACCTCATTTATGTTTCCTTCTTCGGTTTCATCGAATGTGTTTTTGGAAATCCTTGCTGGTTCGACGTCATTCAAGAAATGGAGATGTTCGAAATACCACAGATTTGGTTTATAAACTTCATCATTACCTGCTCCGGATTTCAGGGAGTTGTTTATTTTGTTTTGTTCCCTTTTATAAACCGTTCTAAATGAGTTGATTTTTTTGACAACTGTAGATCTGTCTGCTTTTGGGTCGATCTCTTGATATTTTTTCACTAACTCGGCGTAGGCTAAGTTCTTCTTGTTTCTGTCAGAATAATCCTTGCTTTTGGTTTGCCACAAGCATGTAGAGTTTCGGTACAATTCAATGAACTCTGACAGGAACTCCCGAGAGGCTTGACGTAGGCCCGACATTTCACCGAAGCAAACTTATAATAAAAACTGATTAACAACAAAAACTTTCACTCAAAACCAGAAAATACAAAATTTACTACACTGTCTAGATGGCTTCACAACGGCAGAACTGAGGTACTTCGCTCCAAAAATAGAACTGAGGTGACCGATTTGACGGAGTCACCGTTTACACGTTCCGACTTGTCGATGAAGCCCTCCGACTTGTCGTTGCAAACCCGAGAAGTTTGTGGAAATTTGCACCAACCTTCCAACCTGGCCCCTGGCTCCAACTCAGACAAGTCGTAACGACTTGCGGTTTACACACACCGACTTGCATGCAACGACTTATCGTTCAGACAAGTTGTTACGATTTATCGTAACGTGTAAACCCGCCTTAAAATGTCTTCGGCTTTGTGATAAAAACTTGAAAGGCGCAAACTTTTCTTCATACACACATATCGTGATTATTCGCACCTAGCTCCATCTACTACCAGGACAACAATGGACGTTGTAGGGGCGGGAACTGGGAGAAAGGGAGCCAAGCCTAGCGTCCGCAACTCCATGGAAACGTTATTTTACGCTCAACCCTCGTATTTGCAGAATAACATCTTCGATCATATTGGACATATAGGATATCGATAAATGTGTTTTACGACATTGAAAACGTCAGATTAGTGTTTTTTTTCCTTTATTATGATTTTAAACCGAAAAGATAAATATTTCAAACGATTCTACGTATTTTTAATTTTTGTATGTTCTGCTAAACACCTTATATATATATATATATATATAAAAAAAAAGTCGCAAACACTATTACGCCTTTGCGTTTCTAAATTTAATAACTTCGTGAAAATACAATAGGGACTAATACCTTTTATTTTGTGTCCCTGTCATTTCTGATAAACATAAATGTATTATCAGTAATCGGATTCCTCTTAACCTTATCTCATCTTTTTGATACGGTGTCGTCGTCCTCTTTTTTACTCTTTAACTAACATTTGCAATGTAATCAAGCGAGCTAGGCAACAAAACATTATATTTGATCGACAATTTTCTCAGGTTACGGATACGGTTCATTATATCGTGTTTGTTTTTATATAATTCGATAGATTTGTCGATGTTTTTTTTTTGCACTTTATCATAACTAAATTACGAATTAAGAAAAAGATAATACTCGCTAGAATTACGAGTAAATATTTATATGTTTATTTCGATTTAGTCACTTCCGGTTTCGAGGCTTGTACATAAAATGAAATTCCCAACGAATTTTTATGTTTATTAGCATCGAATAATACATGTATGGAAAGCTTAGACTTCCCTCTATTTTTCGACATAATCGCCGTTTAGATCAATGGAATTTTGCTTAAGGTGTACCATCTTCTTCATGCTCAAGTCGTAGCATCTGGCGCCGCCCCGCGAAATTAGATTAAAACCTCTTCTTTAAGCTTAAAATGAGAAGTTTTAAGCTTTGCAGGTTGTGAATTGCGTCCCTCTCAAAGGTTTCTTTAACCCAGGGAAGAGATAATAATCACTGGTGACTAAATCTGGTTTGTTTGGAGGGTTTAAGGCAGTATTCCATTCGAATCTGTACGTCCATTTGCACACATGCTGCCCACTCGTACACTTTTCTCTATACTCCTTACACAACTGGGAATGAATGTCCACCTGAGGTAGGTTTTTTTGCACACGAAAAACGGATCACACAGCCTTTCAGGTTCTAATCCAAACAAACTAACGATTTTTGGTTAGACTCAGTTTTATTTACTTGATAAAATGAATTTAAAATACAAGCCAATTTTTCAAGGGTTCTAAGACAAGAATAAACGCTGTAGAAAGCTCACCGGGGCAGTTAACTGGCAGAAGGGGGGCTAAGCTACACGACAGTCTCACCAAATCTCGTCTTACTGCGTTCCTAGAGTCTACAGCTTCCTGGGAATGAAGAGACCCGTGGTCCTCAACTAGACGTAATTTTCTTGGTATTGTACATCTATTTGTTCCTAATTTTCTGATTGCCACCTTCCACCATTCATTTTACAAGATAAAAGTGCCCGAATAACTTCTATTGGACGTAGGTAAACTGGCCAATATTGAACTACCTTTGCATGCCGGCAGGACCCTAAGTCCGGCCAGAACATTATATCGTCCACAATGTGATGTTGACGTACAAAATCAAATAATTTAAAGCGTACCTTCGGGAATCGAAAGTTTCCCACGCCAGTCAACCCACATAAGGTCTGGATATCCCTGTTGATGTGGCCGATATGTTGTTTCGACAAATATCACATGCCATACAGCCCATGGAACACTTCAATTACTACTCGAGAAATTTCCAGGTCGTGTACTCGTTTCGGCGATCAGAATTGACCATCTACATCGTGTGATTTAACACCATTGGATTTATTATTATAGGGTTATCCAAAATCGCAGGATTCAACGGAGATTCAACGTTGCAGCAACGAAATTCAGCCACAATCATGCAGAATTGTCTTGTAAAATTTCGACTAACGGGTACATAGGTGTATATACAGGGTGTTTCGGGACTTGATGCCTTTGAAGTCGCGAAATCAGAGCTTATATTTAAGTTTTGATTAAATAATTTTGCACTACTGTCTAAAAGACAGGGGCGGCTCATGGCCAATGGTTAACAATCGGTAACTTTTACAGGGACAATGTAAAGATAGCAAAAATAAGTTTTTAAATCCATGTTTTAACAAAAATTTACAATTTATTTAACTCGATAGAATTTGTAGTTTAGGAGATATGTAGATTTTTAGATCGTTGTACATGTCCGTCATAAAGAGGCATTCTGAACAAAATTATCATGAATTGTAATTATTTATTATACTTACAGTAGGAATATCTTGAAAACTTTGTTTATGCAACACCGGTAAACATAAAGAACGAAATGATCGATAGAATAAAGTTCCAATATGACGCTATAAGGCAGAATCTTGGATTGCCCTTCCAAGTTCAAAGAAATATCCTGCGTAGACTCCTAAAGTATATAGAAGTACAAGCTGTCCAGTTCGAACATTTATTATATTGTATTTTGTTTTTTTTTGATAAGTTGTAGCCTAACCAACTTAATTTTTCTACATTCCCATTTTTTTCTAATGTAATTAACACGACGTTCGACAGTATGCAATCTTATATATTAAAAAAATTGATGATTTCCATTCCGAGTTCGTTCAGGCGTTCTACCCAACCGATTTGCTTAATTTTTTTTTTCAATGAAAGGTATTGATGCACAGATCAGCCTTCAACCATCGGATTTCATCTAATTTTCACCATTCTCAAGTTACACTCAAATGCAATTTCCCCCTGTACATTACTTATGGGAGTTTTTCACATACACACGTTCTATCCTCAATATCTCAGGTTATATTCAAGATAGAGACTTAGTTTTGGTTTAAGAACACTCGCTGAAACACCTTCTTTCTTTTGAGTTTTTGAACACTTAAATCGGTTGAGTTGGAAAGGAGCTAGGCGCGGACATTTAATGTGGAGTTATGGATTTTTGTAGGTTTTTGGCAATTTTTCTACATTCAAAGATCTATATATCAGGTTCTAATATAGCTACAGAGTTCGTTTTAGTTTAAGAACGCTCGCTGAAACACCGTCTTTCTTTTGAGTTTTTGAACACTTAAATCGGTTGAGTTGGAAAGGAGCTAGGCGCGGACATTCAATGTGGAGTTACGGATTTTTGTAGGTTTTTGACAATTTTTCTACATTCAAAGATCTATATCTCAGGTTCTAATATAGCTACAGAGTTCGTGTTGGTTTAAGAACACTCGCTGAAACATCCTCTTTCTTTTGAGTTTTTAAACACTTAAATCGGTTGAGTTGGACAGGAGCTAGAGGCGCGGACATTCAATGTGGAGTTACGGATTTTTGTAGGTTTTTGACAATTTTTCTACATTCAAAGATCTATATCTCAGGTTCTAATATAGCTACAGAGTTCGTGTTGGTTTAAGAACACTCGCTGAAACATCTTCTTTCTTTTGAGTTTTTGAACACTTAAACCGGTTGAGTTGGAGAGGAGCTAGAGACGCGGACATTCAATGTGGAGTTATGGATTTTTGTAGGTTTTTGGCAATTTTTCTACATTTAAAGATCTATATCTCAGGTTCTAATATAGCTACAGAGTTCGTTTTGGTTTAAGAACACTCGTTGAAACATCCTCTTTCTTTTGAGTTTTTGAACACTTAAATCGGTTGAGTTGGAGAGGAGCTAGAGACGCGGACATTCAATGTGGAGTTATGGATTTTTGTAGGTTTTTGGCAATTTTTCTACATTCAGAGATGTATATCTCAGATTCTAGTATAGCTACAGAGTTCGTTTTGGTTTAAGAACACTCGCTGAAACATCCTCTTTCTTTTGAGTTTTTAAACACTTAAATCGGTTGAGTTGGAGAGGAGCTAGAGACGCGGACATTCAATGTGGAGTTATGGATTTTTGTAGATTTTTGGCATTTTTTCTACATTCAAAGATCTATATCTCAGGTTCTAATATAGCTACAGAGTTCGTGTTGGTTTAAGAACACTCGCTGAAACATCCTCTTTCTTTTGAGTTTTTAAACACTTAAATCGGTTGAGTTGGACAGGAGCTAGAGGCGCGGACATTCAATGTGGAGTTACGGATTTTTGTAGGTTTTTGACAATTTTTCTACATTCAAAGATCTATATCTCAGGTTCTAATATAGCTACAGAGTTCGTGTTGGTTTAAGAACACTCGCTGAAACATCTTCTTTCTTTTGAGTTTTTGAACACTTAAACCGGTTGAGTTGGAGAGGAGCTAGAGACGCGGACATTCAATGTGGAG
Source organism: Diorhabda sublineata (assembly GCF_026230105.1). NCBI lineage: Eukaryota > Metazoa > Arthropoda > Insecta > Coleoptera > Chrysomelidae > Diorhabda > Diorhabda sublineata. The sequence goes on from NC_079481.1 coordinate 28,841,200, forward strand.
TTATGGATTTTTGTAGGTTTTTGGCAATTTTTCTACATTTAAAGATCTATATCTCAGGTTCTAGTATAGCTACAGAGTTCGTTTTGGTTTAAGAACACTCGCTGAAACACCTTCTTTCTTTTGAGTTGTTGAACACTTAAAACGGTTGAGTTGGAAAGGAGCTAGGCGCGGACATTCAATGTGGAGTTATGGATTTTTGTAGGTTTTTGGCAATTTTTCTACATTCAAAGATCTATATCTCAGGTTCTAGTATAGCTACAGAGTTCGTTTTGGTTTAAGAACACTCGCTGAAACATCCTCTTTCTTTTGAGTTTTTAAACACTTAAATCGGTTGAGTTGGAGAGGAGCTAGGCGCGGACATTCAATGTGGAGTTATGGATTTTTGTAGGTTTTTGGCAATTTTTCTACATTTAAAGATCTATATCTCAGGTTCTAGTATAGCTACAGAGTTCGTTTTGGTTTAAGAACACTCGCTGAAACATCCTCTTTCTTTTGAGTTTTTAAACACTTAAATCGGTTGAGTTGGAGAGGAGCTAGGCGCGGACATTCAATGTGGAGTTATGGATTTTTGTAGGTTTTTGGCAATTTTTCTACATTCAGAGATGTATATCTCAGGTTCTAGTATAGCTACAGAGTTCGTTTTGGTTTAAGAACACTCGCTGAAACATCCTCTTTCTTTTGAGTTTTTAAACACTTAAATCGGTTGAGTTGGAGAGGAGCTAGAGACGCGGACATTCAATGTGGAGTTATGGATTTTTGTAGGTTTTTGGCAATTTTTCTACATTTAAAGATCTATATCTCAGGTTCTAGTATAGCTACAGAGTTCGTTTTGGTTTAAGAACACTCGCTGAAACACCTTCTTTCTTTTGAGTTGTTGAACACTTAAAACGGTTGAGTTGGAAAGGAGCTAGGCGCGGACATTCAATGTGGAGTTATGGATTTTTGTAGGTTTTTGGCAATTTTTCTACATTTAAAGATCTATATCTCAGGTTCTAGTATAGCTACAGAGTTCGTTTTGGTTTAAGAACACTCGCTGAAACACCTTCTTTCTTTTGAGTTGTTGAACACTTAAAACGGTTGAGTTGGAAAGGAGCTAGGCGCGGACATTCAATGTGGAGTTATGGATTTTTGTAGGTTTTTGGCAATTTTTCTACATTCAGAGATGTATATCTCAGGTTCTAGTATAGCTACAGAGTTCGTTTTGGTTTAAGAACACTCGCTGAAACATCCTCTTTCTTTTGAGTTTTTAAACACTTAAATCGGTTGAGTTGGAGAGGAGCTAGGCGCGGACATTCAATGTGGAGTTATGGATTTTTGTAGGTTTTTGGCAATTTTTCTACATTTAAAGATCTATATCTCAGGTTCTAGTATAGCTACAGAGTTCGTTTTGGTTTAAGAACACTCGCTGAAACATCCTCTTTCTTTTGAGTTTTTAAACACTTAAATCGGTTGAGTTGGAGAGGAGCTAGGCGCGGACATTCAATGTGGAGTTATGGATTTTTGTAGGTTTTTGGCAATTTTTCTACATTCAGAGATGTATATCTCAGGTTCTAATGTAGCTACAGAGTTCGTTTTGGTTTAAGAACACTCGCTGAAACATCCTCTTTCTTTTGAGTTTTCAAACACTTAAATCGGTTGAGTTGGAGAGGAGCTAGAGACGCGGACATTCAATGTGGAGTTATGGATTTTTGTAGGTTTTTAGCAATTTTTCTATATTCAAAGATCTATATCTCAGGTTCTAATGTAGCTACAGAGTTCGTTTTGGTTTAAGAACACTCGCTGAAACATCCTCTTTCTTTTGAGATGTTGAACACTTAAATCGGTTGAGTTGGAGAGGAGCTAGAGACGCGGACATTCAATGTGGAGTTATGGATTTTTGTAGGTTTTTGGCAATTTTTCTACATTCAGAGATGTATATCTCAGATTCTAGTATAGCTACAGAGTTCGTTTTGGTTTAAGAACACTCGCTGAAACATCCTCTTTCTTTTGAGTTTTTAAACACTTAAATCGGTTGAGTTGGAGAGGAGCTAGAGACGCGGACATTCAATGTGGAGTTATGGATTTTTGTAGGTTTTTGGCAATTTTTCTACATTTAAAGATCTATATCTCAGGTTCTAGTATAGCTACAGAGTTCGTTCTTTTATATTATAATGATTTCTGATACTTATTTAATGGATTCGATGCGAGCGAAGCCGCGGCTAAAAGCTAGTTCAATTGAAAATGTTCAATTGTGTTTTAATACCTCCTGTAAGTATTTTCAATAAAAAATTACAATTTATGATAATTTTCTTCAGGATGTTTCTTTATGACGAACATGTACAACGATCTAAAAATCTACATATCTCCTAAACTACGAATTCTATCGAGTTAAATGAATTGTACATTTTTGTTAAAAAATCGATTGATAAATTTCATTTCTGCCATCTTTAGATTGTACAGGTTGTCCTTGTAAAAGTTACCGATTGTTAACCATTGGGCACGAGCCGCCTCTGGTCTTCAAATAGTAGTGTAGAATTATTTATTCTGCCTAAAAAATTTTAAAAAACTAGGGGTCGTATGAAAAATTATTTTTATGTCATTTAATTTTTTCACGTCATCTACTCGCTCCCGAAATTTTTGCACCAAGTCCCGGAATACCTTGTATATACGAATATTAATATTAAAATATTAAAAAATGTCAGTTTTATGACAAACCGCCCTCGTATATAGAAGATAAATATATATGAACGATATATGAACCAAAATACAACTTGGACGTCGTTTATTTCAAGTATGTATTGAATAATAACGAGTCCCTTTACCCTTTGATCATGTCGGGTCTTGTTTTGATTATATTTGACGATCTTTTGTTATTATTTCATTTCCTTAACGTTCCCAGATTTGCGTCCTGTCGGACCAGTTCGTCCGTTTTGTTATTTTATTATTTCGTTCCTTTTGCCAACCAATAAAAAAAAATCGGAATCGAATTTCGCATCTCCTTTGCCGAAAAACTCCCCCTGTCCCTCCTTCTTTATATATACATATAGAAAAAACGAACAGGGCATCAGGACAGGACTACATAAATTCCCATCAAGCTGAAAATTAGTAAAATCGTTTAAAATACAAAACAAAAGAAAATTTGAAGGCTCCCAAAATTGTATTCAAGGTCAAAGGTAAAAAAAAATGAGTTTTTGGCAATTATCAGCAAAACCGTAAGTTTTATCATAAAAATACCTCAGACGAAAGTTGTAGACCATAAAATAATTTACAAAAAACGTATTAATACTATTTTTCCTACGAGCCACCGTTTCTGAGATATTCAAGGTCAAAGGAGTTTTTAGCAATTATAAGCAAAACGGTAAGTTTTATCCTAAAAATACCTTAGACGAAAATTGTAGATCATAAAATTATCTACAAAAAACGTATGAATACTTTTTTTCCTGCGAGCCACCGTTTCTGAGATATAACGATTCAAAGAGTTTGAAAGTTGCAAAGCTGCAAAATAACATCGTCGAAATTTAGCACCATTTTCATCACTTGATTATCTATTTGATGAAATTATGACAGTTCCAAACAGTCAACAAAAATTTCTTACAAATACTCACAACAATTTCGATTTACTGTTGAAAATATATTGATGAAACCGTTAAAATAAAATTTGAATTCCTTGTATGGAAAAATTTTTATTCAAGGTCAAAGGAGTTTTTAGCAATTATAAGCAAAACGGTAAGTTTTATCCTAAAAATACCTTAGACGAAAATTGTAGATCATAAAATTATCTACAAAAAACGTATGAATACTTTTTTTCCTGCGAGCCACCGTTTCTGAGATATAACGATTCAAAGAGTTTGAAAGTTGCAAAGCTGCAAAATAACATCGTCGAAATTTAGCACCATTTTCATCACTTGATTATCTATTTGATGAAATTATGACAGTTCCAAACAGTCAACAGAAATTTCTTACAAATACTCACAACAATTTCGATTTACTGTTGAAAATATATTGATGAAACCGTTAAAATAAAATTTGAATTCCTTGTATGGAAAAATTTTTATTCAAGGTCAAAGGAGTTTTTAGCAATTATAAGCAAAACGGTAAGTTTTATCCTAAAAATACCTTAGACGAAAATTGTAGATCATAAAATTATCTACAAAAAACGTATGAATACTTTTTTTCCTGCGAGCCACCGTTTCTGAGATATAACGATTCAAAGAGTTTGAAAGTTGCAAAGCTGCAAAATAACATCGTCGAAATTTAGCACCATTTTCATCACTTGATTATCTATTTGATGAAATTATGACAGTTCCAAACAGTCAACAGAAATTTCTTACAAATACTCACAACAATTTCGATTTACTGTTGAAAATATATTGATGAAACCGTTAAAATAAAATTTGAATTCCTTGTATGGAAAAATTTTTATTCAAGGTCAAAGGAGTTTTTAGCAATTATAAGCAAAACGGTAAGTTTTATCCTAAAAATACCTTAGACGAAAATTGTAGATCATAAAATTATCTACAAAAAACGTATGAATACTTTTTTTCCTGCGAGCCACCGTTTCTGAGATATAACGATTCAAAGAGTTTGAAAGTTGCAAAGCTGCAAAATAACATCGTCGAAATTTAGCACCATTTTCATCACTTGATTATCTATTTGATGAAATTATGACAGTTCCAAACAGTCAACAGAAATTTCTTACAAATACTCACAACAATTTCGATTTACTGTTGAAAATATATTGATGAAACCGTTAAAATAAAATTTGAATTCCTTGTATGGAAAAATTTTTATTCAAGGTCAAAGGAGTTTTTAGCAATTATAAGCAAAACGGTAAGTTTTATCCTAAAAATACCTAAGACGAAAATTGTAGATCATAAAATTATCTACAAAAAACGTATTAATACTTTTTTCCCTACAAGCCACCGTTTTTGAGATATCACGATTAAAAAATTTGTAAAAGTTATAATGTTGGTTGGTGAAACCATTAAATAAGACAACTTTTACAAAAAGTTTTATCAATATATCTCAGAAACGAAGGCTCGTACGAAAAAAGTATTAATACGTTTTTTGTAGATAATTTTTTGATCTACAATTTTCGTCAGAGGCGTTTTTATGATAAAACTCACCGTTTTTCTGAAAATTTCGAAAAACACATTTTTTCGACCTTTGACCTTGAATAAAATTTTCTCCATACACAGAAATGATGGGGAACGTTCAAATTTTATTTTCAATTGAATTTTAAACAATTTTACTGATTTACAGCTTGATGGGAATTTATGTAACTTTGAATGTCTAAATTGACCGGACTATTTAGAATTTACAGAAGATTACGTACAGCTCTCCAAGTTTGACTAGAGTGAAACAAGGCTAGACCATTGAGCCAGCAGAATGTGGCAATCCTGACCTAAACCAACCTATTTTTATCTAACAAGATATGTGAGCTCTATATTACGAGGGTGGACCGAAATTTATGAAAAAACGCGTGGAAAATTTAGTGTCTTAAAAGCAGCTGCACCGGATATTAGATTATTCTACGTAGTTCTGCGTAACCATCTTTTTAGTATACTTACAGTCATTTTGGGAGATCGACACGGTACTGTACGCGATATCGTTGAAGAATTGGGCATCAGCGTAGATAATATTGAGCAAATCATTCATGAAAAGTTCGGTTATCGCAAAATTTCAACCAGATTGGTGCCAAGACTTCTGAATTTTCAGTGTTAGGTATATTACACATCACAAAGGCCAGTTAAAGCGAAGATTACACTATCGGCTCGGAAGGTTTTGTGTACTATGTTTTGGTAGATAAAAGGAGGATTTTCTCAGTGAAAAACGATCAGTGAAAGTGCAGTTTTATCGCAAACTCCTCAAAAATAGATCAAAACGACCGATATTGCTGCAAGACAACTCGGCTTACGGGAATTGGTTGGGGAAACACTGGAACACTCTCGTTATAAGTCCGATTTGTCGTCATATAAATGGTTCCTTGAAATAGGCACTTGGCGGACTGCGATTCCTGTAAAACTGTAAAAAATTTCAGCTCTGTAACTTGATACTGTACCACCCTCGTAATTAAATGTTGAGCAACTTATTTTTCTGGCAAATAAGTAGCTCAACAATTTTTTTTCCCAATTTTGCCCATTTCGCATCACCAATTCTATGGAGATGGAGACTAGATTGAAAAATATTATTAAGCCAAAAAATTATTTCTGAATAGTGACATAGAGTTTGAATAAATAAAATAAAATCAAATTCGACCCTGTTCTTTTTTTTGCAAGCTTCTACTTAACATTCATTCCTGTTATGAAAATCTGGTCCATCTGGTCGGTGCTTATCTAGAATATAATATGGCGCGTCTTTTGTGCGTTGTCCATTTATTTTTGGGGATCCAACTCTCCATTACTGACCCAGACAAACTGATTATCATTCAGGTGGTCAAGCAAGGACCACTTGTTTTTCAAAAGGTGCTAATCCCGAACAATTACAATAAAAGATTCAACGATACACTGAAATGTATAAACAATTCCACCAAAAGGTTTTGAACAGAGTTCGCAAATAATCAGACACACAATTTTCGATTGGAACTATGAATGGGTAACTCAAATGAACCAAACACACGGATTATACAATGAAAACAGCGATAAGAGTTGAAATTCCAAATTTTTCCATATTGAATTAGCACAAATATAAAATTCGAAAAAAGTTCAAACTACAAGACCCCCAGAGGGCAAACCATAGCGAAGATGAAGATTCAATCTTCACATGTACAGACCAAGAAACTTGATCGAATTCGTGAATCGTATTGGTTGGAGTTTTAGAGCTGGCGAAGCTTCTTTATAGGATAAACCTAAAGTTTTCTCAGTGTTAAAACAGAGCCACTCCAACCGAATTTATCATTACCAACTGGTGAATCACTCGAAACTTTACTATCAGCTTCTACTACAAGATACAAACCATTTTAAAGAAACACCTCGGATTATTAAAGAAGAGGAATGTTTTAAACAACACGTGAAGCTCCAGGATAACCAAAATTTCAAATACAAAATCATTTCAAAGAAAGAAATCGAAGAAAAGTACACGTGTTCATCTTTACAAAAGAATTTCCGACAGTAGGCAAAGTTCTTTCCATGTTTCGAGATGAACTGTGTCGAAGCAAACTTTGGAAACTTTTAAAAGCAATAGTTTTCCGCTGAATAAGCATTCCAAAAAGTCTTATTCTAATAGAAAGAAACTATGTTGTGGTATGGACAAGAAATTATCTAAGGATATCGACCAACGAATGATATAGATCGTAAAACTGAGTGGGTTTAATATTTTGACGGTTTTTGCGACCTTGGTAACGAACTATTCTAGTTTTTTTGAAATTTTCATCAGTAAAAGAAGTTTTGTTTTCAAAACGAATTATTCTGAACTCGAACTACTTGATTATGAAGTCGATCTGTTTAGAGGATAATTTTGCAGGCAAACATTAGTCGTGGGTGTTTTCCGGATCGATTATTTTAATCTCAGAAGGCTCTAAATTATCATTTCGCGTTGAAGAGTATCCAGGAGGAGAAACCTCATGAACTTCGAGCTACTAACGAATCACTAAATATGAGAAAGGTTCCAGAAGCACTTGGAGGTAGTTGCTTGACAAATACCACAGCATCGCAGCGGTTGACCAAATGAGGTGACGACTCCAGAAATGTTGAAGAAAATCCAAAGGCATTTCAAAAAGTGCGGTATATCGGATATTAACTGGAAGTTTGGACATGAAAAAGCTAGACCATGGTCTATGTGGAACTTCACATCAAAACAATAGACTGAAAAGGGCTCCAAAGACGACAAAGACCGTTTCATCTGCAGGCAAGGTCAAAGGCTAAAAGGATATTACGTTGAAAAATGAAAATTTTTGTGTTTTCTTTTTTGAACCATCCTCAATGGGTGATCACTATGCAGAGGACGTGAACTTGAGAAAGCTACGTCCGTTATATATTTCAATTAAATGGAAACTGCAGTCTAGAAGAAAATCCAACCAAGTTATCAATGGAATATATCTTGCATGAAATAACGATTTTTCTTATGATCGTTAATTCAAATAATAATATTATAAAAACATAATAATAATAATAATAATAATAACAATGTAACCGATAAGAAATTCTATGTCAAAGCCGGAAACGGTCAAGGTTAACTAGATACACATATTTACGTGTTTTTACTTGATACTACCATAACATTACATTGGCGGAATCATTCCTTTTAGTTGTGTACAGTGCTGCACGAATGTTTTATTACCTCTTAGAAACAATCCTCTCCCAATTTTTTTTTTTTTCATAAAAAAATTCGTGAAAAATGAAAGTCAGACAACAAATTTTCATTAAGAGAAAAAAATGCATCGTCGAAATGAATTTGTTAAAAGAAATTACAAAAAAAGATTCGAAGAAGTGTTCAAATCGATGCCCGTCTTGATCAATACAATTCCAAATTTTTTCTTCAGTTGCAATTCGGAGCGTGATCCAAAACCTCGATCCTTTAGAAGGCCCCACAGGAAGAAATCACAGGGCGTCCTTGTGGACCAGTCAACGAAACCTGGTCTGCCAATCCATTCTCCAAAATGAACATTAAGGTACTCCCTGGCGGATGTTTGCGAGTGTTGGATCGTTGTCCATTTGCCAAAGTAAATCTTCGGACATTTCCAGGTAACTTTGTCCCGTAACTTGATCCTTAAAAAAGTACGAACCTTCGGCATACACACACCTCGGGCAGGTTTCAATATGCCGAGTAACCGTACCGGTTGAAGCTCGAAGGTTGCTTAATCTGATTACGGTTCCTTCTGACTGCCTCTGAGGTACCACTCGCTAAATTGTAATCTGCGATCGAAATCATCTTCGTGAAGTTCGTGGAAGAGACCCTGACCTTCCCACACACACACACACACACCTCGGGCAGGTTTGATTCTTCTTCAATGAAGACTTGCGACTTCTGGTCGTTTTCAGTATGCCGAGTAAACGTACCGGTTGAAGCTTGAAGGTTGCTTGGTTGAAGCTCGAAGGTTGCTTAATCTGATTACGGTTCCTTCTGACTGCCTCTGAGGTACCACTCGCTAAATTGTAATCTGCGATCGAAATCATCTTCGTGAAGTTCGTGGAAGAGACCCTGACCTTCCCACACACACACACACCTCGGGCAGGTTTGATTCTTCTTCAATGAAGACTTGCGACTTCTGGTCGTTTTCAGTATGCCGAGTAAACGTACCGGTTGAAGCTTGAAGGTTGCTTGGTTGAAGCTCGAAGGTTGCTTAATCTGATTACGGTTCCTTCTGACTGCCTCTGAGGTACCACTCGCTAAATTGTAATCTGCGATCGAAATCATCTTCGTGAAGTTCGTGGAAGAGACCCTGACCTTCCCACACACACACACACCTCGGGCAGGTTTGATTCTTCTTCAATGAAGACTTGCGACTTCTGGTCGTTTTCAGTATGCCGAGTAAACGTACCGGTTGAAGCTTGAAGGTTGCTTGGTTGAAGCTCGAAGATTGCTTAATCTGATTACGGTTCCTTCTGACTGCATCTGAGGTACCACTCGCTAAATTGTAATCTGCGATCGAAATCATCTTCGTGAAGTTCGTGGAAGAGACCCTGACCTTCCCACACACACACACACACCTCGGGCAGGTTTGATTCTTCTTCAATGAAGACTTGCGACTTCTGGTCGTTTTCAGTATGCCGAGTAAACGTACCGGTTGAAGCTTGAAGGTTGCTTGGTTGAAGCTCGAAGATTGCTTAATCTGATTACGGTTCCTTCTGACTGCATCTGAGGTACCACTCGCTAAATTGTAATCTGCGATCGAAATCATCTTCGTGAAGTTCGTGGAAGAGACCCTGACCTTCCCACACACACACACACACACACACACACACACACACACACACACACACACACATCTCGGGCAGGTTTGATTCTTCTTCAATGAAGACTTGCGACTTCTGGTCGTTTTCAGTATGCCGAGTAAACGTACCGGTTGAAGCTTGAAGGTTGCTTGGTTGAAGCTCGAAGATTGCTTAATCTGATTACGGTTCCTTCTGACTGCATCTGAGGTACCACTCGCTAAATTGTAATCTGCGATCGAAATCATCTTCGTGAAGTTCGTGGAAGAGACCCTGACCTTCCCACACACACACACACACACACACACACACACACACACACACACACACATCTCGGGCAGGTTTGATTCTTCTTCAATGAAGACTTGCGACTTCTGGTCGTTTTCAGTATGCCGAGTAAACGTACCGGTTGAAGCTTGAAGGTTGCTTGGTTGAAGCTCGAAGGTTGCTTCATCTGATTACGGTTCCTTCTGACTGCCTCTGAGGTACCACTCGCTAAATTGTAATCTGCGATCGAAATCATCTTCGTGAAGTTCGTGGAAGAGACCCTGACCTTCCCACACACACACACACACACACACACACACACACACACATCTCGGGCAGGTTTGATTCTTCTTCAATGAAGACTTGCGACTTCTGGTCGTTTTCAGTATGCCGAGTAAACGTACCGGTTGGAGCTTGAAGGTTGCTTGGTTGAAGCTCAAAGGTTGCTTAATCTGATTACGGTTCCTTCTGACTGCCTCTGAGGTACCACTCGCTAAATTGTAATCTGCGATCGAAATCATCTTCGTGGAAGAGACCCTGACGGTAAATTCGATAGCGCACGCGTTTCAGTGTCACTGTTTCCGTATTTTCGTTAGTTATTACAGATACCGATCATCCGCGTCGACAACAGAGCCCGTTTTTAAGTATTTCTAGTACGTTTTCCACACTGTTGAACGATTTGGTAGCGGCGAGTTCGGATATTGTTGTTTCGACCGGACTTATAACTAGTTCAAATATGACATTTTTGACATTTCTATACGTATACGAGGTGTGGTTAATAATTAACGAGACCGATGATATAAAATACTTTATTTTGATATTACGTATACTTATTTATTATCACTTTCAATATATATCGCTACATCGCTCCACGCGAATCTTTCATGGTTCCAAACAGTGCAGGAAGTCTCTTTCTGTCGGCTCTTTTAGGACGTTAGCGACAAACATTCATTGCCCTGTACATGTTTCAATAAATTAAAAGTTTCCGTTTGCAGTTTTTCCACGTTTCACGTGAAATTTCGCAGCCCCTATACAAACGAAGGCAACTGCTACTCTGATTTGTATACGGACTCGGTAGACATCGTATTCGGAAGAGTAGGCTTCAGGCTAAACAGCTGACAGTCGCTAACTTTTTGTTGGAGACCTTTGAACGCGAGCCCGCGACTTTTTTCGCTCACAAGTGTCTTTAAGACGTTTTATTATATGTAAAGTTATGATTTTGTACGTTGGAAGCGTTTTGCGCTTCTTATTCTAACGCTATACGAGAAATAATAGATAAAAAATGATAATTATGTGTTCAATTTTACCGTTATAGAGATCGTAAGTGTTATTAGTTCCGCATCGTGGACCACCCTCTTAATTTTCGTTCCAATCAACTCCGTACCCACACGTGATTTCTTCAAACTTCATATTAATATAGCTGGAATTAATTTAATAAATTGGGGTAACTGAAATTTTACATAAATATCCAAAAGAATAGCAGATGAAATAAAGTCTAGATAGATGAAAAAATTTAAGCTTGGCTCTACATACTATCCATAATTATGAACTAACTCCTCTCTAAACAAACTCCTTTATATACCCAAAGGAACAAATAAACAAAAAGACCTTCCTAGAAATTAATTCTGAATAAAAAGAATATAAACAAGTCGCCGCAGTTTATAAAAAGCGTCGCGAGTTCGTCAAATTTCAGAATTCCATTATAACCGGACAGGACCGGTCACACGGTCACATGTCGCGGATTAGTTCGTCATAATAATTAAAAGATGGAAGATATTAGAAGTTGTTATGAGTTTAACTCAGAAAAACAAAGAATAATGCTAAGAAAAATACTGAAAAGAAATTAATGAATATCGAAAACTTTTTTCAGTAGTTGAAATTATCACATCGGTATATGTGACATCTAAGGAGGATTTCCAGTGACTGGCGTTTGAGTTTGATTGCCCACTTAACTGTCCTCATTTTTATTGCTGTATTTACTGGTTTCTTGTTTGGTGCTGAGAACCTTCAAATCTATCTCTATTATTTTGTTAGCGACGCACCATTGAGCGGCTACTATGGCCCTTAACACTTTATTTTGAAAACATTGTTCGAGTTATTGATTGAGCCCCATAGCTGCGAGTGGTGATCGTCAGTGTCTACCAATTATCCAGTACATCCAAGTCAATCCTCTGTCAAGATGTATAGTATTTGGTAGTGTCTGTCTCTGCTAGTTGCGTGTCGTTTAGAAAGAAGGGTGGACATATGCCTGGGCGTAATATAACTGTCTAGACTGACTAGATTTTGTCTCATTTTTCATCTTGGGGAAAGGGATGCTCCTCGAGGATTAGTGTGAGATGTAATAAAGGCCTTGTCGTCTGCGTAAGTGGCACCTGAAACCCATCAGGTATAGTACTGATTAAAGCTGGGCAATTATCAAAAAATATAATCGATTATCGATCAATCGAAAATAATCGATTAATCGAAAATCAGAAATAAAGCTTCAAAATAACCATTGCGGTTTGATTCCCACAAAAAAGAAGATAAAGATCGAGTATACCACCAGGAACATACAGAAGACATTATGGTTTGATTCCCAATAAAAACAAACCAAATAATGAACCTACAGAGGATATTTGGAAGTAAGATTCTGAATTATGTTGAAATAATTATTCAGAAAATGAATTTTTTAATCGTTAAATTGTTTATTATATTATTTGATTAATTTAACGATTGTACGAAAAATAGTGTGTATACCATCACCGATTATCTTATCGATATTTTTATATTTTCCGATTAATTGATGTTTTTCGATTATTTGATTATTTTCGATTAATTTTGATTAATCGATTACCGATTTTTTTTAAAAATATATATCGATTAATCAATCACCCGATTAATCGATTATTTTGCCCACAACTAATCCCTAGTACTGACCCAAGGGACCGGATGGAAAGGGTGTAAAAACACTAAACACATACAAAAATACGATTTTTCGATATTACAAAGGGTCTTAAAGTGGAGACCAATGGAAAATAGACCGAGAACGCCGCTATCTATATATGAAAACGAAAAAATCAGTCGTTTTCGGGTAGATAGGACAATAGTTCCAATTTTCACCATTGAAATTCTTCAATTTATAACAGGCATTTTTTCATAACGAGGTTCCCACTTTCCCCTACCTATTGTTTAAAGATTTATTCAAGAATTCGATTATTATATATAAAATGTCGCCTTAATTGGGTAAATTAAAGAAAAAATTGCATTTTTAATCCCATATTTTCAAATACGCCCATTCTTAGTTTAAAAGTTTTCAAGTGGCGCTATCTTCTACAACCAAATGTTTTATAAAAATATTAACAAAGAATTAACTGTGATGATAGTTGACTTCATTATTAATATAATAAAAAATAATGCGTAATTAATTTTATAAAGATGATTCAATTGATTTCGTAACTGGTTTATAGTGTACATATTTACAGTTCAACGACATTGAAAAATAAGTTTTTTTGACGTTAAGTAAATTGACTTTAGGTGCTTCGTTTTGTGATCATAAAATAGGCCAAGCTTTAGATAAAAAAATTTGAAAATATAAAACAAGAATGGTCTCCGAGTACCTGGTCTAACCTAACAGATGGCGGTAGTTGTTTAGAAAAATACCACGGTAATTATACACTTTGACGGTCACCTGGTTTTTTGGCTCTAGAAAATCGAAAAATGGATGGATTTTAATAATCTTGGTCTCAAAATGTTCCATTTTACGGCGGATTTATAAAAAAAATTAGTAGAAATAGCTGGAATGAAAATTTCTCATATTTTTACTGTTTTAAATCGTAAAAAAACGGTTTTGCAAAATAATCGTTTAAAAAAAATTATCTCATTATCAGATAAAGTTCTTATATTTTTTTTATTTAATAAACAATTTAAAAAAGAATCCAAAAATAATGATTTTTTCAGTTTTTATAGCTTAAAATGAAATCGATGAAAAACAATCAATTTTCGTGAATAGTTTCGTACTATATTCTTCAATGTTAATAGTTTTTGGACCATTAAAAATCGAAAAATAGATAAATTTTATAAATTTGGTCTCAAAATGTTCCATTTTACGACGAATTTATGAAAAACACGGGGGTAGTGGCCGAATTTGCGGTTTTTAATAGTTTTAAACCTTAAATAGTAGAAAAACTTTTTTTTCAAAATATTCATTTTTTTATGTAAATTGCGAAAAAAAAAATATACGAACTTGATTCCACGACGTCTGAAACAGTTACGAAGGATTATATGTAGAAAGTCATTTTTTTTGCATTTAAAGTCATGAAACTGTAAAAAATATTTATTTTTTTTAATTTTCGTACTTTTTTTTATAAATCCGCCGTAAAATGGAACATTTTGAGACCAAGATCATTAAAATCCATCCATTTTTCGATTTTCTAGAGCCAACCTAAACCTAACCAAAAAACCAGGTGACCGCGAAAGTGTATAATTACCATAATTTTTGGAAAGGATTATTTTGCAAAAATGTTTTTTTTTACGATTTAAAACAGTAAAACTATGAGAAATTTTCATTCCAGCTATTTCTACTAATTTTTTTTATAAATCCGCCGTAAAATGGAACATTTTGAGACCAAGATCATTAAAATCCATCAATTTTTCGATTTTCTGGAGCCAAAAAACCAGGTGACCGTGAAAGTGTATAATTACCAATACCACTGTTTTAGAAAATATCCAATATATACAGTAGATGTTTCAAGTTTGAAGACGCCACGTTGTTTAGTGTTTGTTTGGTAGCCATCAATGGTGAACGTTAAAAAAATTGGTCATCGTTACGTACTTTTAGGATAAATAAATAGGGAATGGTCACAATCGCATGCGCGGATCAAAAATTCGGTCAAAAAAGGCCTATTCGTGCAAAGAAAAAGGAAAGAAAAATAGAAATTCGTTAGTAAACGCGCCGGACCTAACCTGACCGAATCGATAGCATCGACGTATTTCCCGATCCCGAAAGAACAATAAAAACAATAGAAATAAATGAAAAGCAATTTTATTCCACAAAAATTAGTGACTTTGCTCGTCCTCTTCCGTTGGAGGTCGATCATTCTTTCCAGGATACAAAAATTTTATATCTACAATGATTGCATCGAACGGATCCACATTTTTTCGCCGTCTCCAGAGTAATTCACAAAGATGCAGGTCCAAGTTACTTCTGATTCAATATTTTGGGAGTAAGACCCTGTTTCAGGGTCAACAAAGTTGTATATTTCGGCTCCTACTTACCTGCGCACGATATGATCGCGATTTTCCACTTTGCGAGGTCGTGGGAATTTCAAAAATATCGACGTCACCTGAAAAATTTCATGGCGGAAGCCATACTTGTATTTGGGAGGCCTTAGCCCAACCAAAATAAGAGCTGAACTAGATTCTATTCTGGGCGAGACTGCTCCTTCATTATCAACAGTAAAATATTGCCTAGCATCGCAGAGGTGACGACTCCAGTTATGTTGAAGAACATCCACAAAGCGGTACTGGATGATCGTCGACTGACAGACATAGTAGGGTTTCCAAAAAGTGCGATCCATCACATATTAACTGATTTAACTGAACATTTGGACATGAGAAAGCTGTGCGCAATATCGGTTCCCCGTTTGCTCACAATGGAACAAAAAAGAATCGTTTCCATCGAGTGTTTGGTAATGTTTCACAAAAATCACTTCGCACCAGAAACAAAAGAACAATCAAAACAATGGACTCAAAAAGGAGAACCAGCTCCAAAGAAGGCAAAGACCGTTCCATGTGCAAGTTTTTACTTCGTGAATCTTTCTCCAGGTTTTCCACAGAGATTCGTCCTTTTATAACGCCACCATGCACGTTCAGTCGTTTGAGAAGATAACGAAGTCCCATTGTTCGTCAGTCAACTTAACGTGACTCTGGTAAATCGTAAACGGGCTACTCGGTGCGCTGAAGTTAATTTAGAGACAGTACCTGGCCTTTTGGCTCAAAGTTGGCTGCCTAAAGTCTTCTTCAGACTGTCCAGCCACTCATAATCATTCCTCGAGTTTCTCTGAACTCTTTGAGGTCCCAAATTCTCAATGATGTGTCAACTATTTCCGATATGCACTCTTTTCTTCCGGAACAGTCAAACAGCAGATTGACTCATGTTGAGCCCACTGGTCACTTCTCGCAGACTCTGGTCTTGTCGCAAAAGGGTTCCGCTCGAGCAGTTTTATCACTTGTTGTGTCCAATACGATTTATTTTAAAAAAGTATTGCGTAATCAATAAACAAAGACAGAATGATTCAAAGAAGTTGAAATAATTTTTTAAGTATGACTTAAATTACCTTTCGATAGGCCCCCAATTTTTTACCAGATGCTCTATCACACAGGATGTTTGTACTTGAAGGATTTTTGGCGTCTTGAAAGGGAAAGGGGTAAAAATTTTTGGTAATTATCTAGATTAGGTTACACCCCTCCGATTTCGTTAAAATTTTAGTATGTTATAATATATAGGGCGCGGAAATCATCCCTTCAGATATCTTTTTATGTTTATAGAATCAAATAATTGTAATGATATTTCAGTGATTGTAATATTTAAATTAATCGTTGAAACCTAACCTTTATACTTCTCCACAAAATGAAATCTTTCTTTTTCATCTTCATTCGTTGTTATTTACTAATTTAGATTTAGACAAAACAAATAATTTCACTAAATTAAAAATTTAAGGTTATGCTAAATCATCGAAGTGAAACTGTCAACTGTCAATATTGACGTGGCTAGAGTCACTCCAGAGCGTTCCTAAAGTGTTTTGCAGTACGGAACTGTCACTTTCGCTACATGGAACGCTCAAAACGCAACTTTCTGTATGGAAATGAATACAGAACGAACAACGTTCAGATTTCAATCTAAAATAGTTTCGATAAAACTTTTACTCTGGGTCTTCTGTAGACTCATCCTCTTGCAGGCAAACTCTAATTTTGTTTGAGAAGACACATCGTAGACGGGCTGCTCGAAGGGCTAGGGTTAATTCGGAGTCAGTAGCTGGCCTTGTAAGTTCAAGGTTAGCCTTAAGTCTTCTTCTGACTCACTTCTCGCGTTCCTTTGAGTTCTTGTTGGACTTAAAACACCTAAGAGGATCCGATTTCTTAGCTGTGAGTTGATAATGAATCGGTGAAGTCATTCAAAATCGGAAGAAAATTTATAATTATGATTAATTACATCAAATAACCTCTATACGGATAATGAACATTTAGGTTAGGTTAGCTTAACTTCGTAAATTTAAATTGAAATATATATATTTAAAATTGCGGTCGATAATTTTAATTTTTCAATTATCTAATTAATAAAGGGAATAAAAAAATTTCTATAAATAAATAATTCGGGTAAACTACGCACTTTCGTTAAAAAAAAAACGAACAATGTTATTGTTTGTTTAACATTACAACGCGTAGGAAGTACACGCACTCTACTATGTTTTGGGTTACGATCAAAATTAAATTCAGCAACTTTGCCATTGATGTGAAGGTCGATGGAGGCCCAGTTTGGATCACTTCTCTAGCCTATCTCAACATTAGTTAAACAGAGTATTTAGTACGGTTATAAAACTAAAATAAATTAAAAATATATACCTGATATCGAATTATGATGTCAATTATTAGAATTAAGCAGTTCAACAAAAATTATTTAGACAAAAAAATGTCTAAACGCGTCAAAATGTTGAAAAAATACATAAGATGCTATAGTTGATACTTTCACGTGAAAATTTGAGGTTTTCAAGGCAAATAACCAGACCTAGATTGGAACCGTTTGTAGCCGTTAGCCTATTTTTATGAATGAGAGAGTAATAGAATGATGAAGCATTCGTTATCACCAACACAAAGTTGTATTAGAGCTAATTGCATTAGCTTCAAAATAATAAAATATGTTTTTTGCTCTCACAGTCCAATAATATCATATGATCAATAACAACCCTTTTTATGCTTGCTTTAAATGGTTATCTACCCGATCCATCAATACCAATTTTGCGACAAGACTACAGTAAAGTAGAAGTGGCCAGTGCGCTGAACTTGAACCAAACTGCTGTTTCCAGAATTCACCGTCATTACCAAGAGATTAGTAAATTTCATCGAAGACGCGGTTCCAGAAGAAAAAAGTGCACGTCCGAGGAAAATTATCGATTTATTGCTGAGAAATTGGGCCGTCACCAGAGCTCACAAAAACGCGAGGAGCGGCCGTGAATAGCTGCACATTCAGAAAAAGACTTAAGGTAGCTAACGTTGAGCTAAAGGACCAGCCCAATTAACTTCAGCCCACCAAGCAGTCTGTCTAGACCAGGGATGGGGAAACTTTTTTCTTCGCGTGCCAATTTTTGCTAACGAAATATATGGCGGGCCAAGTTATTTACTAAAATAAAAACAGGGTCTGGTCTTTGTGGTAACATGTGACATGTGGAACTGTTTTTGTTTCTGCATGACTTTTGCTGGTGTTGCCTCAAATGGGTAGTGCGTTCGACGACAGTCGGACTTACGGGTTTTGTGTCCGACTGCCCTTACTGCCAATTGATAATAATGTAATTTCTGATAATAAGAAAGCTGTACATGATTTTTGTTTGCTGGTCGCGGGCCGGATTTCAACGCTTTGCGGGCCGGAGATGGCCCGCGGGCCGTAGTTACCCCATCCCTGGTCTAGACGAAAGTCTGCATGATAGTGATAGAAGATCTGGAGACTCAGGTTCCATACGGGATTTAAATCCTATAGGATGAACTTGAGAGAAAAGTTTGTGCTAGAAATCCTGCCACTAGCCACGAAATCGTACTTAGAAACGGCGGTCATGAATAATGGGATAGCATCGAAAAGAAACTGATTCAATCGATCATTGTAATCGGATGATTTTTCGATTTTCTGCATCTAAAACACGAGGGGACCGCGAAACTATCAAATTACCTTTATTTCGAATAAATTATTGACGAATGTTAGTTTGTATTTTCTTCACTGTTAATTATAACACGTTTTTATTGTGTGAAATACTTTTTCGTTTGATATTTTTTTCATGGAAGCTACAGATTTTTTGCTAGAGACTTTTAACTACGAGCATTCCAACTAGAATCGATTTTATCGAATTTAATCAACTTGACTACGAATTTTTGAGATAACTAAGAACGAAAAAAATATTTACTGCGATTAAAACACTTTTTTATTTGGATTTTAATATTGTAGGTGATGTATTTATATAATATAGACTATACAGTATAAGTCAGAATGCCGAATTCGGCTTAAAGTCCTGGTTTCTTTGATCAGATCGGGCCGAAATATTTCGGCGAATATTCTCGTACAGAACGTTCTATGTTCCCGAATTTAGTTCGATCAGAAGTTCGGAAAATAAGACAGTTTTGAAAATAGATCTAAAGAAGGTGTTTATGAATTGTTGTGTTAAAGCATCTTTCGGATAACGATACAAAGTTTTTTTTGTTCGGATTCTGCCATTTCCTTTGCAATTTTTACCCTTTTTTTTTGCTTATAACTACTACACATATACTGAGTTTTACCGAAAACTTTTCGTGCTATACCACCGAAATATTTCGGGCCGATCTGGTCAGAAAAACCAGGCCTTAAGCTAATGAAAATCAATTTTCAAACTTCTGTGGAACGTCAACGTTAAGATTCGTTAGTTTAAATTGACGCTTTTATTAATGACTGCTCCTCGTATAAACGCCTCTATTATGTTATCGACGCCGTTTTATGTCCTCGGTCCTTTCTGTTTTCTGTAAAGAATCGGTACAGTCGTCCAAATATTTTATTCATAATAACCAATTACCACGCCCTTTCTGGACAAATTGCAAGTTATTCTTCTTCTTTTTTTTCTTGTTGGTAGTCGGTTATTTGTTTTGATCTAGCCAGCGAGAGATAAACGTGCAGAATGAATGTTTCTATATAAATTTCAATTTATTATGTCAAGGAGACGAAGTTTAAAATCGATAAAAATTTATTTACTACGTCGTTTCTTAGAGATATTTTGTTAGTACCGAACGCGGTTATTATTATTATTATTATTATTATTATTATTATTATTATTATTATTATTATTATTATTATTATTATTACCCGAATACAAGGGTAACGACAATAATATATTTATATTTCAAGATTTGTGATTGGATCATAGTACCGATGAAATCCGAGAGGAAACGATTAGTGTTGGTACATCTGTTATTGGAAAACACTTCGGATAGATTCCACCTTGTTTTTACTCGAACATGCGTATTTAATTTAATTACTAAGGTGAGTCACGTTTTTTTTTTAATTCGCTAAGTGCGTGTATAAAATTTTGTTTTGAAATCGTGACTTACGAGGTGTAATTAAAAAATTATATAAAATCCGAATTGTTTTCCTTGGAAATACTGCTCCGGGTAGCACATTTGTTGATTTGGGATTGTTTTGAAGGGATTTTGAAGAAAGAAGTATATAAAAAATATTAAACAGAAAATTTATCGGAAAAAAATTATCTTCCAGCATAACACCGATCCCAAGCATTCCTCGAAAGGAAGAATGTACTGAAATTAATAATTCGGTCGCCAAAGTTGCCCTTCCTAGCAGTCGAGATTAAAAATCTATTCTTTCTTTGACCTGTGCACAAACACTTTTCTCGAAAACCTCCAAGTTTGACTCATAACTCCATAAAACTGTCTTTCATTCTTCACGCGTCCATTTTATACAGGGTGCGGCAGCATAACTTCCTTTTTTCAAAAGTTAATAAAACTTATTGTATGAATCAGAAAATTTTTATTCGTTTTTTATAATACAGGCACATACATAAAGTTTTGTTTTACTGAGTTTTGAAGATCAAATCAGTTAGGTGACGTCCCCCATTCTCCATATACTGAGTAAACCGATTTCTGGCGTTTGTCATGACTCTTGCCGGCAAAGCAGGCGTTATGTTGGCAATTTCTTCCTGGATGTTCGTCTTCAAATCTTGTAGGGACCTTGGACGGTTCACATACACACGGGATTTCAAAAAACCCCATAGGAAATAATCACAAGGGGTCAAATCGGGAGAGCGGGCCACTCCAAATCGCCCCTAATTGAGATAATGCGCTCTGGGAAGTGTTCCCTCAAAACAGTCATCGATGTTCTTGAAGTGTGTGCCGTTGCTCCGTCTTGTTGGAACCAAGTGTCCCCTAAGTCCAACTCATCTAGCCGTGGGAAAAAAAAATTCCTGTAACATGTTTACATACCGGTGCGAATTCACTGTCACTGTGACTTCATTTTCCTCAAAGAACCAGGGACCAATAATTCCACGTGAGTAAATTGCACACCACACTGTGACTTTAGGTGAATGCAAAGGCCGTTGATGCAATTGTCGAGGATTGGTATCAGCCCAGTAGCGCATGTTTTGTTTGTTTACGGATCCACACAAATGAAAATGGGCTTCATCACTAAAAAAAAACAATAGCGTCCTCAGGAACGACTTCCAGAAAAACCTCACACGCGTTCCTCCGAGAATTGAAGTCACGTTCAGAAAGTTCCTGCACAATTGCCATCTTGTATGGATGAAAATGAAGATCATCATGAAGTATTCTCCTCACAGAACGATCGGAAAGTCCAAGGGCAGACGCATGTTTGCGCGCAGAACGCCGTGGTGATCGCAACACTGAAGTTCTAACTAACTCAATGTTCTCCGGTGATCTAATGGGCCGAGGGACTCCAGTTCTTCGTCTTGTCACACTTGCAGTTTGTCTGAACGTAGTGACCCACGTAACAATTGATTTCCGGTCCGGGACAGGGGCCAAGGGGGCTAAATTAAAGCGATTCCGAAAGGCGCGCTGGGTTGCGATCACAGAACATCCGCTCGAAAAGTAAACCTCAACGGAAAACGCACGCTCCTCACTGTTCCAACGCATGATGGCGACTGAACTGTGCCGGGACAAAACTTTATAGTCCCCCCTCTCGAACGAGACCACTAGCACTCCGTTACGACATCTACCGACTAAATGGCGAACTTTTTAAAAAAGGAAGTTATGCTGCCGCACCCTGTATGTTTAGACGTCTCAAATGGGGTTTCTTCCCTATCTTGGTCCAAATAGTATAAATTACAGGATGTTCTTGTCTCTCACAGAGCTAATTCGTCCTGAACTACAATCATAAACACCGAAGAAATAATGCTGGGACTTATCTGCGGAAAACCGGGAATTATTGAAGTACACCGATTGTGTCCTGCTGTAGAACTGCGGAAAACAACTAAAATGAAAAAGGGAAAAGAAGCTTTTGATCTAACACTTACAAAAACTAAGCTTATATTCTTCAAATATAACAATATTAGTTGCTGAATCTGTTACAATTTGCTTTGGTACACATCAAGAAATCTACCGACATTATTTGACATATAAACTCACTGTGTATATAATATGGGAAGGTCCCAAAAAAAGTTTATTTGGAAACGAAAAATAGGGAGCACACCAAAATGGAGCTGTGGAAAATCGCAAAAAATGGACGTTTCAGTTTCATACCCCATTTCCCAACATAATAAATTTGTGCATATCGTTAAACATCGACAACGTTTTGTCGTATAAAATAAAAAATAAATAAGAAACATTTTTCTCGTAATATTTTGTTTTAAAGAAAAAGGACACGAAATTTTTCCTTATTGAATTATTTCGAGCCAGAGAGTGTGTACTATCGACCGCATTTTCAACTAGGACAAGCTGCAACGAGTTCAATGCACTTTTCACTGCATGAAGGGGCGGGTAAGGGTGGGATTCGAAGGCGGTGAAAGAAGAAGTGTGTGTTTGTGTGTGTACGAGAAAGAGAGAGAGAAAGAGGAGGGTTATAGTGGGTAGCGTGTGCGGGTGCAGTTTATTTGGAATTTCGAAAGACCCTAAAATTCTTACAGGACTGGTTCTTAACTATTTAAAATAGTTTATTGACAAGATTTTTTTTAAATTAAGATTTTGTGGTTGATTATGTTTTGCTCAAATCCACCGTCAGCATTTTTTTGAACAGCTCGAATCGATTTTCATCATTTAAGCCCGTGATTACCAGTGGTCCAGGAGGACCACCAGGAGTCCACGGAAGACTCGACGGGGGTCTACGTTGAGCGTGACAAAAAATGGGGGTCACGATCATAGGCGGAGATCTATGAAAATTTATTTGGTTTCGATATTGAACAACTAAAATGTTGGCTAGAATATTTTGGAAATGTCATACTGGACGTTTCCGCGCCGGCTGCCGTCCCGTCCACAACGCTTGTTCGGATTTGCAAATTAATACGACTTGTGGTGTATGTGCTCGCAAACTTGCATGAATTTGATTGATGAGAAGCTGAAAGTGACATTTAAAAGAGGGTAGCAAAAATTTTAGCTGCGGGTAAAATGGGACTGTAGGATTTTTGCGATATCAGATCGCGTTTCCTCGACATATCTTGCCGAAGAAAGTTTTAATGCCGTTACAAACTTATTAATAAAAAAATAGGTGCAGATTGAAGATCACAGAACGGGGGGATTTGCGGTTATTCCTTATAAAACTCAAGTCAGTTTTTCGATTGGCAAAACTTTGCTTTTTCAATATCCACTCACTCCAAAATTTGTTTAGTTAATTAACCCCATCGAGCAATCAATTCTTACCTTTTTTTCTTCGAAAACTGTTAATTTGTCGTCGAAACTTCAATGCAAGTTTCAATAGATAGATCTAAGAAGATTTCGAAATGGTGATGTAGCTGCGGGGGTTCCACTGCAAACAACAAGATTTTGAAAGTGGTCTATGGAACAAAAATGAGAACCAATGATTTAAACGGCTCTGGTCGAACTTTTATTGGTCTTTTATAACCGTAATCTGTACAAAACGACAGAAAAAAAGGTTTGGACTGGACAAAAACCCTCTATATCAAATATTACATAACCGTATGATAAATGCCAATAAAACTTAGAAATTTTGAAAGTTTTATTCTAATCCCAAGGATGTCTTCCTGATAAATAAATAAGTAACATAAGGAAATTCGAAAATTCGGAAAGGTCAGGTCAGGATTATGAACAACAGGACTAGATTCACGGATTGAAACGCGTTGGAATTTTGAAAATTCTGGACGTTTTCGGCTCCCACTTTGGAGCCATTATCAAGAGAATGGTGGCGATAGGGTGGTTATTAGTTCATTGGTAAGAAGTGATCCGATTCGGTGGTCTCAATCTGCCTACTCCACGCAACGAATCGCCCCTTTTTTTGGTCGAATCCAAGGCATATTCCTGCACGATCTTCTCAAATAGACCATTTCCATAGCCTGTATTGTTTTATCTTGTCTATCCGTCAGTTGTCGGGACTCGTATTTACTTATGTTACTTATAAAAATTCTTTATTCGCTTTGATTATAGGCTAGTGCGACTCTGGTTAACAACAACCCTCCGATGATGATGTTGGCGTGATACAACGCAGAGCAAAGTACTGTTGGCGTGTTCCTATAACGATTTTAACGATTAACATTTTCAATGTGGTTATAAATTTTATTATTAGGGGTGCATTTCAGATTCGGATATTTATTATTCACTATTGGTTCGCTGCATATTAAATAGGTTTCGTTGAGGGGATAGTTTGATGAGAGGAATCCATTAGAGCATTTTGGTCGTCGAGTTTATTAAAGAAAAAGCGATACACACAAAAATTGAAACATAAACATGTACAATAACTTTTCGGTCGATAACTCGAAAACTGACAATGACAAAAACGCTGCATTTTTTGCAATTGTCTCCGAGGTGGACTTGGTCAGAAGAAACGCGTTTTCCAGAGAGATTGTATTTCTTGAATCGTTTTAAATATTCAGAATTAGAGCAAATTCTTGGTGGATATTTCAAAATTAGGGTATTAGTATTAGTATTAGTCGAATAAATCACTAAGAAGTTGATGCTGGTTGTACTGGTCATACCAAATAGCATCCACGGGGGTTTTTAGCATTTAATTCCTGTAATGTGATGTGCCCAAATGAAATAAATTTGATCCCATCGACCAAATGACATGAATTGACGCGAAGCGACATCATCAACATCAAATGACAATATCGACGTCGATTCATGTCATTTGAAATCATTTTTCATTTTTTATTATGAGAATTATTTAATAAATGAAGTTGTTGATATTTTTGGTGTTTTATTTCCACGGAAACTTCATTTTACGAATATTTACCGATTGCTAACAGGTGCGACGAGTTTCTTACTCGTTTTAATTAGTTTTCTATTTACTTCTGTATTAAATATTACAATTAGTATTTAGCTGAAAACCTGCAATGAATCGTATCGAATTTTTCAACATGACGATGTATTGAATACCGATGATTCAACTATTAGTTTATGTCACAAGAATTTTTAACACTTGTTCGTTTCAGTTATGTCAAAGGAACCTATTTAACATTAAATTTAATATCTATTGGAATATTAAAGAAAAATTACAAACGGCAATAAAAATATCGCTGAATATTATATTCGATAAAAGATAAACAAATTTGTTGAGCGAAATTAGATTGAGTTGAAAAATTGAATAATTTCTACGTAGTTTCTGAGAAAGACTGATTGTATTTATGAAATGATAATAAATCCAATTAAGTAGCCTTCGCGTCATCATGAGCATGAACAACATGAAAATTATTCGCAAATACCGTTAGGTAGATCAACTCGACGTTACAACATTAATAAACAAATATACGACACTATCTTATATATATTAAAAAAATTGATGATTTCCATTCCGAGTCCGTTCAGACTCTACCCAAACGATTTGCTTAATTTTTTTTTCAATTAAAAGTATTGATGCACAGATCAGCCATCAACCATCGAATTTCATCTAATTTTCACCATTCTCAAGTTATACTCAAATGCTATTTCCCCCTGTACATTACTTATGGGAGTTTTTCACATACACATGTTCTATCCTCAATATCTCAGGTTATATTCAAGATAGAGACTTCGTTTTGGTTTAAGAACACTCGCTGAAACACCTTTTTTCTTTTGAACTTTTGACCATTTAAATCGGTTGAGTTGGAGAGGAGCTAGGCGCGGACATACAAAGTGGAGTTATGGATTTTTGTAGGTTTTTGGCAATTTTTCTACATTCAAAGATCAATATCTCAGGTTCTAAAATAGCTACATAGTTCGTTTTGGTTTAAGAACACTCGTTAAAACACCTTCTTTCTTTTGAGTTTTTGAACACTTAAATCGGTTGAGTTGGAGAGGAGCTAGGCGCGGACATTCAATGTGGAGTTATGGATTTTTGTAGGTTTTTGGCAATTTTTCTATATTCAAAGATCTATATCTCAGGTTCTAAAATAGCTACATAGTTCGTTTTGGTTTAAGAACACTCGTTAAAACACCTTCTTTCTTTTGAACTTTTGACCATTTAAATCGGTTGAGTTGGAGAGGAGCTAGGCGCGGACATACAAAGTGGAGTTATGGATTTTTGTAGGTTTTTGGCAATTTTTCTACATTCAAAGATCTATATCTCAGGTTCTAAAATAGCTACATAGTTCGTTTTGGTTTAAGAACACTCGTTAAAACACCTTCTTTCTTTTGAGTTTTTGAACACTTAAATCGGTTGAGTTGGAGAGGAGCTAGGCGCAGACATTCAATGTGGAGTTATGGATTTTTGTAGGTTTTTGGCAATTTTTCTATATTCAAAGATCTATATCTCAGGTTCTAAAATAGCTACATAGTTCGTTTTGGTTTAAGAACACTCGCTGAAACATCTTCTTTCTTTTGAGTTTTTGAACACTTAAATCGGTTGAGTTGGAGAGGAGCTAGGCGCGGACATTCAATGTGGAGTTATGGATTTTTGTAGGTTTTTAGCAATTTTTCTATATTCAAAGATCTATATCTCAGGTTCTAAAATAGCTACATAGTTCGTTTTGGTTTAAGAACACTCGTTAAAACACCTTCTTTCTTTTGAGTTTTTGAACACTTAAATCGGTTGAGTTGGAGAGGAGCTAGGCGCGGACATTCAATGTGGAGTTATGGATTTTTGTAGGTTTTTAGCAATTTTTCTATATTCAAAGATCTATATCTCAGGTTCTAAAATAGCTACATAGTTCGTTTTGGTTTAAGAACACTCGTTAAAACACCTTCTTTCTTTTGAGTTTTTGAACACTTAAATCGGTTGAGTTGGAGAGGAGCTAGGCGCGGACATTCAATGTGGAGTTATGGATTTTTGTAGGTTTTTAGCAATTTTTCTATATTCAAAGATCTATATCTCAGGTTCTAAAATAGCTACATAGTTTGTTTTGGTTTAAGAACACTCGCTGAAACACCTTCTTTCTTTTGAGTTTTTGAACACTTAAATTGGTTGAGATAGAGAGAAGCTAGGCGCAGACATTCAATGTGGAGTTATGGATTTTTGTAGGTTTTTGGCAATTTTTCTACATTCAAAGATATATATCTCTTGCAACAATTTATAGCACTCAAACGGAGTTTTTACCAATTTAACGTTCGTTTCAAACTGATCTCTAGACGCGCAGTCTCGTTATTTAATAGCCAGACCTCGTATATATATTTGTTTTCTTTTTATATTGAATTCCGAAACAAATCCCGTTTCGTATTTCGATTTAAATAAATTGGTGTGGAAAATAATATGTGCCGCTTGAATAAAAATATCAAAAGAACGTCGTAACTATTTAAAAGGCACTAAACGAAAATACTGCTAATTACCGGACATTACTTGTCTAATTGCATGAAGGTTTGATTATGAATTTGACATAGGCACTACCCGCATATTTTTATATAATTATTATAAAAGGCATAAGTCGAATTGCTATAATAAAAACAATCGTGTGAACATTCTCAGATAGTACCGATTCAAATGCATAACAAAAACTTGTATTACAGAGGTTGTCTCATAAGTAATATTGGTTTTCGACATAACCAAAAGTTTTTCAGAATTATTTTGATTAGGGACGTAAAATTCACCAAACCCCTCGTAAATCATTCTACCGGTTTGCTTCGTTGGTTGCCTAATTAACAACAAATATGAAGGAAAATTAAAAAAAAGCCTCGTAGCGCCATCAAGTCATTTTTTGGTTTAAAATTTGGCATCGACCAAAACTAAAAAAGTAGCCCCCCCTTTCAAATTTCAAAATTTATGAAACCCCCTTTGTAAATAACGATTTTCGAGTCGAAATAATATTGTTTGAATGGTCAATGTCTGTGAATGGCATCGACCAAAACTAAAAAAGTAGCCCCCCCTTTCAAATTTCAAAACTTATGAAACCCCCTTTGTAAATAACGATTTTCAATAATATTGTTTGAATGGTCAATGTTTGTGAATGGCATCGACCAAAACTAAAAAAGTAGCCCCCCCTTTCAAATTTCAAAACTTATGAAAGCCCCTCTGTAAATAACGATTTTCGAAACGAAATAATATTGTTTGAATGGTCAATGTCTGTGAATGGATTCGACCAAAACTAAAAAAGTAGCCCCCCCTTTCAAATTTCAAAACTTATGAGACCCCCTGTGTAAATAACGATTTTCGAGTCGAAATAATATTGTTTGAATGGTCAATGTCTGTGAATGGCATCGACCAAAACTAAAAAAGTAGCCCCCCCTTTCAAATTTCAAAACTTATGAAACCCCCTTTGTAAATAACGATTTTCGAGTCGAAATAATATTGTTTGAATGGTCAATGTTTGTGAATGGCATCGACCAAAACTAAAAAAGTAGCCCCCCCTTTCAAATTTCAAAACTTATGAAAGCCCCTCTGTAAATAACGATTTTCGAAACGAAATAATATTGTTTGAATGGTCAATGTCTGTGAATGGATTCGACCAAAACTAAAAAAGTAGCCCCCCCTTTCAAATTTCAAAACTTATGAGACCCCCTGTGTAAATAACGATTTTCGAGTCGAAATAATATTGTTTGAATGGTCAATGTCTGTGAATGGCATCGACCAAAACTAAAAAAGTAGCCCCCCCTTTCAAATTTCAAAACTTATGAAACCCCCTTTGTAAATAACGATTTTCGAGTCGAAATAATATTGTTTGAATGGTCAATGTTTGTGAATGGCATCGACCAAAACTAAAAAAGTAGCCCCACCTTTCAAATTTCAAAATTTATGAGACCCCCTTTGTAAATAACGATTTTCAATAATATTGTTTGAATGGTCAATGTCTGTGAATGGCATCGACCAAAACTAAAAAAGTAGCCCCCCCTTTCAAATTTCAAAACTTATGAAACCCCCTTTGTAAATAACGATTTTCGAGTCGAAATAATATTGTTTGAATGGTCAATGTCTGTGAATGGCATCGACCAAAACTAAAAAAGTAGCCCCCCCTTTCAAATTTCAAAACTTATGAAACCCCCTTTGTAAATAACGATTTTCGAGTCGAAATAATATTGTTTGAATGGTCAATGTCTGTGAATGGCATCGACCAAAACTAAAAAAGTAGCCCCCCCTTTCAAATTTCAAAACTTATGAAACCCCCTTTGTAAATAACGATTTTCGAGTCGAAATAATATTGTTTGAATGGTCAATGTTTGTGAATGGCATCGACCAAAACTAAAAAAGTAGCCCCCCCTTTCAAATTTCAAAACTTATGAAACCCCCTTTGTAAATAACGATTTTCGAGTCGAAATAATATTGTTTGAATGGTCAATGTCTGTGAATGGCATCGACCAAAACTAAAAAAGTAGCCCCCCCTTTCAAATTTCAAAACTTATGAAACCCCCTTTGTAAATAACGATTTTCGAGTCGAAATAATATTGTTTGAATGGTCAATGTCTGTGAATGGCATCGACCAAAACTAAAAAAGTAGCCCCCCCTTTCAAATTTCAAAACTTATGAAACCCCCTTTGTAAATAACGATTTTCGAGTCGAAATAATATTGTTTGAATGGTCAATGTTTGTGAATGGCATCGACCAAAACTAAAAAAGTTGCCCCACCTTTCAAATTTCAAAACTTATGAAACCCCCTTTGTAAATAACGATTTTCGAGTCGAAATAATATTGTTTGAATGGTCAATGTTTGTGAATGGCATCGACCAAAACTAAAAAAGTTGCCCCACCTTTCAAATTTCAAAACTTATGAAACCCCCTTTGTAAATAACGATTTTCGAGTCGAAATAATATTGTTTGAATGGTCAATGTTTGTGAATGGCATCGACCAAAACTAAAAAAGTAGCCCCACCTTTCAAATTTCAAAATTTATGAGACCCCCTTTGTAAATAACGATTTTCAATAATATTGTTTGAATGGTCAATGTCTGTGAATGGCATCGACCAAAACTAAAAAAGTAGCCCCCCCTTTCAAATTTCAAAACTTATGAAACCCCCTTTGTAAATAACGATTTTCGAGTCGAAATAATATTGTTTGAATGGTCAATGTCTGTGAATGGCATCGACCAAAACTAAAAAAGTAGCCCCCCCTTTCAAATTTCAAAACTTATGAAACCCCCTTTGTAAATAACGATTTTCGAGTCGAAATAATATTGTTTGAATGGTCAATGTTTGTGAATGGCATCGACCAAAACTAAAAAAGTTGCCCCACCTTTCAAATTTCAAAACTTATGAAACCCCCTTTGTAAATAACGATTTTCGAGTCGAAATAATATTGTTTGAATGGTCAATGTTTGTGAATGGCATCGACCAAAACTAAAAAAGTTGCCCCACCTTTCAAATTTCAAAACTTATGAAACCCCCTTTGTAAATAACGATTTTCGAGTCGAAATAATATTGTTTGAATGGTCAATGTTTGTGAATGGCATCGACCAAAACTAAAAAAGTTGCCCCACCTTTCAAATTTCAAAACTTATGAAACCCCCTTTGTAAATAACGATTTTCGAGTCGAAATAATATTGTTTGAATGGTCAATGTTTGTGAATGGCATCGACCAAAACTAAAAAAGTTGCCCCACCTTTCAAATTTCAAAACTTATGAAACCCCCTTTGTAAATAACGATTTTCGAGTCGAAATAATATTGTTTGAATGGTCAATGTTTGTGAATGGCATCGACCAAAACTAAAAAAGTTGCCCCACCTTTCAAATTTCAAAACTTATGAAACCCCCTTTGTAAATAACGATTTTCGAGTCGAAATAATATTGTTTGAATGGTCAATGTTTGTGAATGGCATCGACCAAAACTAAAAAAGTTGCCCCACCTTTCAAATTTCAAAACTTATGAAACCCCCTTTGTAAATAACGATTTTCGAGTCGAAATAATATTGTTTGAATGGTCAATGTTTGTGAATGGCATCGACCAAAACTAAAAAAGTTGCCCCACCTTTCAAATTTCAAAACTTATGAAACCCCCTTTGTAAATAACGATTTTCGAGTCGAAATAATATTGTTTGAATGGTCAATGTTTGTGAATGGCATCGACCAAAACTAAAAAAGTTGCCCCACCTTTCAAATTTCAAAACTTATGAAACCCCCTTTGTAAATAACGATTTTCGAGTCGAAATAATATTGTTTGAATGGTCAATGTTTGTGAATGGCATCGACCAAAACTAAAAAAGTTGCCCCACCTTTCAAATTTCAAAACTTATGAAACCCCCTTTGTAAATAACGATTTTCGAGTCGAAATAATATTGTTTGAATGGTCAATGTTTGTGAATGGCATCGACCAAAACTAAAAAAGTAGCCCCACCTTTCAAATTTCAAAATTTATGAGACCCCCTTTGTAAATAACGATTTTCAATAATATTGTTTGAATGGTCAATGTCTGTGAATGGCATCGACCAAAACTAAAAAAGTAGCCCCCCCTTTCAAATTTCAAAACTTATGAAACCCCCTTTGTAAATAACGATTTTCGAGTCGAAATAATATTGTTTGAATGGTCAATGTCTGTGAATGGCATCGACCAAAACTAAAAAAGTTGCCCCACCTTTCAAATTTCAAAACTTATGAAACCCCCTTTGTAAATAACGATTTTCGAGTCGAAATAATATTGTTTGAATGGTCAATGTCTGTGAATGACATCGACTAAAACTATTTGTTACAATGTAATCGAAAAATGTTTTTTGAATTGCGCACACGAAGGCATTTATCGATATTGCTGTTTTCCATTTTATATACACCGTCTATTTACCGCTAGACGAGACAATAATTTTTATTCTAAAACGTCTTTGTAAGTATTGTGTTTATTAATGTCTATTTATCCGTCGTCGGGTATATTTTTTACAATAATCATCAACTTCACTATATATGGTAACGAGTTGCCGGACAGGAAACCGTTGACATTCCACGCATTGCGTGCCTTGTTGTCTATATTCAAATCGTCAATAATTTTCAACATTATCTCTTCTTTTTATTTTTTTTTCAACGGTAAAAACACAAGAGCTTTTTTCTATCGGATAAATTTCTTTTTGTAACTAAATAATTTTGCCAATCAGTAATTTTACGAGAAAAACTGCGATACCGAAGATCGAGTGATTTTGTCAAATGAGAGTTTTTCGAGCATGGAAAAATTTTGAGTTGGAAAGAAATTTATCCTTAAAAGACGGGCCTATCTGAAGGCCTATGTGCTCAACGTCTTCACGGCCGCCCTACGAACTATGAACTATCTTTAAAAGAGAAACTCGAGTGTACATAATTGTTATAAATTGTTTGGTTTGTGTACTGATTTTAAAATTTTCTTCTCTGGTATTCACACATGTAGAATATTCATTTTGATTTTTCTCGAGGCTCGTAAGGAACTAAACACTAGCTGTACTGTACTAGCACGGTTCGAATGATTGGTAATTTTATTATTTGTAGTGTCGAGTCCAATTTTAGTTGCAGAATATTTGGTCCAAGTAGAAATCGTATTAATACCCAGTGGAACATTTTTGTATCAACCATTAGAATTTTTGTTTTTCCAAAAGGGATTTGGAGTTAAAAAAAGTCGTTCAGATATTAAGTTTTCATTTCTTTTTTGTAACATTCATTTTAACAATGAAACGGGACAAATACCTTCGTTCCATTTAATTTTTTGTTACCCATTTGCTGTCTGCCAATTTTTTCGACCCAACCTGTGTCGTCTTTGAAGATATTGTATTCAAATCTTGTTGTTTAAGTTCCTTCTTGATTTTTTCTCCTTAAAAATGGTAAATTTTACAGTTTGTAGTTTCTCCTCCTCTCCAAGCTAATTAATACGAAGCTATATAAAAGAATCTTCTTGTTATCCCTCTGGGGTCTCTGGAATATCTCATTTAAATGTGTCTTTATCCTGCGAACACCATATATACAAAAATATAAAATTTTGGAAAAAATGTGTGTAGAAAACATCAAAAATTGTATAGAATCCGAAAATATACCGTTACTATGAAGGTAAGAAGAAAAAAATGTAAAAAAACATCCAAAATTAATTAAAACCCAAAAACTTAATATGTTAAAAGAAGAAAAACGTTCATGAGATATCGAAACCCAAAAATGCAGAGTGACTATGATGTTTAAAGGGAAAAAACTGGCTACGGAATGTAAATAAATGTATGGAACCCAAAAATACAAAGTTATTAGGATGAAAAGAGAAGAAAAACGCCCGGGAAGCATTGAAACCCGAAGATTCAAAATGGCTGCGGTGATAAGAGAAGAAAAACGTCCTGGAGACATCGAAACCCAAAAATAAAAAGAAACTAAGATGTTTGGAGGGAAAAAAAGTGGCTGCGGAATGTAAATAAATGTATAGAACACAAAAATACAAAGTGACTAAGATGAAAAGAGAAGAAAAACGCCCGGGAAGCATTGAAACCCGAAGATTCAAAATGGCTGCGGTGATAAGAGAAGAAAAACGTCCTGGAGACATCGAAACCCAAAAATAAAAAGAAACTAAGATGTTTGGAGGGAAAAAAAGTGGCTGCGGAATGTAAATAAATGTATAGAACACAAAAATACAAAGTGACTAAGATGAAAAGAGAAGAAAAACGCCCGGGAAGCATTGAAACCCGAAGATTCAAAATGGCTGCGGTGATAAGAGAAGAAAAACGTCCTGGAGACATCGAAACCCAAAAATAAAAAGAAACTAAGATGTTTGGAGGGAAAAAAAGTGGCTGCGGAATGTAAATAAATGTATAGAACACAAAAATACAAAGTGACTAAGATGAAAAGAGAAGAAAAACGCCCGGGAAGCATTGAAACCCGAAGATTCAAAATGGCTGCGGTGATAAGAGAAGAAAAACGTCCTGGAGACATCGAAACCCAAAAATAAAAAGAAACTAAGATGTTTGGAGGGAAAAAAAGTGGCTGCGGAATGTAAATAAATGTATAGAACACAAAAATACAAAGTGACTAAGATGAAAAGAGAAGAAAAACGCCCGGGAAGCATTGAAACCCGAAGATTCAAAATGGCTGCGGTGATAAGAGAAGAAAAACGTCCTGGAGACATCGAAACCCAAAAATAAAAAGAAACTAAGATGTTTGGAGGGAAAAAAGTGGCTACGGAATGTAAATAAATGTATAGAACACAAAAATACAAAGTGACTAGGATGAAAAGAGAAGTAAAACGCCCGGGAAGCATTGAAACCCGAAAATTCAAAATGGCTGCGGTGATAAGAGAAGAAAAACGTCCTGGAGACATCGAAACCCAAAAATAAAAAGAAACTAAGATGTTTGGAGGGAAAAAAAGTGGCTGCGGAATGTAAATAAATGTATAGAACACAAAAATACAAAGTGACTAAGATGAAAAGAGAAGAAAAACGCCCGGGAAGCATTGAAACCCGAAGATTCAAAATGGCTGCGGTGATAAGAGAAGAAAA
This sequence comes from Diorhabda sublineata, assembly GCF_026230105.1. Taxonomy (NCBI): domain Eukaryota; kingdom Metazoa; phylum Arthropoda; class Insecta; order Coleoptera; family Chrysomelidae; genus Diorhabda; species Diorhabda sublineata. The sequence continues at coordinate 28,875,968 of NC_079481.1, forward strand.
ACGTCCTGGAGACATCGAAACCCAAAAATAAAAAGAAACTAAGATGTTTGGAGGGAAAACAGTGGCTACGGAATGTAAATAAATGTATAGAACACAAAAATACAAAGTGACTAGGATGAAAAGAGAAGTAAAACGCCCGGAAAGCATTGAAACCCGAAAATTCAAAATGGCTGCGGTGATAAGAGAAGAAAAACGTCCTGGAGACATCGAAACCCAAAAATAAAAAGAAACTAAGATGTTTGGAGGGAAAAAAAGTGGCTGCGGAATGTAAATAAATGTATTGAACACAAAAATACAAAGTGACTAAGATGAAAAGAGAAGAAAAACGCCCGGAAAGCATTGAAACCCGAAGATTCAAAATGGCTGCGGTGATAAGAGAAGAAAAACGTCCTGGAGACATCGAGACCCAAAAATAAAAAGAAACTAAGATGTTTGGAGGGAAAACAGTGGCTACGGAATGTAAATAAATGTATAGAACACAAAAATACAAAGTGACTAGGATGAAAAGAGAAGAAAAACGTCCGGGAAGTATTGAAACCCGAAGATTCAAAATGGTTGCGGTGATAAGAGAAGAAAAACGTCCTGGAGACATCGAAACCCAAAAATAAAAAGAAACTAAGATGTTTGGAGGGAAAAAAGTGGCTACGGAATGTAAATAAATGTATAGAACACAAAAATACAAAGTGACTAGGATGAAAAGAGAAGTAAAACGCCCGGGAAGCATTGAAACCCGAAAATTCAAAATGGCTGCGGTGATAAGAGAAGTAAAACGTCCTGGAGACATCGAAACCCAAAAATAAAAAGAAACTAAGATGTTTGGAGGGAAAAAAGTGGCTACGGAATGTAAATAAATGTATAGAACACAAAAATACAAAGTGACTAGGATGAAAAGAGAAGAAAAACGCCCGGGAAGCATTGAAACCCGAAAATTCAAAATGGCTGCGGTGATAAGAGAAGAAAAACGTCCTGGAGACATCGAAACCCAAAAATAAAAAGAAACTAAGATGTTTGGAGGGAAAACAGTGGCTACGGAATGTAAATAAATGTATAGAACCCAAAAATACAAAGTGACTAGGATGAAAAGAGAAGTAAAACGCCCGGGAAGCATTGAAACCCGAAAATTCAAAATGGCTGCGGTGATAAGAGAAGAAAAACGTCCTGGAGACATCGAAACCCAAAAATAAAAAGTAATGATCATGATTGGAGGAAATAATTCTTTCAGTTTACTGTTTATTGCATCACGAGCTTCTTATGTCGCCAAAAGGATCAAATTTAATATTGTATTCATGAAGGGATTGTCTGCCCACGCTTAGCGAGCTAATCAACTATTCCATTTCTCATTATTCCGGTGTGTTCCGGAATTCAGTGTAGCGTAACTTTATTTTTCTCACCTATCACAGGATGATGATCTCCTGTTTTCGATAGTTCCTATCTAGATTCAACTGAACACATTTTTCCAATGCATAAATTTCTGCTTGAAAAATGCTTGGTGCGCTGCACAGGCTTTCAGAGTGTTTGGTTCTGGTCCCGTACACACCTATTCCAGTTCTGTCTGTTACTTTAGATCCGTCCGTATACCATTTAATGGCATTTCTGTTCATTTCCTGTTTGGTGTTCTGATCCCACTTTCATCTATAACTTAGTATTAAACTTTTTCTCAAAGCTAAACTTTAGTATGTCCCAAGTTTCGTCATTATTTGGGAATTGTTTTCGTTGGTGAGTCCGTTTCTGAACATTCTTAGCACTATATGGAGACGTGGGAGATTTAGAATCACTTCTAGTGCAGCTTGATTTTTGCTTTTGTACGTGTCTTCGAAATGTTTTTCCAATTTTTTCGTTTCGTTTTAGATTTTCATGGGCCCAAATAACTTCCAATTGTTTCATTTATTGTTTCTTCTGTTTTCTGCATATTTGGTTATTTTTTTTTTGAACGCGCGTCCTCAGGGAACTGCCAGAAAAAGACTTCCTGCTCTGGAAGATTCGTTTGAAGCGATGTAGTCTCGTTATTTAATAACCACACCTCGTATAATTTACACTTCCGCGGGGCACTTGATATGAAACATTTTGTGTATAATTTTTAATAAAAAAATTAATTTCACTTAATTACAGGGTGTCCTAAAATTATATGGTATATTCACACAACCCCGTCAAATCTATTTTGTTCGGACAGTAAAAATTGATATTTTTTTATTTGTTTTTCTATTAATACAAGACATGATTCTTCTTTCATTCCGTACAAGCGAATTCATTAATCAAAAAATGTGAATACACATATGCTTTCAGAAAAAAAAATCGACTTCCATATAAATAATGCAAAAACCATTCGAATGGAAAGCGAAATCCATTAAGGCAGTTCAATAGCACTATTTAAAAAAAAATCCATCATAGATCCTCGTTTATGAAGTAGAAATAAATTAATCATCAAATTTCCTATTAAATAAATTTTAATTAATATAGTAAATAGTTCGAAATATTATTGACTGAACTAAACTAAAAAAAAAACTTATTTTTTTTGAAACTGTCTTCTTTGATATATTGATATAGTGATTTACATATTTGAAAAGATCGTGGGAAAATTGAATTTTTTTCATGTCAAGAAAAAACAAATATTTGTTATAATACGAGGGCTGTTTAATTACTTTTCAATAAAAAAAGTTACTTCACTTATTAGCCGATAAAACAGTTTCCATATTCTTGGGAGGACGTCTTTCGGATAAAATCATTGTATAATACGAGGGTTGCTACAAGTTTTCGTTATTTTTATTGGTGAACGTACTTAGAACATTCATCTTGGTCAAAAAATGGATTCAAACCGTTTCGACGTGGATTAATCCAAGCACCGTTTAGACTAATTTAGAGTCACCGTGTTTCGATGGTTTTCCGAATTCAATCGTGGTGGCACTTCGCTGCAGAATGAAACTCGTTAAAGTCTTTCAAAATCGGCCGTTGTACGTAAACTGGGTTGCAATATCGTGAGATTGATGCATACTATACAATCGACGGTATTTCCATGAACTCTGATGTTTTTTTTTTCGGTTAATTTTTACCGATCTTTTCCCTCATGTCAAATTTTACAAATAGCACAGTGTATATGTAAACAGTTCGAACTGATTACCATTCCCAGACGAATCGTATGCGTAAAAAATGCACGTTTGAATAAAACAACATTTTTTTCGGTTTAAACTGATAACATTTTAAAATTCAATTATTTCGACCCAAAAATAAACAAATCCGACAATTTGATAGATACCTCGTGGCATGATCTTTTGCAAAATAACAAATGAGACGAATTTTAATGTATGTTTCGCAGGTTATGGCATTTAGATTTTTGCCCACCAACGCATTTTGTTATTCATCGATTCCCATCCATAATTCCCCCTTTAATGTATGTTAATAAAATACGCACGAACGTCTACGAAGTTTCGTTTTTTTTTTTATTTCATCGAGGGGATACACGCACTTTTAAGATAACAGCTTGAAGTTGCCTCTTGTAAAATATTAACTTGCCTAAAGTAAAAACGGTGGAGGTCTTCAATATGTCAGCACAATATTCGTAAAGGGTTTTCCAATAGGGACTTGACAATTTTGAATTTAGTTTGGGAACGCACCTCTTTTCACTTAACTGTCACTGTCAGTTTATTCGGTAGACATAACCTTTTCATCATGGTGAAGAACGCGAACGAACAACGTCTGCAAATCTTCAAAATTTACTACAGAAATTCGGAGTCGGTGGTTCCGATTTTCGACCTAGTAGACAGGCAGTAACAAGTTTAGTGAAAAAGTTTGAGTCTACATATTCGTTGTGTGATGTTGCCGTGCCAGTGAGACTACGGGTTGGTCGAAGTGTCGAAAATATCGCTTCAGTTGAAGCGTCCGTAGCAAATGATTCAAATCAGTCAATTCCACGGCGTTCTCAAGAGTTGGGCATCGCCAAGGCCACTTTATGGCGAATTTTGCGTAAGGATCTTACTTTACACCCATACAAGATCAGGCTCACTGAAGAATTGAAGCCGATGGACCATTCGAAGCGACGTACGTTCTCCTCTGGAAAGATGCGCCAAGATGATCAATTTCATCGCAAAATCATCTTCAGTGACGAAGCTCCTTTCTGGCTCAATGGGTTTGTCAATAAACAACATATGCGGTATTGGGCGGGTGGAAATCCACATGTTCTTAATGAAAAACCATTTCATCCATAAAAGATAGCTGTTTGGTACGGTTTGCATGTCTGAGGCGTCATAGGGCCATATTTTTTCGCGGAAGATAGTTATGGAGATCGTTATCGCGCCATGATTATCGATTATTTTTGTCCCGAATTGGAATATATGGACCCTGACAGCATGTGGCTTCAACAGAACGGCGCCACAAGCCACACAGCTCACGTTACAATCGATTTATTAAAGAACCAGTTTGATGAGCCTCAAGAAATGGACCAGTCGATGGGCCGCCTCGTTCGTGCGATTTAACGCCTCTAGATTTTTTTCTTTGGTGGCTACGTCAAGTCATAGATCCATGCTAATAAGCCGACGACGTTGGAAGAGCTCATAGCTAACAATGAACGCAAAATAGCAGCCGTTTCGGCCGAAATGCGTGACCGAGTCATGGAAAATCGTCGACGATAGTGATGGCCACGTTATTATGAATGGTGATCGTTATCGCGCCATGATTATCGATTATTTTTGTCCCGAATTGGAATATATGGACCCTGACAGCATGTGGCTTCAACAGAACGGCGCCACAAGCCACACAGCTCACGTTACAATCGATTTATTAAAGAACCAGTTTGATGAGCCTCAAGAAATGGACCAGTCGATGGGCCGCCTCGTTCGTGCGTTTTAACGCCTCTAGATTTTTTTCTTTGTGGGCTACGTCAAGTCATAGATCCATGCTAATAAGCCGACGACGTTGGAAGAGCTCATAGCTAACAATGAACGCGAAATAGCAGCCGTTTCGGCCGAAATGCGTGACCGAGTCATGGAAAATCGTCGACGATAGTGATGGCCACGTTATTATGAATGGTGATCGTTATCGCGCCATGATTATCGATTATTTTTGTCCCGAATTGGAATATATGGACCCTGACAGCATGTGGCTTCAACAGAACGGCGCCACAAGCCACACAGCTCACGTTACAAGCGATTTATTAAAGATCCAGTTTGATGAGCCTCAAGAAATGGACCAGTCGATGGGCCGCCTCGTTCGTGCGTGTTAACGCCTCTAGATTTTTTTCTTTGTGGGCTACGTCAAGTCATAGATCCATGCTAATAAGCCGACGACGTTGGAAGAGCTCATAGCTAACAATGAACGCGAAATAGCAGCCGTTTCGGCCGAAATGCGTGACCGAGTCATGGAAAATCGTCGACGATAGTGATGGCCACGTTATTATGAATGGTGATCGTTATCGCGCCATGATTATCGATTATTTTTGTCCCGAATTGGAATATATGGACCCTGACAGCATGTGGCTTCAACAGAACGGCGCCACAAGCCACACAGCTCACGTTACAATCGATTTATTAAAGAACCAGTTTGATGAGCCTCAAGAAATGGACCAGTCGATGGGCCGCCTCGTTCGTGCGATTTAACGCCTCTAGATTTTTTTCTTTGGTGGCTACGTCAAGTCATAGATCCATGCTAATAAGCCGACGACGTTGGAAGAGCTCATAGCTAACAATGAACGCAAAATAGCAGCCGTTTCGGCCGAAATGCGTGACCGAGTCATGGAAAATCGTCGACGATAGTGATGGCCACGTTATTATGAATGGTGATCGTTATCGCGCCATGATTATCGATTATTTTTGTCCCGAATTGGAATATATGGACCCTGACAGCATGTGGCTTCAACAGAACGGCGCCACAAGCCACACAGCTCACGTTACAATCGATTTATTAAAGAACCAGTTTGATGAGCCTCAAGAAATGGACCAGTCGATGGGCCGCCTCGTTCGTGCGTTTTAACGCCTCTAGATTTTTTTCTTTGTGGGCTACGTCAAGTCATAGATCCATGCTAATAAGCCGACGACGTTGGAAGAGCTCATAGCTAACAATGAACGCGAAATAGCAGCCGTTTCGGCCGAAATGCGTGACCGAGTCATGGAAAATCGTCGACGATAGTGATGGCCACGTTATTATGAATGGTGATCGTTATCGCGCCATGATTATCGATTATTTTTGTCCCGAATTGGAATATATGGACCCTGACAGCATGTGGCTTCAACAGAACGGCGCCACAAGCCACACAGCTCACGTTACAATCGATTTATTAAAGAACCAGTTTGATGAGCCTCAAGAAATGGACCAGTCGATGGGCCGCCTCGTTCGTGCGTGTTAACGCCTCTAGATTTTTTTCTTTGTGGGCTACGTCAAGTCATAGATCCATGCTAATAAGCCGACGACGTTGGAAGAGCTCATAGCTAACAATGAACGCGAAATAGCAGCCGTTTCGGCCGAAATGCGTGACCGAGTCATGGAAAATCGTCGACGATAGTGATGGCCACGTTATTATGAATGGTGATCGTTATCGCGCCATGATTATCGATTATTTTTGTCCCGAATTGGAATATATGGACCCTGACAGCATGTGGCTTCAACAGAACGGCGCCACAAGCCACACAGCTCACGTTACAATCGATTTATTAAAGAACCAGTTTGATGAGCCTCAAGAAATGGACCAGTCGATGGGCCGCCTCGTTCGTGCGATTTAACGCCTCTAGATTTTTTTCTTTGGGGGCTACGTCAAGTCATAGATCCATGCTAATAAGCCGACGACGTTGGAAGAGCTCATAGCTAACAATGAACGCGAAATAGCAGCCGTTTCGGCCGAAATGCGTGACCGAGTCATGGAAAATCGTCGACGATAGTGATGGCCACGTTATTATGAATGGTGATCGTTATCGCGCCATGATTATCGATTATTTTTGTCCCGAATTGGAATATATGGACCCTGACAGCATGTGGCTTCAACAGAACGGCGCCACAAGCCACACAGCTCACGTTACAATCGATTTATTAAAGAACCAGTTTGATGAGCCTCAAGAAATGGACCAGTCGATGGGCCGCCTCGTTCGTGCGTGTTAACGCCTCTAGATTTTTTTCTTTGTGGGCTACGTCAAGTCATAGATCCATGCTAATAAGCCGACGACGTTGGAAGAGCTCATAGCTAACAATGAACGCGAAATAGCAGCCGTTTCGGCCGAAATGCGTGACCGAGTCATGGAAAATCGTCGACGATAGTGATGGCCACGTTATTATGAATGGTGATCGTTATCGCGCCATGATTATCGATTATTTTTGTCCCGAATTGGAATATATGGACCCTGACAGCATGTGGCTTCAACAGAACGGCGCCACAAGCCACACAGCTCACGTTACAATCGATTTATTAAAGAACCAGTTTGATGAGCCTCAAGAAATGGACCAGTCGATGGGCCGCCTCGTTCGTGCGATTTAACGCCTCTAGATTTTTTTCTTTGGGGGCTACGTCAAGTCATAGATCCATGCTAATAAGCCGACGACGTTGGAAGAGCTCATAGCTAACAATGAACGCGAAATAGCAGCCGTTTCGGCCGAATTGCGTGACCTGGTCATGGAAAATTGTGTCCAACAAATCAAATACTGTAAACGTGTCCGCGGTGGCCATTTGAGCGAAGTTGAAATAAATGTTTTGAACGTACTTCAAGCCGATAATAAAGTTTTTGAAATATTTCAAATGGTTTTCATTTTATTTTGAAAAAAAGGTGTCAAGTCCTTATTGGAAAACCCTCAGTGTATCAAAAAGTGTATTTCGAAATGGAACAAATTAAGGTGGCACTTTAGTAGCAAGTGGGAAGATTTGAAATTTTTTCTATAATAATCTTATTAGTCATAACTATTGGACAGCAAATTCGTTAGAAAATTCTACATAAATTCGTATCATAATATTTTCCTCTTCGAATGAATTTGAGCTGGAACTTAATATAGCACGATATCTAGCCGTTGTGCCATTAACTTTTTATTTTTTAAAACTTATAAAAAAGACGCCCGGGTCAACTTAAATTCAAACATAACCCATGTTATATTCATAGTTTGCCGCTAAAGGAGACTTTAATGTCCTAAAGTGACTTTACCTTAAAATTCAAATTAAAAGAAAATTCAGGATAAATGGTAATCATAAAATACGGGACTTCAAATTTAAAGCTTCCTACAGATAAGAACGGAAAGGTTTAAGGACAAGTAAGGGTTTTTTCAATAAGGACTTGACAACTTTTTTTCAAAATAAAATGAAAATCGTTTGAGATATTTCAAAAACTTTATTATCGGGTTGAAGTACATTCAAAATATTTATGGATGGAACTCAACTACGCTCTTATGGCCACCGCGAGCACGTTTGCAGCGGTTGATTCATTGGACACAATTTTCCATGACTGGGTCATACATTTCGGCCGAAACGGCTGCTATTTCGCGTTCATTGTTGGCTTTAAGTCTTCCAACATCATCGGCTTATTAGCATAGATCACTTGACTTGACGTAGAACCCAAAGAAAAAAATCTAGAGGTGTTAAATCGCACGAACGAGGCGGCCAATCGACTGGTCCATTTCTTGAGGCTCATCAAACTGGTTCTTTAATAAATCGATTGTAACGTGAGCTGTGTGGCTTGTGGCGCCGTTCTGTTGAAGCCACATGCTGTCAAAGTACATATATTCCAATTCGGGACAAAAATAATCGATAATCATGGCGCGATAACGATCACAATTTACAGTAACGTGACGACCACTATCGTCCGCGAAAAATTATGGCCCTATGACGCCGCAGACATGCAAATCGCACCAAACAGCTATCTTTTATGGATGAAGTGGTTTTTCATTAAGAACATGTGGATTTCCACCCGCCCAATACCGCATATTTTGTTTATTGACACACCCATTGAGCCAGAAATGAGCTTCGTCACTGAAGATAATTTTGCGATGAAATTGATCCTCTTGGCGCATCTTTCCAGAGCACAATAGGAGAACGTACGTCGCTTCGAATGGTCCATCGGCTTCAATTCTTCAGTGAGCCTGATCTTGTATGGGTGTAAAGTAAGATCCTTACGCAAAATTCGCCATAAAGTGGCCTTGGCGATGCCCAACTCTTGAGAACGCCGTGGAATTGACTGATTTGAATCATTTGCTACGGACGCTTCAAGTGAAGCGATATTTTCGACACTTCGACCAACCCGTAGTCTCACTGGCACGGCAACATCACACAACGAATATATAGACTCAAACTTTTTCACTAAACTTGTTACTGCCTGTCTACTAGGTCGAAAATCGGAACCACCGACTCCGAATTTCTGTAGTAAATTTTGAAGATTTGCAGACGTTGTTCGTTCGCGTACTACACCATGATGAAAAGGTTATGTCTACCGAATAAACTGACAGTGACAGTTAAGTGAAAAGAGGTGCGTTCCCAAACTAAATTCAAAATTGTCAAATACCTATTGTAATGTCATATTTCCATGGCTTCTGTGGCATCTACATTTTGAATCTATACCTTCCTTTAAAAATAACTATTATTTCGACTATTATCGCAGATTGTCACAATCCACATTAATAATTAATAAAAATGAAGTTGCAGGATCTTCTTGAACTCCCGTTCGGCACCGTCTAAGCCTGCTTCTGCTATACACGTATTTAACAGGCTCATTTCCAACTGTTCCAACAGTGTTCTTCTCTCGACATTCCGCATTTTCCTTTTCCATATTTTTTGAAACCCTGTTTCCACTAGCAGCATCTTCTTCGTTTTCTGAAACTTCCAAGGCATTGTCAAGTTCAATCAAGTAATCTTCAAACCACTACATCACAGTGACGATTCTGCGTAATACTTGTTCCAACCGGACATTTACCGTTTTACGAACGATTGTTTTATGTTCTAACCGACTTAGCTATCGTTTGAGAACCGTTTCCTGGAGGGTCTTTTCAATAGTTTGTTGATAGCAAGTGCTGTTACCGTCCGTAGCTGGAGATTACTCAGAAAATATCTATAAAGTCTTCCAATAACCGTTCCAAGAACGGTTCAGAGTAGCAAGTTGGAACAAACCTTTCAACTTCTATTGTTTCTCTAAATTCTGTTAGAAATTCGATAGTGCGAGGTACGGTAAGCTGCCCTTAAGGGTTACGTAGTGTGACCAGGTTTTAGACGCGTTAAGGGTTGAATAACAATATGAACCTTGAATATCTTTTTATTAATTTAAATGGAGAATTAATGTAGGTATTTGTTTGTTTCAGGATTTGTTGACAAAGCATTTGAAACACCAAGTATAGACCTGTCTTTAAAATTGGTCGATCCACAAGATGTAGTCGTTGCAAGAAATCAAAGCGCACTTTTGAAGTGTCAAGCCGATTCTACGCAAGGTCCGATACAAGTAAGTATAAACCAGAGTCGATAATTTTTGAAACCAAAAAAAATTTATGGTAGGATGAAACCCATTGGAAAAGCAGGAGAATATAATAAAAATGAAATGAAAAATAATTTATGGGCGAACTTCTCAGAGAAGGCGAAAAAATCGCATCCGAAAATATTCATTTGTACAATTTTTAGTTATTTTTCAAAATTTTTGACACAAATTTCACGAAAAAAAGTAATTTGAGTCTAAACTTTTGATGAATATTCAAAAAATTGTACATAATGATAAAAAAAATTTTCGGGTGCGAGTTTTTTTTCTGTTTTTTTTTGCGTTTAATGAGAAAATTTACTATAGTGATGGTAATATTTGTTACGCCATGAGAAAATAGAGATTTTAACGAAAAAAAAACCGTCTACCTTTTAAAAAAATCTGATATTTTGTTGCTATTTCAATATTAAGTCGAAATAAATATTTTCAAACAATAAATTACAGTGTATTTATCACATAAAAAGATAAGTTTTCATAAAATTTCGTGAAAAAAATATGTTTTTTTGTAAAAGATAAAAATAAAAACGAAAAACTTAGTTATCTCAATATTTTACATAAATTTTGAGGTTATGCGAAATAAATGTCAACACAACAGTTGTAGATCTTTTCATTACGTATAGATATAAACAGTTACTTACCCTTAACCAAAAACTCACCCCTTCCCTTCCTCAGATCACCGGTATATTATTTTTCCTTTCATTCTTATGACCTTCTACGAGGGTATTTCCTGAAGTACCAGGCCTGATCTAGAGATGGCGGTATACCATCAACGAACGTTTTCAGTGAATTTGTAAACATGGAAAAATATTGGATAGCAGTCGTGAAGATGTTTCCATCGAGTGTTCGGCAATGTTTCACAGAAATAAAGCCGTTTCATAACCATGGATGAAACGTGAGTCCATCAACGGACTGAAAAGGAAGAACCAGCTCCAAGGAAAGCAAAAACCGTTCCATATCTGCAGGAAAGTCATTGCGTCGGTTTTTCGTGGGATAAGTTTCATCGACTATCAACGGCGAATTAGTTTCTGTTCCCAAATTTGAAAAAATTGCTCGTTTGGTCAAATAGTTTCCAACAATGAAGAGGGTAAATTTTTGTTGGGTCTGATACTTCTCGGACCATCCTCGTATAAGCAATAAAATTCACATGGGATTCGATTTTTTTCAGTTTTCTACAACTATCGCTAGATTAGTTGATTTGTTTTAGTCTTTAAATTAATTCGAGTGTTTTTTTTTAAGTATACGTGGCTTCATTATGGAAAAAAAATTCTGGAAAATGATACGAATCGTATCATCCAAAAAAATGGAGACTTGTATATTCCCAAAGTTTATTCGGGAAAAACAGGAGACATTGAATATGTGGGAGAATATCGATGTCTTGTTAGAAATAAGGTGGGAGCTCTTTTATCCAATGTGGCCAAGTTAAAAATTGCTTGTAAGTTAAATTAAATTATTCAATTTTCATCTACAAGAAATTATAATAAAATTAAAATATCAACTATCCCTCGTACAAGTATCTTTACAATCTAGTACAGTTACTATCCTATTTATAACATAATAAACTACTTAAATATTTATTTTTTGTTAATTAATACAAATATTTCAAATTCAAAATCATATTTAATAGCTATCAATTTTTTTAATACACGTAAAAAAATCATTAAAAAATAATATATTAGTTTCGGAAAGACTCTTGAAGCAACATTATTTTTAAAAAAATCCCGTTTTTGAGAAAAACTTTTAAAACTAACGATAATTTGTTACATAAAAAACCAATTACTCAATTAATTGTCTATTGGATAAATGAAACCATAGAGTTGATATTGAATATAGAGATTGCAACATATAAACGTAATTGTATATTGGAAAAGAGAGACAGGGCATCTGTTCAGCACAAGAGATGGTTACAAATGTTTTTTCTCTTTCATTTAAACAAATTCTCTGTATCTTTAATATTAAGCTCTATGATTGGAAATCCGAATAGTGACATTTCATAGACTTCCCTCTACACCAGCGACTTTAGGTGGCAACTTAAAACGTGGTAGCCATGTTTAAATATTAATCTTCTTTTTTTTTTAGCATTAAAAGAGTTTTCTGCAGATCCGGTAAACTCTACAGTTCACCTTTACCAACCTAAAATACTCCGATGTGGTATCCACTCGACTCCTCCTGTTGATATTCAATGGGAGTTTAATAATAATCTCATTCTACCTCACCAAACAAGGTTAGTTCAACGAATTCGAATTTTCCTCACAACTTATTATTCGTTACTTCAATAAATCTCGAGAAAAAAAAAAGAAGAATCTAACCTATCTTTTAATAATTTATTGTTCTATCAAATATTTAAAATTTCAACTATAAGTGAGGTTGTTTTTTATAGTTTTTTCAACTCCTATCAGTGCAAGATTGCGCAAATGAATAATTTCATCTAGGAGCTGGGTTTTCTTGGTGATCACCTATTTAGCCACTTCTCTTTTCATCACACACTTTCAATTGGGATCGTATCGGGGCTATTACCTAGCCAATCCAACATAGGGATATTTTTTTCTGTCAAAAAAGTTTTAATCAACAATATCTGACAAAAGTAGACGCCAATTCATCTGAAGATACACGAATTATGTGATTCGACGTCGATAGCAATCAGAAGACATCAAACGGCTTCAAAGGACTGTTAACGCCAATTGATCCGAATGTGATTCGACCTCAATCGACGTTAATAGCAGCAGCGTGGCAGGGAGCTTCTTCGAATGGTTCCCTATTTGGCAATCAACCGATTTTGTGATACTTCTTTGTAGCAATCATGATTCTTTTCACGACACACGTCCAGTGCCATTGCCGATAATGACTGACCGAGTCCAGATCTGTCAAAACATAAATTTTTATTAAATTACCGATCTCCAGAAGTCCACATCTTTGTCTTGCCATTTTTTGGCCCACTTCAAGCGCTCTGCTTTCATTGCAGCTGTTAACTTGAACTGCCTGATGGGACAACAAACCTTAAAATATAATTGTCTTCATTCACGCTAGGAATCTGGGGTTGTCACTTTCGTGGTAGCAAATTTAGTTTGTAGACAAATTTTCTTCAAACATCTTTCTGAGAGATTAAGAAACCTTCAATCTTCGTGATTTTTCCGATTTGGGAATGTTTTTTACTTTGTGGAAGATGGCCTTTTCTACCCTTAATGAAAATATTCCAATTATTTTTTTGAAGACACTGTATACAAAATAAACTAATAACTGAGTAGTGAACAATGTCAAAGAAGCAATCAAAGTCCATAAAGCAGTAGAAACAAGTCCGTACCTGACGCTATTCAGATACAAGTTTGTACTTGTTTACGTATGTCTACGCAGTGTTGCCATATGTTACTACGGCATAAAAACTGTTATTAAAAAGATACAGTGCGTCTAATAATGTTGGCCAGGGACTGTATATTAAAAAAAAATATTTTTTTCAGCTATGTTCCTTTACCCAACGGGGTTATGTTAATACAAAAATCTCAAATTTCCCATAGCGGAAAGTATAGGTAATTATTTAAATATTCAAATACAAAATATTGAATAAAATTACAATAATTTCAATTACAGGTGTAAAGCATCAAATGATAAACTTAATAAAACTAAATATAGTAAAGTAGCTTATATGACAGTGTTGCCACAATTAACCGAGTCAACAGTACCTTCATTTCTACCTCTGGATATTTCACCGAACGTTACAGTTTTAATTGGTGATAAACTCACTCTGTATTGTCCCGTAATGGGATGGCCTATACCTATAGTACAATGGCTGTTTCGTAAGTATACACCATGACGTTTTTTAATATATTAATTACTCTAAACAACGCTCGAAGTTACTTTAGACAACGCTCAATGTTACTTTAGACAACGCCCAAAGTTACTCTAGGCAACGAATAAAGTTAAAGTTACTCTAGACAACGCTCAAAGTTACTCTAGGCAACGAATAAAGTTAAAGTTACTCTAGACAACGCTCAAAGTTACTTTAGACAACGCTCAATGTTACTTTAGACAACGCCCAAAGTTACTCTAGGCAACGAATAAAGTTAAAGTTACTCTAGACAACGCTCAAAGTTACTTTAGACAACGCTCAATGTTACTTTAGACAACGCCCAAAGTTACTCTAGGCAACGAATAAAGTTAAAGTTACTCTAGACAACGCTCAAAGTTACTTTAGACAACGCCCAAAGTTACTCTAGGCAACGAATAAAGTTAAAGTTACTCTAGACAACGCTCAAAGTTACTCTAGGCAACGAATAAAGTTAAAGTTACTCTAGACAACGCTCAAAGTTACTTTAGACAACGCTCAATGTTACTCTAGACAACGCCCAAAGTTACTCTAGGCAACGAATAAAGTTAAAGTTACTCTAGACAACGCTCAAAGTTACTTTAGACAAAGCTCAATGTTACTTTAGACAACGCCCAAAGTTACTCTAGGCAACGAATAAAGTTAAAGTTACTCTAGACAACGCTCAAAGTTACTCTAGGCAACGAATAAAGTTAAAGTTACTCTAGACAACGCTCAATGTTACTCTAGGCAACGAATAAAGTTAAAGTTACTCTAGACAACGCTCAAAGTTACTCTAGACAACGCTCAAAGTTACTCTAGGCAACGCTCAATGTTACTCTAGGCAACGAATAAAGTTAAAGTTACTCTAGACAACGCTCAAAGTTACTTTAGACAACGCCCAAAGTTACTCTAGGCAACGAATAAAGTTAAAGTTACTCTAGACAACGCTCAAAGTTACTCTAGGCAACGAATAAAGTTAAAGTTACTCTAGACAACGCTCAAAGTTACTTTAGACAACGCTCAATGTTACTCTAGACAACGCCCAAAGTTACTCTAGGCAACGAATAAAGTTAAAGTTACTCTAGACAACGCTCAAAGTTACTTTAGACAAAGCTCAATGTTACTTTAGACAACGCCCAAAATTACTCTAGGCAACGAATAAAGTTAAAGTTACTCTAGACAACGCTCAAAGTTACTCTAGGCAACGAATAAAGTTAAAGTTACTCTAGACAACGCTCAAAGTTACTCTAGGCAACGAATAAAGTTAAAGTTACTCTAGACAACGCTCAAAGTTACTCTAGACAACGCTCAAAGTTACTTTAGACAACGCTCAATGTTACTTTAGACAACGCCCAAAGTTACTCTAGGCAACGAATAAAGTTTAAGTTACTCTAGACAACGCTCAAAGTTACTCTAGACAACGCTCAATGTTACTTTAGACAACGCTCAAAGTTACTCTAGGCAACGAATAAAGTTAAAGTTACT